>NC_081562.1:129917371-130079625 GCF_022355385.1 Mustela nigripes
ATGCGTATGTGTATGTGTATGTGTGTGTATATATATTTCTCTCCTATATATATATATATAGGAGAGAAATATATATACACACACATACACATACACATACGCATGCGCACACACACACACACACACACACACATACCTATATGTATGTATATTTATATCTTCTTCGCTTGTTCCTGTAACTATAACCATCATCCATGCCTTCATTTCTCCTCACCTTTAATTTCCTTGAATAGACTCCTAATTGGACCCTCCTTGCTTCTGTGTGGTACTGACCCAAACTCCACTTTTAGAGCAGCCTCCACCATGCATACAGTTTTATAAGATTCAAATCCAAGAATGTGCCTCCTCATTTCTCTCAGAATAAGACTTCCCTTTCTTATTATGGCATACATGAACTTCTATGATCTGGATACTCTTCGCCTTTAGAATTTTACCTTCTATACCTCTCTCACGTGGGCTACATATCTGAGCAGCACATTCAAGAAAAATCTTATGCATTTGGTTCCTTTTTCATAGAATATGTAATCCCCTGTCTATTTAGTAAATACCTATTTATTTTTCAAAAGCACTTCCTGTCATATGTGGGAGGCAGAGCCCACATCCCACTGGAGAAATTGAACACTCCAGATACTTGTTTTTCCAGCTTCCATGGCAGCGAAGATGTCAGCATATGACTTAGGATCTCATAAGGAGAGGCTCTCACTCTAGACTTCGAATCTGGAGCTAGGCGTTCATCATGGGGCTCCTTGTTGGTAGCACTGGGAGTCTCACCACTTACTAGCTTCTGGGACAATACTACACAACAGTGCTAGAGGTGGAACACTAACGTTCCATGACAGCTACAGTGATGCCCCTTCACCATCAGTTTTGGGGTGTGAAGTCGGCCACTGTCCCTGGCTTCATAGCCCCTGAGTACCTTCAAGTATTGCTGCAGATTGTACAGGATTTTTAAAATAAATTCCTTTCTACTGAAATCTACCAGAGCCATTTCTGTTGCTTGCAACTAAGAGCACTGATTGTCATGCCCAGACAGGATTTAAAAAGCTGTACTCTGATCTCTTAGCATTCTTTTTGTTATGCACATCTTTTATTAAATTGTGTCTCTAATGCTCACTTCTCTTCCCCACTATATTAATCATTCTGAAGCTAGGATAATTGCCTTCTTTATGTTTCTGTCCATATCCTATCACAGGTCCTGATACATAATAGTGCTCAGTAAGTGTTTGTTTTGAATGAGGATACTGTTTAATGAATAACTAAGTATTTGTGATTCTGAAGTAGTCTGCTTCTGCACATTATGCTTTTTCTCCTTCAAATAATGACCTTCTCTTAAAAATAAACAATGAAGCCTATGTAGGCTCAATCTGCCTATATTGAATCTGATGATTTAAAGTGTTTTCTAAAGATACATAACTGAGAGATCAAACAACATTCTGTCTGTTAATAAAATGTGTCTGAAAGTAAATAAGATTTAGGTACCACAGGACATCTCAACATATTCGAAGATGTCCCAGGCCCAATCGGTTTTCCTAACTAATATTCTTAACTAAAAACATCAATTTCCTAACCATGACAGTTAACTCTAAAAATTACTCTAATTAAAACAATGCCTAAGTTCTTTGGACATATGACCATCTAATTCACCTTTTTTTTTTTTTTTTTAAATAGGAGAAGGAAAGAAATGGTATATAGAAAAATTTCCGTTACTCATTTCAGTTATTCCATTTGATTCAGAGACTACCCTTAGATATAGATAACAGTTCTAGAGAAGTTGAGGAGATCGGTTTTCTACTGACTACTCAATAGAAACAGTACAAAGACTCTTAACTAGAGGGAACAAACCTAGTGTTACTGGAGGAGAAGTGGGTAGGGGGATGGGGTAACCAGGTGATGGGCATTAAGGAGGTCATGTGATATAATGAACTCTGGGTATTATATGCAACTGAGGAATCACTAAATTCTATCCTTGAAACTAATAATAACAGTTTTTTGTTAAATATAACATAGTTTTATATGTATATGTACATATATGCCTCTCTCTCTCTCTCTCTATATATATATATATATGAATTTAAATAAAGAATTTTTTAAAAAGAAAGAAAGAAAGAAACAACACCCAGTATATCCTCTGACATTCACTACAGTCTTCTGATTAGAAGGATTGACTGTCAGGTTGAAGTGACACCAGTTCTCACTCTCAGTACAAATTGCAACTGCAGATTTAACCTAATGGGACACACAGGAAGCAGTTAGTAGAGGCCTAGCTGACTTAAAAAGATGCTTATGGGAGTTGGTAGATGGCCCTGTCCTCATGGACTACGTGGTTCCAGCGCACTCAGAGCACTCTGAACACTCATGAAACCAGCCTGAGATGTAGGATTATACACTTCTGGATCTCTGTGGGGTCAGAAGATGCCAGTCGAGTGGTAAAGTGGAAATCGGACTGATATCAGAAAATAAACAGATTGGGGAGGGAGCCACCTGAAACATCCCATTGGAAAGTACTACCTCAACCCAAGAGTGCCCTGTGATTGGGGACCAGCATTAACTTGGAGTCTGGTTAAAAGGACTCAAAATGAGCAAAAGATCTTTTTTTTTTTTTTTAAGATTTTATTTATTTATCAGAGAGAGAGAAGGGGAGAGAGCAAGCACAGGCAGACAGAATGGCAGGCAGAGGCAGAGGGAGAAGCAGGCTCCCCGCCGAGCAAGGAGCCCGATGTGGGACTCGATCCCAGGACGCCAGGATCATGACCTGAGCCGAAGGCAGCTGCTTAACCAACTGAGCCACCCAGGCGTCCCTGAGCAAAAGATCTTAAGGGGCAACTGGTGGAATCAGGTGGTCACAGAAATGGGCCTGAACCCACGGACCCAGGACGGCCACTGCCCGAGGCCACCCATGCCAGAGGGAGTGCTGCAAAGCCTCCAGGCTGTGGTCCTTGAGCCTCTGCCTTTCAGGGGCTTGCACCAGTGCTGGGCCAGGCGCCCTCCCCATGAGAGAGTCCAATGTGTGCACCAGCCAGTGCTCTCGAGAAACACAGCCTCTTGCACTCTGCATGCTCACTGAACTACGGACTGGGGACTGAACCCTCAGACTCCCCGCCCGTGCCTGAGTGCTCTGTGCAGGCGCTAGCCTGGTTGCGTGCTAGAATCGGCCCAGAGTCTGAACACTTCCAGCCCAAGCCTGAAAATCTCAGCGCTCTATCTCTGGTCTACCACAGTCCAACAAAGGCAGCCATTGGAAGTGGGATCCCTGAACCAATATCGCTAGCAGTTTTAGTAGCACGGGGGTGCAGAGACAAGCAGGGGTGCTTTGCATTACTCCTGAGGGGTGCGCATTACTCCTGGGGGTGCGCACGGCCTGTGGGAGATTGACGGCTCAGCTGAATTTGCAGAGGGGGAGTCCGTGTGTTCTGGACTACCCGGAGGGGAGCAGACTGAGGCTTCTCTCTGAGGGGGAGGTCTGGGCACATTTTGCTTTCCACTAAACCTCTGGAAAGTCTCAAAAAGCCACCAAAGAACAAAACCTCCAGAAAACTAAAACCTGAAAAACCAGTTTCCACAGGGCCCAGCCCCTTGATAGGGAGGGGCAGGACGACTCAACCCAATCAAGAATGAATCAAAAACAACCTGGCAGACCCCACCCCCAAAAGGCAAGCCAAAAGAATGAGAGGACAACCACCACAAGGTCCCCATAAAACTGTAAAATCCCAACATCCGGGGAAAACAATATATTAAACTCATGGTTGCAAACCAAAGAATGAGAAGACAACCACCACAGGGTCCCCATAAAACTGTAAAGCCCCAATATCAGAGGAAAAGAAGATATTAAGCTCCCAGTATTGCCCTAAAACCTGTGTATTTCATAAATACAATTTTATTTTTAAATTTGTTCTCACTATTCTCGTTCTTTTAAATTTTTTAACCTATTTACCATTACAAGAGGTTCAATACAACAAATTCCATAATAATCTCTTAACTTGGACTTTTTTCATACATATATTTGTGTTTTCCTATTGTTTTTCTATTTTTTTTAAATATACATATAGATATATGTACATAAATACTTAAGCTTCAAGGTAATCCTCTTTCTCTAATCAATACTATCCCTATATATAAACCAGTTTTAATCTCCCTTTATCTCTGGAAAGTTGAGTCCTTTAACAAAGATACCAAGATACACCCAGGAAGAATCAAAATAACCTTCCTCGCCTACACTGAGGAATTATAACCACCATTCCAACTTTTTCTTCTATCATTGTTTCTGTGTATTTGTTTTTGTTCTGGTATTATATAAATCTTATACTTGGGCTTCATTATTTACTTCTGTCAATCTTTTAATTTGTCTGTTTTTGTTCATATACCTTATAAAGCTTACCTTTGGGCCCATTCTGGCTGGGTCTTCTTCTTCTTTTTTTTTTTTTTTTTCCTGTCTCTATCCTTTTTAAATTTTTTCTTTCTTTTTGGTGGTGACTTGCAATTGCTTGGAAGTGTTTCAGAGTGCACCCTGCCTGGATCACAGTTGATATATTCAGCTACACATCCCCTTGACCACCTCTCACCAAAATGACTAGAAGGAGGAATACCCAGCAGAGGAAAAATTCAGAGACTGTGCCCTCTCCTTCAGACTTATTGGATATGGACATAAACAGTATGGTGGAAAGAGAATTCAGGGTAACAATTATCCAGGCAATCGCTAGGTTAGAGAAAACCATTAATGCCAACATGAAATCTATTAGAGCAGAAGTGAAAGCTGCCTGGGAAGAAGTTAAAAATGCTATCAATGAGATCCAATCTAATCTAAATTCTCTAACAGCTAGGGTAACCAAGGCATACAATTAGTGATCTAGAGGACAAAATGATAGAGAAAAAGGATCAGGAGTAGGCCTGGAACAAACAGCTTAGAACCATGAAAACAGAATTAGGGAAATAAATTATGCCATGAAATGTTCCAACATCAGAATTATTGAGATCCCTAAGGGGGAGGAGAAAGAAAGAAGACTAGAAGATAGAGTTGAACAAATTCTCCATAAAAATTTTCCCAATCTGGGGAATGGGACCAGTGTTTGTGTCCTAGAGGCAGAAAGATCTCCCCCCAAGATCACAGAATCTAGAAAGACCTCCAGACACCTGATTGTTAAACTGATGAATCAGAATTTTAGACAGGAGCTCTTGAGAGCAGCCAGGGGGAAGAGATTCCTTATCTACAGAGGAAGGACGATCAGAATAACATCATACCTGTCCGCAGAAACCTGGCAGGCCAGAAAGGGCTGAAAAGACATATTCCGGTTACTGAATGAGAAGAACATGAAGCCAAGAAAACTTTATCCAGCAAGGCTGACATTCAAACTGGATGGAGAGATAAAGAGCTTCCAAGACCAGCAAGGTTTAGAAGAGAATGTGACCATCAAGCCAGCACTACAAGAAATATTAAGGGGGGGAGGTTGTATAAAAGAAGAAAGAATCCAAGAGTATCATAGAGCAGAAATTTACAGAGACAGTCTATAGAAACAAGGACTTCACAGGCAACAGGATGTCAATAAAAACGTATCTTTCAATAATCACTCTCAACATGAATGGCCTAAGTGCTCCCATAAAACAGCACAGGGTTGCAGACTGGATAAAATGCCAGGACCCATCCACATGATTGTCTACAAAAGACCCATTTTGAACTTAAGGATATATCCAGACTGAGAGTGAAGGGATGGAGAAGCATCTTTCACACTGATGGGCCTCAAAAGAAAGCTGGGGTAGCGATTTTCTTATTAGATAAATTAGATTTTAAACTAAAGACTGTAGTCAGATAAAGAAGGACACTACATCATTCTTAACATCGATCCACCAAGAAGATCTAACAATTGTAAATATTTATGCCCCCAATACGGGAGCTCTCAACTATATAAGACAACTGTTAATCAAGATAGAGTCATATTGATATGAATACATTAATAGTAAAGGATCTTAACATGCCACTGTCAGTAATAGGTCATCCAAGCAGAAAATCAATAAAGAAACAAGAGCATTGAATGACACATTAGACCAGATGGGCCTCATAGATATATAGAGAACATTCCACCCTAAAACAACAGAATACTCATTATTCTTGAGTGCCCATGGAGCTTTCTGCAGAATAGACCACATACTGGGTCACAAATCAGGACTCAACCGGTACCGAAAGATTGGGGTTATCCTCTGCATATTTTCAGACCACAATGCTATGAAACAGGAACTCAGCCACAAGAAAAGGTTTGGAAGGAATTCAAACACTTAGAAGCTAAAGACCACCTTGCTTAAGAATGTTTGGATCAGTCTCAAGAATTCTTTCTTGGTCATCGGCTCCAGACCTCACCCCACCGAACCTCATCTATATTCTAGAACTTCATCATTTGGTGCCTCAACGTGGGGCTGTGAGTCTTTACATTTGGACTCTGAGCTTCGGTGCAAAACTGGTTAATAGAAATATAAAATCTGGAGGGGAGGAGTCAAGATGGCAGAGGAGTAGCAGGCTGAAATGACATCAGGTAGCAGGAGATCAGCTAGATAGTTTATCAAACCATTCTGAACACCTATAAATGCAACAGGAGATCAAAGAGAAGAAGAGCAGCAATTCTAGAAACAGAAAATTGACCACTTTCTGAAAGGTGGGACCTGCAGATAAGTGATTCCAAAGTGATGGGAAGCTGGACCGCTGGGGGAGGGGCCAGCTCCCAGCAAGTGGTGGAGCAACGGAGCACAAAATCAGAACTTTTAAAAGTCTGCTCCATGGAGGGACATCACCCCAGAGGCTAGCCGTGGATAAGCCCTGGCGGGGACAGTGTGGTCTCAGGTCCCGCGGGGTCACAGAAGGATCAGGGGTATCTGATTGTCACAGAGCTTGCAGGTATTAGAGCAGGGAAGCCAGCTACAGAGATGGAGCTGAGGAGTGAGCTCTCAACTCGGGGTTACCTTAAACTGTGATCTGAGGCACAGTCAGACCACTGCTCTTTAAGCAGGGACCACATAAGATCTGGGGAGACCCCCCCTCCCCCTGGAAGAGCGCAGGGATCTGCTGGGTATGGAGACTCCAGCCGGGACTCTGTGCCAGAGACAGAGATGCTTGGTCACAGGCTGGGTGAGCTCAGAGCATAGCCAGAGGCCAGGGAGATGGGAGTGATTGAGCACTTTTCTCTGAGGGTGCACTGAGGAATGGGGCCCTGAGCTCTCGGCTCCTCTGGGCCAGAGATCGGGAGGCTGCCATTTTCATTCCCGTCCTCCAGAATGCTACGGAAAGCGTTCAGGGAACGAAAGCTCCGGAAAGCGAACTTGAGCAAATTACTTAGCCTGACCCCTGGTAAGGGCGATGCAATTCTGCCTCAAGCAAAGACACTTGAGAATCACTTTAACAGGCCCCTCCCCGAGAAGATCAGCAATAAATCCAGCTAAGACCAAGCTCACTGATCAAGGACAACAGCGGAATTCCAGAGGAGGAGAAAGCAAATCATGGAATTCCTGGCTTTCTCTCCATGATTCGTTCGTCTTGCAAAGTTAATTAATTTTTTTAATTTTATTTTTTTCTTATGCTAAAATTTTAACTTACTCATTCCTCTTTTAACATTTTGTAAGTTTATCACAAGAATACCTTTCATTTTTTTCATAAAAAAATTTGAACCTCCATTATTATAGTCCTATTTTATCCTTCATAGTACCTAACTTTATATTTTGTATACACATGGGGTTATATCTTCTAAAAAAATATGGGATACAACTTCTTCTAATAGATCAAAATATACCCTAAATCTAGCACAGGGCTTTGTTGATACTCCAACCTAGATAATTCTCTCCACTTTCTTTTTCTTTATTCTCCTAACCAACTTATCAACTCCTTTTTTAGATTTTTTTTAAGTTTTCATCTTTATAGTCATATTCCATCCCTTCATTATGTGTACCCTTATTTTATGTGTGTGTGTGTGTGTGTGTGTTTATACACACACATACATAGACATACGGACGTGTGTGTGTGTGTGTGTATGTAAGTTTTTCATTCTTTAAAATTTGGGGAGGTACTTTCATCTAAGAGACCAAAATGCTCCCAAAATTAAGTGTGTGATTCTGTTCTACCCACCAGTCTAATATATATTTTTTCTCTTTTTTCTCTTTTTTCCTTTTTTTAACTTTTTTTTTCCTGAACTTCTTTTTATCCCTTTTCTTCCTTCCATGATTTGGGGTCTCTTCTGATTTGGTTAAAGCACATTTTCCTGGGGTCTTTGCCACCCTTTTAGTATTTTATTCTCTCGTTCATATATTCTTACATGGATAAAATGACAAGGTGGAAAAACTCACTACAAAAAAAAAAAAAAAGAACAAGAGGCAGTACCAAAGGCTAGGGACCTAATTAATTCGGACATTGGTAATATGTCAGATCTAGACTTCAGAATGACGAATCTCAAGGCGCTAGCTGGGCTCAAAAAAGGCATGGAATATACTAGAAAAACCCTGTCTGGAGAAATAAAGGCCATTTCTGGAGAAATAAAAGAACTAAAATCTAACCAAGCTGAAATTTAAAAAAAAAAGCTATTAATGAGGTGCAGTAAAAAATGGAGGCTCTTACTGCTAAGATGAATGAGGCAAAAGAGAGAATTAGAGATATAGAAGACCAAATGACAGAGAATAAAGAAGCTGAGCAAAAGAGAGACAAACAACTCCTAGACCACAAGGGGAGAATTCAAGAGATAAGTGATACCATACAATGAATATAAGATTATTCTAGAATATTCTAACAATATTAGAATAACTGGGATTCCAGAAAAAGAAATAAGGGGGGGGGAGGTATATTGTAGAGAATTATTGTGGAGAATTTCTCTAATATGGCAAAGTGAATAAGCATCAAAATCCAGGAGGTGAAGAGAACACCCCTCAAAATCAGTAAGAATAAGTCCACACCCCGTCATCTAATAGTAAAATTTACAAGACTTAGTGACAAAGAGAATATGCTGAAAGAAGCCTAGAACAAGAAGTATGTAACATACAATGGTAAAATATTAGATTGGCAGCAGACTTATCCACAGAGACCTGGCAGGCCAGAAAGAACTGGCATGATATATTCAGAGCACTAAACAAGAAAAACATGCAGCCAAGAATACTATATCCAGCTAGGCTATCATTGAAAATAGGAGAGATAAAAAGCTTCCAGGACAAAAAAAAACTAAAAGAATTTGTAAACACCAAACCAGCCCTTCAGGAAATATTGAAAGGGTCCTCCAGGGGCGCCTGGGTGGCTCAGTGGGTTAAGCCGCTGCCTTCGGCTCAGGTCATGATCCCAGGGTCCTGGGATCGAGCCCCGCATCGGGCTCTCTGCTCAGCGGGGAGC
The DNA here is from genome assembly GCF_022355385.1 of Mustela nigripes. Lineage (NCBI taxonomy): Eukaryota > Metazoa > Chordata > Mammalia > Carnivora > Mustelidae > Mustela > Mustela nigripes. Next base: position 129,926,715 of record NC_081562.1, read on the forward strand.
CTGCTTCCTCCTCTCTCTCTCTACCTGCTTCTCCGATCGCCGTCTGTCAAATAAATAAAATCTTTAAAAAAAAAAAAAAAAAAAAGAAAGGGTTCTCCAAGCAAAGAGAGCCTAAAAGTAGTAGATCAGAAAGGAACAGAGACAATATACAGTAACAGTCACCTTACAGGCAATACAATGGCACTAAATTTATATTGCACAATAGTTACCCTGAATGTAAATTAGCTAAATGCCCCAATCAAAAGACATAGGGTATTAGAATGTTTTAAAAAAAAATCAATATGCTATCTAGAAGAAACTCATTTTAGACACAAAGATACCTCCAGATTTAAACTGAGGGGGTAGAAAACAATTTACCATGCTAACAGATATCAAAAGAAAGCTGGGGTGGCAATCCTTATATCAGATAAGTTAGATTTTAAGCCAAACACTATAATAGATGAGGAAAGACATTATATCATACTCAAAGGGTCTGTCCAACAAGAAGTTCTAACAATTTTAAATATCTATGCTCCTAACATGGGAACAGCCAACTATATAAACCAATTAATAACAACATCAAAGAAACACATCAACCATAATACAATAATAATAGAGGACTCACTGAAATGGACAGATCATCCTAACAAAAGATCAACAAGGAAATAAAGGCCTTAAATAACACACTGGACCAGATGGACATAACAGATATATTCAGAAATTCCATCCTAAAGCAACAGAATACACATTCTTCTCTAGTGCACATGGAACATTCTCCAGAATAGATCACATCCTGGGTCATAAATCAGGTCTCAACTGGTATCAAAAGACTGGAATCATTCCCTGAATATTTTCAGACCAAAATGCTCTGAAGCTAGAACTCAATCACAAGAGAAAAGTTGGAAAGGACCCAAATACATGGAGACTCAGAGCATCCTTCTAAAGGATGAATGGGTGAACCAGGAAATTAAAGAAGAATTGAAAAAAATTCATGGAAACAAATGATAATGAAAACACAATGGTTCAAAATCTGTGGGACACAGCAAAGGCAGTCCTGAGAGGAAAATATATAACTGATACAGGTCTTTCTCAGGAAACAAGAAAGGTCTCAAATACACAACCTAAATCTACACCTTAAGAAGCTGGAGAAAGAACAACAAATCAAGCCTAAATCCAGCAGGAGAAGAGAAATAAGAAAGATGGAACAGAAATTAATGAAATAGAAACCAAAAAACAAAACAGCAGAACAACTCAACAAAACTAGGAGTTGGTTCTTTGAAAGAATTAATAAGATTGATAAACCCATGGGGCTATACTTATGAAAAAGAAAAGAGAAAGGACCCAAATAAATAAAATCATGAATGAAAGAGGAGAGATCACAACCAACACCAAAGAAATACAGACAATTTTAAGAACATATCATGAACAATTATACACCAGCAAATCTGACAATCTGGAAGAAATAGATACATTCCTAGAGACATATAAACTACCACAACCGAACCACGAAGAAATAGAAAACCTGAACAGACCCATAACTAGTAAGGAGATTGAAGCAGTCATCAAAAATCTCCCAAAAACAAGAGCCCAGAGCCAGATGGCTTCCCAGGGGAATTCTACCAAACGTTTAAAGAAGAATTAATTCCTATTCTCCTGAAACTGTTCCAAAAAATAGAAATGGAAGGAAAACTCCCAAGTTCATTTTATGAGGCCAGCATTACCTTGATCCCAAAACCAAAGACCCCATCAAAAAAGAAAATTACAGACCAAATATCCTTGTGAACACAGATGCAAAAATTCTCACCAAAATACTAGCCAATAGCATCCAACAGTACGTTAAAAGGATTATTCAACACGACCAAGTGGGATTTGCTCCAGGGCTGCAAGGTTGGTTCAACATCTGCAAATTAATTAATGTGACACAATACATTAATAAAAGAAAGAACAAGAACCATATGATACTCTCAATAGATGCTGAAAAAGTGTTTGACAAAGTAAAGTATCCTTTCCTGATCAAAACTCTTCAAAGTGTAGGGATAGAGGGTGCATACCTCAATATCATCAAAGCCATCTATGAAAAACCCACAGCGAATATCATTCTCAATGGAGAAGAACTGAGAGCTTTTCCGCTATGGTCAGGAACATGGCAGGGATGTCCATTACCACCACTGCTATTCAACATATTACTAGAAGCCCTAGCCTCAGCAATCGGACAGCAAAAAGAAATTAAAGGCATCCAAATCAGCAAAGAAGTCGTCAAACTCTCACTCTTTGCAGATGATATGATACTTTATATGGAAAACCCAAAAGCCTCCACTCTAACTCTGCTAGAACTTGTACAGGAATTCAGTAAAGTGTCAGGATATCAAATCAATGTACAGAAATCAGTTGCATTTCTTTACACCAACAGGACAGAAGAAAGAAATTAAGGAGTCATCCCCATTTATAATTGCACCCAAAACCATAAGATACCTAGGAATAAATCTAACCAAAGAGGCAAAGAATCTTTATTCAGAAAACTTTAAAGTACTCATGAAAGAAATTGAGGAAGACACAAAGAAATGGAAAAATGTTCCATGCTCATGGACGGGAAGAACAAATATTGTGAAAATGTTTATGCTACCTAAAGCAATCTACACGTTTAATGCAATCCCTATCAAAATCCCATCAATTTTTTTAAAGAAATGGAACAAATAATTCGAAACTTTATATGGAACCAGAAAATACCTTGAATAGCCAAATTAATATTGAAAAAGAAAGCCAAAGTTCGTGGCATCACAATTTAAGGCTTTAAGCTCTATTACAAAGCTTTCATCATCAAGACAGCATGGTACTGGCACAAAAACAGACACATAGACACAATGGAACAGAAAAGAGAGCCCAGAAATAGACCCTCAACTCTATGGTCAACTAATTTTCGACAAAGCAGGAAATAATGTCCAATGGAAAAAAGAGAGTCTCTTCAACAAATGGTGTTGGGAAAATTGGACAGCCACATGCAGAACAATGAAACTGGACCATTTTCTTACACCACACTTGAAAACAGACTCAAGATGGATGAAGGACCTCAGTGTGAGAAAGCAATCCATCAAAATCCTTGAGAATACAGGAAGCAACCTCTTTGACCTCGGCCACAGCAATGTCTTCCTAGGAACATCGTCAAAGAATAAATTAAACAAGATGGGATTGGGAGGGAGACAAACTGTAAGAGACTCTTAATTTCACAAAATAAACTGAGGGCTGCCAGGGGTGTAGGGAGAGGGTGGTGGGGTTATGGACACTGGGGAGGGTATATGCTATGGTGAGTGCTGTGAAGTATGTAAACTTGGTGATTCACAGACCTGTACCCCTGGGCTAATAATATATTATATGTTAATAAAATATTATTTTACAAAAAAAGAATATGTGGATCAACCAGGAAATCAAAGAAGAACTTAAACAATTCATGGAAACCAGTGAGAATGGGGAAACTTTGGTCCAAAACCTATGGGATACAGCAAAGGCAGTCCTAAGGGGGAAATCCATAGCCATCTAAGCATCCCTCAAAAAAATCCCCCCCAAATCTGGATTACACCAGCTTCTTTACACCTTAAATAACTGGAGAAGTTATATCAACAACAAATTAAGCCAACTCACAAACAAGAAGGGAAATAATCAAGATTAGACCAGAGATCAATCAGATAGAAACTAGAGATACAGTAGAACACATCTATGAAACCAGAATCTGGTTTTTTGAAAGAATATGATCGATAGACCATTGGCCAAACTAATCAAAAAAAAAAAAAAAATGAGGACCCAAATTAAAAACTATGAATGAAAAGGGTAAGATCATGGCTAACACCAAGGAAATAGAAACAATCATCAGAAATTATTATTAACAGTTATATGCTAATAACTTAAGCAACCTGGAAAAAATTGATGCATTCCTGGAAACCTATAAACTTCTGAAACTGAATCAGGAAGAAATTGACAACTTGAATAGACCAATATCTAGTAACGAGATTGAAGCAGTGATTAAAACAAAAACAAAAACTCCCAATAAACAAGAGCCCATGACCTGGCAGATTCCCTGGAGAATTGTAGTAAACATACAAAGAAGAAATAATACCTATTCTCCTTAAGCTATTTCAAAAAATAGAAACAGAAGGAAATTTTCCAGATACTTTTTATGAAGCCAGTATTACCCTGATTGCCAAACCAGAATCCACCAAAAAAGGAGAATTTCAGACCAATATTCCTGATGATTATGCATGCTAAGATTCTCAACAAGATCCTAGCTAATAGGATCCAACAGTATATTTAAAAGATTACCCACTGTAACCAGGTGGGATTCATCCATGGGATACAAAGGTGGTTCGACATTTGCAAATCAATGTGATAGAACAAATCAGTAAGAGAAGAGAGAAGAACCACATGGTCCTTTCAATTGATGCAGAAAAATCATCTGTCAAGATACAGCATCTGTTCCTGATTAAAATAATTCAAAGTACAGGGATAGAGGGAACAAAAAACAAAAAACCCACAGCGAATATCATCCTCAGTGGGGAAAATCTGACAGCCTTCCCTTTGAGATCAGGAACACCACTCTTTTTCAACATAGTACTAGAAGTTCTAGCAACAGCAATCAAACAACAAAAATAGCTTTCTTATACACTAACAATGAAAACACAGAAAGGGATATGAGAGAATCAATTCCATATACTAGAGCACCAAGAACCATAAGATACCTGGGAATAAACCTAACCAAAGAGGTAAAGAATCTGTACTCGAGGAACTACAGAACACTCATGAAAAAACTGAAGGAAACACGAAAAGAAAGAAAACCATTCCATGCTCATGGATCGGAAAAATAAACATTGTTAAAATGTCTATACTGCCTAGAGCTATATATACATTCAATGCCATCCTAACCAAAATTCCACCAGCATTTTTCAAAGAGCTGGAACAAACAATCATATAATTTGTATGGAACCAGAAGAGACCCCACATTGCCAATGAAATGTTGAAAACGAAAAAACTGGGGGCATCACACTGCCTGACTTAAAGTGTTACCACAAAGCTGTGATCACCAAGACAGCATGGTATACTGGCAGAAAAAGACACACAGACCAGTGGAACAGAGTAGATAGCCCAGGTATGGACCCTCAATTCTGTGGTCAAATTATCTTTGACAAAGCAGGAAAAAACATACAGTGGAAAAAGACAGTCTCTTCAATAAGTGGTGCTAGGAAAATTGGATAGGTACATGGTAGACCATTCTCTTACACCATACACAAAGATAAACTCGAAATGGATACAAGACCTCAACATGAGGAAGGAATCTATCAAAATCCTAGAGGAGAACATAGGCAGTAACCTCTTTGACATTGGCCACAGCAACTTCTTTCAAGATATGTCTCCAAAGGCACAGGAAACAAAAGCGAAAATGAGCTTTTGGGACTTCATCTAGATCAAAACCTTCTGCACAGCACAAGAAACAGTCAACAAAACAGAAAGGTAGCCCACAGAATGGGAGGAGATATTCACAAATGACACTACAGATAAAGGGCTGATAGCCAAGATCTATAAAGAATTCCTCAAACTCAGCACACACAAAACAGATAATCATGTCAAAAAATGGGCAGAAGACATACAAATGGCTAACAGACACAGGAAAAAAACTGTTCATCATTAGCCATCAGGGAGATTCAAATCAAAACCACATTGATATACCACCTTACACCAGTTAGAAAGGCCAAAATTAACAAGACAGCAAACAACATGTGTTGGAGACAATATGGAGAAAGGGGAGCCCTCTTACATGTGAATGCAAGTTGGTGCAGTCACTTTGGAAAACAGTGTGGAGGTTCCTTAGGAAATTAAAAATAGAGCTTCCCTATGACCCTGTAATTGCACTACTGGGTATTTACCCCAAAGATACAGATGTAGCGAAAAGAAGTGCCATCTTTACCCCAATGTTCATAGCAGCAATGGCCACGGTTGCCAAACTGTGGAAAGAACTAAGATGCCCTTCAACAGACAAATGCATAAAGGAGATATGGTCCATATAAACAATGGAGTCTTATGCCTCCGTCAGGAAGAATGAACACCCAGCATGGACGGGACTGGAAGAGATTATCTGAGTGACAAGAAGTCAAGCAGAGAAAGTCAATTATTATATGGTTTCACTTCCTTGTGGAGTATAAGGAATAACACAGAGGACATTGGGAGATGGACCAAAGAAGTGAGTTGGGGGAAATGAGAGGGGGAGACAAACCATGAGAGACTGTGGACTCAGAAACAAACTGAGGGTTTTAGAGGGGAGGGGGGTGAGGGGTTGGGTGAGCCTGGTGGTGGGTATTATGGAGGGCACGTATTGCAGGGAACAAGGGTGTGGTGCATAGACAATGAATTGTGGAACACTGAAAAGAAATAAAATAAAATGGGGAGAAAAAAGAAATGCAAATTCTTAGGTCCTACCTGACCCATTAAATGAGACACACTGATTTAAAAAATGCATATGAATTGGTTAAAAATCTGACTATTTTTAGAAATACCAAAAGGTTATTACAAAGACATTAGTTGGGGCTGAAATCCAATTTTACTGACCTTACAACTGGGTATTACAATTATAAATTGATGTGTCTCTGCCATAGTCTACTTTGTGGGTAAGAATTTTGTTGGACTTTACCATTCATCTTTACACATCTAAATACTGTGCTTGGCAATTTTAAAAAAATAATAAGCCATGATAGGATAACTCCTATAAGCCAGGTCCCCTTAAAATAAAAGTTTAAAAGCTGCTTTTCTTCAAGTCAATTCGGTTTTTTCTAGGACCCATTTGATGCTTGAGACACTAGTCAGTAATATCCATTTTATCCTTTCCAGCGATTTCTATATTGCTTTAATCAGTTTTTCTTATTCTTCCAAGAAATTCTAAGCAATGCTTTGATTTTGTAGCATATTTAAAATTTAACAGTACCAAGATCATAGTTGATAATAACAAACATGCATACTAAAATGTTAATTAATACTAATATATGTGATAATACTGTTATTTATCAAACATAATAAACATTTATTATTTATTTTTTTAAGATTTTGTTTATTTATTTGACAGAGATCACAAGTAGGCAGAGAGGCAGGCAGAGAGAGAGAGAGAGAGAGAGAGAGAGGGAAGCAGGCACCGCGCCAAGCAAAGAGCCTGATGTGGGGCTTGATTCCAGAACCTTGAGATCATGACCTGAGCCGAAGGCAGAGGCTTTTTAACCCACTGAGCCACTCAGGCACCCCAAACATAATAAACATTTAAAATATTTAATTGATTTGCAGACTAAACATCTTGAAGAAAAGCAAAGAACTCAAAGGATGAAACATTCAAAAAACCAATTTTTAAAAGAAATCTCTGTCACAGGAAGATTTCTGATGTAAACACTGACATGATTAATTGTGGGAATCTTGAGCCCAAACTGGGTCACAGTTCTAGCTCTGCTTGTTGCTAATCCTGTGACTTGAATTACTTCACTTCTATAAGCTTTAATTTTCTCATCCCTCAAATGGGGATATCCATATTACTATTTCAGAGTAGCTTTGAGGATTAACTGAGATAATACATAAAAGGTGCCCAGCAAAATGCTTGATGTTATAAAAAATATTTATACCATCTAAGTCATATATACAACTACCATGGAAACAAAAATGGGCCCATTCTTTAAGTGGAAGATAAAAACTGATGTTATTAGAAGTATATTTTTAAAAAATTATGTGGAATGGATTCCTGTCACTATGAATACAACATTAATAATGATAAGTGCCTACTCTAAGTAGAAGGCTTACTATTTAAGAGTTATGACCAAATTCCTATTGGCAATAAAGTGTCAGATTTCTAGGAATACACAAAAATACCAACCATCTACTTACATTACTTTTTTTTTTTAAGAAAAGCAAATTAAATCTTATTTAGCCTGACTTGAGGCTTACTGATTTTATTGATCTTTACAAAGAACTAGCTTTTGATTTCATCAATATTCTTTATTGACTCCCTTTTTTCAGATTTATTGATTTCTGACCAAATTCTTATTACTTTTCTTCTACTTACTTAGGATTTAATTTGTTCTTCTTTTCCTAGTTTCCTAAATGGAAACTCAGGTTATTGATTTTAGATCTTCCCTTTTTTCTAATGTATTTATTCAATACTATAATTTTTCCTCTAAGCGCTGCTTTCGATACATCCCACAAATTTTTGATGTTCTATGTTCACTTAGTTTAAAATATTTTTCATTTCCTCTGAGATTCCTTCTTTGACCATGTGTTATTTAGAAGTGCATTGTTTAAATTCCATGATTTTTTAATATTTTCCTTTTATCTTTCTATTACTGAATTCTAGTTTAATTCCCTTGTGGTCTGAGCAGACATTGTATGATTTACATTCTTTTAAGTTTGTTAAGGTATGTTTTATGGTCCAGAATGTGGTTTGTCTTGTGAATGTTTCATGTGAGTTTGAGAAGAGTGTGTATTCTGCTGTTGTGGGATGAGGTAGTCTATAGATGTCACTTATAGCCTAGACTTTTAATTAATTAATTAATTAAATTTTAAAAAGGTTTTATTTATTTATTTGACAAACAGAAATCACAAGTAGGCAGAGAGGCAGGCAGAGAGAGAGGAGGAAGCAGGCTCCCTGCTGAGCAGAGAGCCCGACGTGGGGCTCGATCCCAGGACCCTGAGATCACGACCTGAGCCAAAGGCAGAGGCTTCAACCCACTGAGCCACCCAGGCACCCCCCCTTTTTTTTTTAATTTAAATTCAACTAGCCAACTTGAGAGTTTCCTTAGTCATTTCCAGTCTGATGAGCCCATCAAAGCCATTCTTCATCTCTTTAATTTCTAGCATTTCTTTTGGTTCTTAGAATTTTTATCTCTATATTTACATTTTCCCCCTGTTCTTGGATATCATGTACTTTATGCATTTGAGCCCAATATTAATCATAATTATTTTAAATTCCTAGTCTGATTATTTCAGTACCACTATCCTGTCTGGTTCTGATGCTTACTATGTCTCTTTAAGTTGTGTTTTCTGCCCTTTGGTATGCCCTCTAATTTTTTTCTTCCTGATAGCCAGACACTATATTCTGTGTAAAAGGAACTTCTGTAAACAGGCCTTTAGCAATAAGGTGGTGAGGTATAGGGGAATAGGAAGCAATCTATAGCCCTATAATTAAGTCTCAGCCTTTTAGTGTCTCATGAACTTCAGAAGTGTTTCTCCAGTTTTGTTTTTCCTGCCCCAGGTGGGACAGGATGGCTAGAATGGGCTGGAGTTGGGTATTTCTCCTTCCCCAAGTCAGTTAGGTCTGATTAACCAAGTCTCCCCTGAGGATAGGCCTTGTTAAGAATAGGATGCTCTGGAGTATTTAAAAATGGTTCCTTTATTTCCCTGGTTACCACTGCTGGAATAAAGGATTTTTTCTCCGATATTCATTGTGGGAATCATGTAAAGCTGCTGGAGGTAAATCTCAGAATACCGTCATGTCTCTACCTTCAAACTTTCTACTTAGTACATTTGTTAAGATTTGGTTTTAGACTTTTTAGAATGGTATGAATTAGGCCTTATTTTGGAACGTGGTCCTTACTCCTAAAAATGCAGTTTTATCTCACATCTAATTTTGCATGTTTTCAGATTTAATGTTGGTGGTGTTAACAGATGTTAACAAGATCTCTGGACTGCGGCTGAACGGGACTCTCAACACCACCCTCAGCACTACTTGACTTCTAGAATTTCTCTTCCATTTTTGACCCCATCACAGTTGTTTTCTGTTAATCCTTGAGTAGTTTTGCATTATGCATGTACAGTACCACCTTCACAGATTTCTGGATCCCAACTCTTCAGAGCTTTTCCCCACGTGGTACCCTTCTTTGCAAATGCCAGTAGCTTCAAAGGCCCTAAACATTATGTCCTGCTTAGACACCTGCTTTCAGTTGGGAAATTACGTCCAGGCAGAGCAGAGTCTATGAAACCTTGAGGCCTACCTCATAACTTTCCCTTCTTCCAGTGACTGCAGACAGGTGCTGCCTGTTAGTCCAGTGCTAGAAAAATATTTGCATTATATTTTTTGCCCAGTTTTATTACTGTTTATAAGGAGATGGCTAGTTTGATATCAGTTCATCCATAATAGCTGAAAGTAAAAGTCCTAATATTTAATATTGTTGGTTAAAATATTCCATTTTGTCTATTTCCTCCTTTCTTTTTTATATATGTCTACATTCCAGGCCAAATCGTTCTTCCTTAACCGGTTGTATTCAGACTACTATATATACTGGTGGGATACAGTCCGCAATATATATTTTGTGGTTTTCTTCCTTCAGTTCCTGAGTAATAGAGGTGATAAGAATATCTTTTGGTATTCATAACCAGAGCCTTTCAACCATAACTGAGTTTATGCTAATGAGGTGACTCTTGGTGGGCCCCTAGATAGCTTCTGCCTAGAATATGATTGCCAGAGAAACCCACCTGGGAACTTCCAGCCCTGTCTCTAGACCTGAGGGGATAAGAGAATTGCTGCTGATTGGATTCAAACACCAGTGGCCAATGATTTGATCAATCATGTCTGTGTAATAGAAACTTGATTAAAAACAAAACAAAACAAAAACACCGTTAAATGGTGGGGTTTGGAGAAATCTGACCTGGTGAACATACTGAGGGGGCCTGCAGGTGGCGGACCGAGAGAAAGCATGAATGGTCCCCGCCTCTGTCTCATACCTTGTTCAGTGCATGTACTCCATTGGGTCGTTCCGGAGCTGGATCTTTTAATAACTTGGTCATAGTAAGCAAAATGCTTTCCTGCACTTTACCGGCACTTGTGCTTGGTACCTGGAAGTGGGGGCCATCTTGTGGACCCAACAGACTTGTGGGATCTGATGTTAATTCTAGTTATAATTGAATTAAATTGTCAGACACCCCATTGGTGTCTGGAGAGTTGGCGAATTGGTTGATGTAAGGAAAATACCCACACAACTGGTTATCATAAGTGTTGTGAGTAAACCAGTTCAGACCCGGTTTACTGGAGAAAGTCTGGGATAATTTATCCTGCGCCAAGTGTGCCCCTCTGATATTCGAACATGTTCCAAGTAGGAGAATAAATTATATGGTCACTTTACTTAGTTATATAACCCTGCTCAGGTGTAGTTAATCCATAGTAGTAACTTTTTAATATAAATCTCAATTGCCATGTGTCCCCAAGGGGACTGGGCATGTGAAAACCCTCTAGGTTAGTTTTATTCAAATGGATTGATATCAAAGTGAAATGCTAAGGAGTATGCTAAACATGACAAAAATGCTATACCTAAGTTGCAACATCAATTAAAGAGTTTTGAAAAGTATTATATAGAGAGAAAAACAGTTATAGTATGGCATACACTGTAATTTTTACTAACTTTTTCAAGATAAAGTAGGAGACCATCAGGAAATACCATACTTGGAATTAGTTGCTTCAAGCTGCACCCCTAAGCTTCTCAAGGGAAATGCATTTGTTTCTTTCTGCTACTAGGACTCTTCTGATGGGGGAAAAAAACGTTTGAGGAATACTTACTTCTAGGTCATACGAAGGCATTTTTCAAATCTTATCCAGCTTTTAAAATTGCTCTCTGTGCCTTTCCTCTGTTTGCCCATTCAGCTCTCATAGGACTTTATCACTCATTACTTGGCACAGCTGTTACAACTTTTCTGTTTAAGATATATATGTATCTATAGATACAGAGGTATATATCTCTAATCTCTATCTCTCTCTATATATAAATATAAAATCTCCAGCACATTTTAGGTCTTCAACAACAAAGAAATGCATACTTCTGTCCCTGTACTACTGAATCAGAAAGAGTGAGAGGCCATTCATAGGTTATCTCATTCAACACAGAAAATAACCCTATGAAAAAATGTATGATTATTATTATGTCCTTTAGTATTATTTTTTTAAAATATTTTATATATTTATTTGAGAGGGAGTGATAGTGAGAGAGCACAAGCAGGGGGAGAGGTGGAGGCAGACGCCTAACCAACTGAGTCACCCAGGCACCCCTATTTTTGTTTTAAAGCACACATGTGCCAGACACTATCCTGAATGCCAGGGAAACAGACATAAACACGTACTCAGCCCTGTAATTGAGAAGCTGACAGAGGAAGCTTTAAAACCTACTTTAGACATAAAATATTTTACATTCTACAAATAGGTTGGGTCATTGGTTAACCAAAAGTTGGAAACAATGTAACAGATAAGACACTGGAATGATTTCCCCTACTGGAATAATCCTAGCCAGCAGCTACAGGCCAATGCCCTCCCTAATGAACTGCTGAAAAAGGAAATACTAATGTGTCTCAGAGAAAATGAAAGAAAAAACAGTGTCATATTTTAGAAAGAAAAGAAAGGAAAAGTGGGGAAAACTTCATCTACATTCAATATAGTAAAACTTTGCTTTTCCTTATTTTACATGAACTACAAAACCTTCATTTAGTCAACAAAAGAAATGCAAATGAAAGAAAACCAGGGTTTGTTTTTGTATGAAAAAAAAAAGAAAGATGTTGTTTAATGCACTGTTTAGGAGTTAAGAAAATAATTTGATTCCTACCTATTTCTTATATACTGAATTCAGAAATCATAGTCCAAGATTTTATAAGATCAATGAAACCATTAAATATGAAAAATTATGAAAATTACCAGATAATGTCCTTTAGTGAGAATTGACATGTAGTTTATTCCACGTTCTAATCTGTACCAGATAACTGTCTATAAACTATTAAAATATAATTAATTTTTATAGGATCTGTACTTACCCCAAATGGACAATAAGCAGTTTTATGAACTATTGCTTTTCTACATATGTACCTAAGGCTAATTATGAGGCTGGTAGTTATGAGATTATTATTTGTAGTCAGACATTTCATTTATATTCCAATTTTGCTACTTGTTCGCTTTGAGGAAGTTAATGACTTTGAGAAAGTTAATAAAATGTTTGATCCTCAGGTCCACTGTCTGAGAATAATATCCTCATGGAATTTTTTTCTTAAAATCGACAGTGCTATCTGACCTATATTATTAAAAAATGATTTTCATATATTAGATGAAAATGGTCTACTAACAGAACTGTTTTGGTTTCACCATGGAATCTTTTCATGAAGTAAGATCTTTGAAAATGCTAATTTTAATATTTTATTCCTTAGCATATGAAACTGTCTTGCTTGTAAGCATAAAATAGTATAGGTATATATTTATATAAGTATAAATGACCCCCTATCAGTGCACATGGCCAAATGAATGAACTGCTTTCCTGTATCCTTCTCTGACACCCACAAGTAAAGCTCTGGAGATGTTAGTTCCTTTCAACAAAGCTGACTGATGGGCAGTTATGGTGAACATCTGCTGAACCTTAGTACATCATTGTCTCTATCAAATGCATAACAACAGGGCTTCTTTGGCAGATCAGGTATCTAATAGGAGTTCAGGAAGACGCTATCTCAGGAGATCTCTGGTGTCCATACTTAGCGGCACTATAAGCTTACAAAGCACTACCTTTGAGTTTTTCAGTCCTTCAAATCAAGAGTTTGGAGAGGAAGTGTTCAGGCAGGGTCTTGCAGAAAACAGATGACATACACAACTTGGTTAATTGAGGAAGGTTTGTTAAAGGGAATTTTTGTAGATGTGAAGGAAAGGTTTAGGCAAAGCAACAAGGGGTGGAACAGTAAACCAGGACAAGTACCAGTGGGAAGTGGAAGAGGCAAAAAGAGAGAGCTCTTTCCTGAGCTCAAAATAGAACTGTGGCAGGAAGGGCTCCCAGTCAGAAGCAATGTCTCAGAAGTGGTTAGGTAGTCAGTCTGTAAGAGCCCAGAAGGGATTGGACCAGGGAAAACACTCCTTATACCCTCTGATCTCTACCAGTGTATCCCACTGGCTGAATTCAATCAGAAGCCAAAGGGCAAAGGCACCTGTTTATGTAGTCCATGAAGGTTAGCATCAGGCACAGACTGTGGAAAAAGACGGTGGAGAATAGGGAGAATGGAATATATGCTTCAAAGAGAGGACTGAAGATGCATATTTCTAGTGCAAAGTTTTTATACATTTAATATAGGGTTTAAGCTTGAAATATATCATTTAAAGGTCATTTAAAAATACAACTTAAATGACCAAGATCAGTTTTCATTTTGAGGGAAAGTTTTATTTCACTCAAAGATAATCTCCAATTCTTACCATTAAAAGCTTACTTGTTATTACCAAAAATAAAAGGACAGGGTTTAGAGGTATGGAATGTAACACAATTTGGGTCATTTAATATATATCAGTATTGAATTTACAATTTAACTCTGGGAAAGTCAGGCCTAGTGACTAGGAAATATTTTGTAAAGTACACTTGTCATAAAATTTAGGCTGCTTGTAACAGGCAGCTTGCATAAGAAACAGGTAAATCCACATTAGATTATAAGTAGAGGAACGTAGCTGCAATCCTCACTGTTCTAACAAAAGCTTTCCACTCTAGGAAGGTAGCAAAAGGCTTCTAAGATTCCTTGAAGGTCTTATTGTTCCATTCTTTGCTTATTGGGTCCTATAATTTGTAATGGAGAACTAGAGTATAAACAAAAAGTCCTAAGCAAAGCCCATATTGTAAAGGGAAAATTTTTAATTTCCTCACTATGAAAATAAAATTATTCATATGTCTCAAGATGATGTCTTTTCTTCTAGGAACCACACTCTTATAAATTATTATCTACATCTGTTTTCTTTTTGTATTTAAGAATAAACCTTTTCCTTTTTCATGTAAAGTCTTTGTCTAATAATATAAGGGTAATGCGTGTACATACAATTATTACTTAACATCATGAGATGTAGTCACTTTAGCCATTTTATCTAATAATAAGATTTTGAATGTTAATTCTAAATGTCATTATGCATTACTTGTGGTTTATCAGATTTATTATACCATGTATGTTATCATATAAAAACATAACCTACCAAAGAAACTATACTAAATATATCTTTGGAAGAACCAGAAAGCAATTAACAAAATGAAAACAAGTATGCAGCTATCAGTAATTACTTTAAATGTAAATGGACTAAATACCCCAATCAAAAGGTATAGGGTGGTTAAATGGATTAAAAAAAAATCTTTATGCTGCCTAAAGAGACTTGCTTCAGTTCAAAAGACACACACAGACTGAAAGTGAAGGGATGGAAAAAGATACTTTATTCAAATGGAAACAAAAAGAAAGCTGGAGTAGTAATACTCATATCAAATAAAATAAGAGTTTAAAACAAAGACTATAGCAAAGGACAAAGAAGGATACCACATAAAGAGGTCAAACTAAGGAGATAGGACATTTATAAATATTCTTGCACCCAACATTTTCATATATGTTGGAGTGCCTAAACATATAAAGCAAATAGTAATAGACATAAAGGGAGAAACTGACAGTAATAAAATAATAGGAGAAAACTTTAATACACCACTAACATCAATGGATAGATTATCCAGACAGAAAATAAATAAGGAAAACTGGCTTTAAATGACACATTAGGCCAGATGGATTTAATAGATATATACAGAACACTTCATCCAACAACTACAGAATACACATTCTTTTCAAGTGCACATGGAATATTCTCCAAGATGGATCACATGTTAGGCCACAAAACAAGTCTCAAAAATTCAAGAAGACTGAAATCATATCAAGCATTTTTTTCCAACCACATGGTATGAAACTAGGATCAATTTTAAGAAGAAAACTAGAAAAACACAAACATGTGGAGATTAAAGACTATGCTATGAAACAACCAATAAGTCAACAAAGAAATTAAAGAAAAAAATGCCTTGAGACAAATGTAAATGCAAAAACAACTTTTTAAAATTTATGAGGGATAGCAAAACTACTTTAAAGAGGGAAGTTGATACTGATTCAGGCCTATCTCAAGAAATAAAGTCCCCCACCAACAAACCTAACATTTTACCTAAAAGAAGTAAGTGTGATATCCGTCTTAGGAATATTTTGGGGGGGGCAGTCTCCTCAGGTAAGGGCAATGATAGCAAAAATAAACAGGTAGGATTACATCATACTAAAAAGCTTCTGTACAGTGAAGTAAACCATCAACAAAATGAAAAGGTAATTTACTGAATGGGAGAAGATATTTGCAAATCATACAGTTGATGAGGCTTTAATATCCAAAATATATGGAATTTACACAATTTAATATTTAAAAAAAACTACCTCATTAAAAAATGGGCAGAGGACTTGAATAGACACTTTTCCAGAGAAGACATACAGATGACCACGAGACACATGAAAAGATGCTCAACACCACTAATTATTAGGGAAATGAGATCAAAACCACAATATCACCTTATACTTGTTGAATTTTTTTTTTATCAAAAACACAAAAAAATAAGTACTGGTGAGTACGTGGAGAAAAAGAAATCCTTGTACAATTGGGTGGGAATGTAAATTGGTGCAGCCTCTATGGAAAACATTACAGAAGTTCCTCAAAAAATTAAAAATAGAAATGCCATATGATCCAGCAATTCCACTTCTGGATATTTATCTGAAGGAAATAAAAACACAAATTTGAAGAGATACAGTCTGCCTTATGTTCACTGCAGCATTATTTAAATAGCCAAGATATTGGCTAAGAAGCAACCTAAGTATTCACTGACAGATGAATGGATAAAATGTGGTGTTATGTTTGCCTGTGTGTGAGTACACGTGTGTGTGTGCACGGTGCGGACACACACACACAGAGGAATATTACTGAGCCATAAAACAGAAATGAAATCTTGCCATTTGTAACCACATGGATATACCTAGACAGTATTACGCTAAATGAAACAAGTCAGAGAGACAGACACAAATACCATGTGATTTCACTTATCTGTGGAATCTAAAAATACCATGCGATTTCACTTATCTGTGGAAACAAATGAACAGACAGAATGGAAACAGACTCAAAGATACAAGAAACAAACTGTTGGTTACCAGAGGGAGGAGGATTTGGGGGGGAAGCAAAATCATGAAGGTGATTATGAGGTACAGATTTCCAGTTATAAAATAAATAAGGCATGGGGTATAATGTGCAGTATAAGGAATACCATCAAATACTGTTAACAACCCTATATGGTGACAGAAGGTAACTGACTTTTTGTGGGTATCATTATGTAATGTATAAAAATATTGAGTCACTATGATGTACACCTGAAACTAATAGGATATTGTAGGTCAGTTATACTTCGATATAAATGTTGGGATGTTTAAATCTTATAAGTTTATGATAAACATAATTTTGGCACATTTCAATCTGATAATTTTAGCCTTTTTCTCTTATTCAAGCCTAAATTGTTTCTTCCTTTGGGATCATTAGTAAAAATTAATATACAAGATAAATACAGATGGCGCTAAGATGATAATAATATAAGTAGAGAGCAATTCCTAGATGTCTTCTAGTTGGATGTGAAAACCATGTATCACTATTTTTTTAATAATAAAACACATTGGGGAGGGTATGTGCTATGGTAAGTGCTGTGAATTGTCTAAGAGTGATGATTCACAGACCTGTACCCTTGAAACAAATAATATATTATACATTAATTTTAAAAAAGAAATAAAAATAAAACTCCATTTTTCTGACAATTTCCTTATTAGCTTTTTTCATTTGAAAATCAAAAAAAAATTATTAAATAATTTCCACATTTCAGCTCTTTTGCTGAATACCATGAATGCTGTCATTTCTAAATTGTGTAGAAAGGGGGAAGGAGGAAACTAGATAAGTTCAAGAAATTAAATAAAAGGAAATTTTTAACCACAGAGTAACAGTGACCCAAAGAGATATGTATTAGAATTAGGTGCTACTGGATACCACATATTCCAAAATAGCATAGTGCTATGAAACTCTACAAAATAATCTGATACAATATATGGTCAGGGCACAAAAGAATAATAACAAAATGTTCAGTGTTCAGTTTCAATTTTTGAAACACCTCGTAGATATTATTTATTTTAAAAACTAAAACAGACTTTTTCTTTCTTTCCCCTTTTTCAGGGTTGCAGACACCCCTGAATACTACAATCTTAGACTTCAGGGAATACCACCTAAGGAGTAGAACATAAAGGAACATTACCCCCTGGTGGGCATCATAGTCAAGGGTGAATCACTGGTATGCACTGAGGACAGGAGGTGACCTGAGAAATTTCAATTTAATTTAATTTAATTTGTGCGGCTTGGCTGTAGAATAGACTCTATCTCCACTACCACCAGTCCCGGAAAAAAAAAAAAAAAAGAATTCTGTTAATACAAAACGACATATTGACTCTTTAAGGCAGTTGCAACTCTTAGGTTTAATTAATGGTGACTTAAAGTATATCTTCTCTTCTTAAGTTAAAAACATTCTAATTATCTATTCTGAGAGCGATACAATGGTTAACTTCTGGTCAGAGGCATACGCACTGCAAATATGATAGAAAATACTGATGTTCAACTGTTTTACATTCACACTCTCTTATTTTAATTCTCTCTGCCAACAAAATAATTTGTGTATTTAATGTCTCACACTGATTTTATGCTAAAAGACTAGAAATGTATGCTGATTTCTGTGTACTGAAGGAATGGAACACTGAGATGTCAGTGACCCCTTCAGGGATGTTGTGGAGAGTCTGAGCCTGATTTTGAAGTGTGATTCTAGTTCTGTTGATTGACTGGCTGATGGTGTATTTCCCAAAATGTATAGTTTGAGCTAGGGAACAGTTGCTTTAAAGGGTATGAGAACCTCCTTGTGTAGTGGGCAGAGTGTTATTTCAAAGGATTCTTGTGGGAATCAAAGAGATGTATCTGTTGAATTTAAACTACTTCATTTCAGCCATGTTCCCAGGATAGAGAGGACTGTATCCTGCCATGGTTCTTCAGAAAAATAAACACGTAAGTTTCATCGATCTATGTACAATTGAACCCTACTAGATGATACAGTGGATGCTTTTTCTGAAATAAAAGCTGTCTCAAGACTAAATTTTTTCTTTACTCCTTTTTTTTTTTTGAGAAGAAAAAAGATGTATGTTTGGACAACATATCTGTCTCTGTATTTGAACTTCTGGACCATTCCTCACTTCCATTTCCTAACTTTTACTTCCTGTTTAGTTGTATATCTTTGGAGCTCTGACCTATTTCTTTTCTTTCTTTCTCTTTTCTTTTTTTCCTGAGATAAAGCAGAGTTTAAGAATTTAGTTTTCATGAGGCTTCAATTAAAAAAAAAAAAAAGAACAACTAGCCTTCCTGTTACTCTGGTCACCCACATGACAAAAAGGAAGTTAAACTGTTTGCTGACATGTCTCTTATGGTTTGAGTCTGAAGTTCCTTCACAAGGAGTCTTGCCAAACACTTGGCTTCCACAGACAATCTGTTGTGGGAGGTGACCTCATTGGAATCTAAGAGCAAAGGCTTTAAAAAAAAAAAAAAGGCCATAATAATTGCAAACAAACCCTACTCTGGTGAAGGACTGTTTGGTTCACATTCCTAAAGTAGCTGGAAATATACTTCCTGGATAGTTTAATAGAATAGTAGGTTTCTTCTCTTAAAAACAACTTTTCTTCCAGACATTCAAGTTCCGGCTAACAGTGCCACCATCTTCCAAGTTATTAGAAAGGGCTTAGGATAATCTTTGATTCTTTCTTCTTCTCCATCATCCTTTACTCAAATTCAGTTAATTATTAAATTCTAACATCTCTTTTCCAAAATTAATCTTCTGCTACATAAGGCTTTACTTTTAGACTAGCGGTGTGTCTGTAAGTTTTACAATTAATTTCAGTCTCTCTAAACATTCTCTCCACTCTGTTTATCTTGTGCCTTTAACAAATTTGACATGTTTTCATAATTTATGGTGAGAAACCAATAAGGAAAAAAGAAGTGGCCGTTGACACTTGATATTATTCATTGCTTTGTCTAAATGCTTCCCTTGTTATCATACCCTCCAGCATTCCTTTTCTTGACCATTAAGAACTAAAACTTCTGCCTTCTCTCCTGAATTCTTTGATCTGTCATGTGGTGCTGTGGCTCCTTTCTGGGAAAATGATCTTAACCTTGTTTTGGAGACTGCCTCTTGCCAGGAATACCAGTACTATGACTTAAACCCAGGTGCTCCCATCATTGGGCTGGCATATCTGTGGATTCATTTTTCTGTTAATTTTTATGTTAATTCATATTTCTGTAGAGGGAATGGGACATTTACCTTCCCAAAATGGAATTTTGACCATTTGATTAATGTGGTTATAACCTATCAATGACTCCCCTTGGACTCTGAGTCTGGAACCAGGTAGGCCCAAAGTCCAGTTTTGTCACTCGCAAAGTGGCAAGCTGTGAGTTTCTCTATGACTAAGTTACTTTATCTGATAACAACTGTTATCAGATACACTGTTTGCAAACATTTCACTTTTTGATTTTTGCCTTTGTGCTTAGAAGTAAAATTGATCTTTTTTGTTCTGTCCTTATCCACTATTGGTATCAACATTATTCTATCTCATAAAATGAGTAGGACGGTTTTTCCACCTCCTTTCATATGTCTGAAATAATTGGTATAAAATAGGATTATTGTTCTATGAACATTTAGTAAGTAAACTTCATCTTACAAAATCATCAGATATAGGAGCTTCCTTTGACATTATTTATTAAGTTAATATATAATTTCAATTTTCTTTTTTATATTTTATATCCTTTAATTGCTTTTCTTAACAAATTTTTACAGATACACTTTTTTTGCTTGCTATTTTTCTCTTACTTACGGTTTTTCTTTTCCACTTACAGAGTCCTCCTTGACTTTTTTTTTAAGGTTTTATTTAAATTCCTGTTAGTTAACATACTATGTAACATTAGTTTCAAGTGTACAATATAATGATTCAGCACTTCGGCACCGCACCTGGTGCTCACCAGGACAAGTGCGCTCCATAATCCCTACCACCTGTTTCCTCTACCCCCCTCCCCACTAATGGTCCCTCTGGTAACTGTCAGTTTGTTAACTATAATTGAGGCCCTTTCTTTGTTTTCCTCTCTCCGCCCCCTCCACTTTGCTTATTTGTTTTGTTTCTTAAATTCCACATATGAATGAAATCATATGATATTTGTCTTTTTCTAATTGCTTATTTCACTGAGCTAACTACTCTCTAGCTCACGTCATTGCAAATGGCAAGATTTCACCTTTTAATTTCTGAGTAATATTCCAGTGTGTGTACCTGTGTGTGTGTCTGTGTGTGTGCATGCACATATACTTATATTTCCATACTTTGTCTATTATAGATAATGCTGCTGTAAACATCGCGGTGTATGTATTCCTTTGAATCCGTATGTTTGTATTCTTTGGGTAAATACCTATCTCTCATTTAAAACAGGAATGAAAAGGGAAAGAGTATAACAGGAGTAAAAGTGGATAAAAGAACTTCTAAAATAAAAAAGGAATTTGCACCTAGAACTACCCTCTGAACTCTTTCCTCTTCTCAATGCTATTCCTTTCCAGATTTTAGTTCTCACTTTTTAAAACAAGTTTTAAAAATGGGTACAATTTTTGGAGTTAATAGTTAATAAATATATAGAAGAGCTTACCCGTTTCTTTAATCATCACTGCTTTTGCATCTTTACGTTCACGTTGGGATCAAAGTTTCATTTTGCTTGAGTGTTTACCAAGGAATTATTTATTTTATCAGAAGGTCTATGTATAGTAAATATTCCTAATCTCTGTATGATGGAGAATGTTTTTATTTCAGTTTTCCAGGGCATGCAATTCTAATTTGACAATTATGTTCCCTCAGCATCTTTCCTCTGTTATCTTCTGGTGTTCATATTCTTGAGGGAGTTCCATGGTCAGTTTAATAAAACTTCAAAAGTACTGCGTGTATTTTCTTCTGCTTTTAAAATACTCCCTGCCTCCTGATACTGTGCGACTTTCCTATGCTACATTAAGGTGTGGGTTTTAGTTTTTTTGTTTTGTTTTGCATGTACATGTGCGTGTAGCATTTTATGTGCTAAATTTAAATCCACGATTTTATTCAAATCAGAAATATTCTCAGCCACTTTATTTTCTAATATTCTATTTTTCTATATTTTTAGAAATCATAGTGGCATATTTTAAAGCTCATAATCTGCCCTCTATATCTCTCTATATTTTAAGTATTATTTCATATTTTTATATCTTTTTGTCTTTCTGTGTTTTATTCTGAGTCATTTTAAAAATATCTTCTAGGGGCACCTGGGTGGCTCAGAGGGCTAAGCCTCTGCCTTCAGCTCAAGTCATGAATTTCAGGGTCCTGGGATCAAGCCCCGCATTGGGCTCTCTGCTCAGCAGGGAGCCTGCTTCCTTCTCTCTCTCTACCTGCCTGCTTGTGATCTTTCTCTATCAAAGAACTAAATAAGATCTTTAAGAAATTAATTCCCTCTTCAACTGTGTTCAACTTAGATTCTATTTTAAATTTCCATGATTACTTTTTCATCCAATTTTTTAAAAAATTATAGCTGCTTCATTATTAAAAAAAATTCTACATTTTATGGACTGTATTTCTTCTTTTCGATTTTTGAGGATCTTGAACATACCTACTTTAAGCATATTTTAAATTGCTTTTTAAATTTTTGGTTGGTTTGGAGTTGGTTTTGCTTATTGTCTCTTTTATCATTAGCTTTTGTCTTATTGCCTTCGAGTTTTATTTTGTGAACTCATCCTGAATTGGAGTTCTCTCTCATGATTCTCCCTACAGCATGGTTTTAGGTTACTTTTCTTAGGTTGCTCTCCATTGTCCAAATTTTAGTGTTTCAACGCTCCATGGCTGCCACGATATTACAGATTTCAAATATGTAGTACTCACTCCCCTAGGTAGACTGGGCCAAGTACTAGTTGCAGTGCAATCTGTGTTCTCACTATGACAGGCATTCTCCTTCACAAAAAGTACAGATCAACACCACAATTGCCGTTTTTTTCATCCTGATTTCATGGGTGCAGAATCTTGCTTGCTACCTTGTTTCATATGTTTTTCCACCAAATTGGAATTATATCCAGTACCAGTTCTACAGGAGTCAGATGTCAGTCAATTTGTCCTTTCTATAGTCCTTTTTATTTGGTTTTAGCCAATTAAGTCTCTGGAATCAAACGCTTCTTACCAAATTTTTACAGCTTGTTTTTTAATGGCCTATTATTTTTTATAGCTGTGCAGTCATAGTTGAGGACTCCAGTCTAGTTAATTCCACTTATTTTGTAGATGAGTTCTATGGAAGAGATTTCTCAGCACCTAGCCATATCCATTCTCTCCTTCTTCCTCACCAAAAGAAACCTGAAAAATGCCCAGCTAAAAAAAAAATTATTAAACCTGACATTGCATAAGCATGGCTTCTGGGATATAGTAAAAATAAACCTTTCTGTCTTCCATGGTCTTTAAATCTACTATATATAAATAAAAATTCTAGTAGGCGTCATGACTCTCTTGCTCAGTTTAGGTAAATGAGTAAGATGATCGTCACTCTAAGTGATAAAAGCATCATTTTGGTAATTTAAGTGTTCAATCTTATGTAATAATCAAAACCCAGAACTTAAGGTTGTGTTTCTTCCCTTCTCTTAGCAGAGACCAGCTTTAGGATGGTTGCCACATTTTGGGAACACGTGACTTGGCATTTTCTTTCTCCCTCAGCCCCTCCCCTCCCACTGCTTCTGGTCCATCGCTGGGATCTGGGAAGGAGAAAAAGAACATCCTTCCTTGACTTGTGCTTCCAGTTCTCTGGGCCTTGCAAGCATGTAAAGAATCTTTGGATTTTTCAGAAGGTTGTTTTTGTCCTTCTACTTTGGGGTCTCCTCAACTCCTAGCATAACCTCTCTGGTGAAAGATTTTTTGTTTGTTTGTTTAAAACCACCAGGATGACATTACTAATTGAGTATAATATTCTATCTTCAGGAATTGTGTATTTGTGACCTACTTCTAGGGGAGACATGCACTTTTTTTTTTCAAGGTTCCAGCTACTGTTCCACTGTGCCGAGCCACTGTAGGGTAGGAGCTACGGCCAAACACCTCATATGCATGACAAACACTAGTCCTATGATTTCTTACAACTCTAGGAACTATTATCAGTGATCTCTGAGACGTCTTTCTGAAGCCAATCTCCTTGTGCTATACCTCGAGGGACAGGGTGGGACTCAACGTGGCCAAGAAATCTTCATAAATCAACTCCCTCAAATGTCCTCTGTCAACACTTTTAATAGTTTCAATGTTACCCAAGCTGTCTAAAAATCAGTCTCTTTTAACGTGATGTTCTTACTGCTCTTTACCTCTTACTCCAAACTTCCACTGAATAACCTCTCATAGTGTATTTCTTAGGCAAAGGAGGTATATTCAGAAATTGTTATGTGAGATTCTGGTTAAGCTCCCTTTTCCTTTCTGGTTTGTTGTTGTTGGTTGTTTGTTTTGAGTTTGTTTGTTTTGAGTTGTTTAGGAAAGGATTATGATGGAGTCCCACCCCACACTGCAAATCAGGAAAAAAATCACAAATTCGTTTTGGGCATCCCTGAAGAAGTAAACTGACGTTAGTAATCATTTTTCCTAGAATTTTTATAAGAAAAAAATTTACCTTTAGGTTTAATTTCATTATAGCCAGATGTCTTTTACTAGAAGCTGAATGGGCTTCCTAATTGATACACATTCTAAGATAGAGAGAGGTTCAGAGAATTGCTGAGGTTGGTCAGTGGACTCAGATCCCTTTTGATACCCTAATCTGTGGCCTGAGAGAACACTAAGGACTGCATCCTTATCTCTGGTCCTTTGTTGGCTTTCTGTTGGGTTTAGCCAATGGAAGACAGAAGCCAGAGCTTGGACAGTAGGAGGAGAGAAACTCTGAATATGTTTGTCTGTTTCCTCCAGCTTCTATGCCAGGTCAGTTGCTGCATCTTTCCCCAACTACCCTTTCAGCTTGAACCTCCCCCTACCTCTCTACCCCTCCACCCCCCCCTCCCCAAACATACACACAGTTCTCACTGGGAACTGGTTATCTATGATCTACCCCTTGTCCCTCCAATTTAGGCTTTCTACTGCTGCTAGTCTCTGAGAGTCTTATCATTCTTTGTCATTAATTTAATCTTACCTACACCCATCATTAAAGTAAGTATTCTTGAAAGTTTTGTTATGACATCCATCTGGGTGAATTATCTTTCCTGGTGGGTTCCTGACTAATACTGCTATGTAAGTATTAAATGTAGCCAAGGCAGAATTTCTAATTCCAAGTCTAGTCTTCCTTTCCTTGTACCACACAGTATTTCATTACACTTGATTTTCAATGACTGCGTTTTATATATTGTGAAGTTTTACCATAAAAAACAAAGAAACTTGGCAAAATACTTGTCAATATGGATATGTATGTGTTCACTAGGGTGATTTATCCTAGTGAACAATATTTTATAAAATAATATATACCATTTATCAACATATACCTTTTTATTCTCATAGCTTGGATTCCCTCAGCATCATAGAATGCACACATAACCAATAGAAAAATACAATGCATTATAATTTAACTTATTACAGAGAAATTTCATATTATCACTTTTAATTCCAACAAAATGGAGAAGAGTAATATATGTAAAGCCTCATTTCCTATATTGAGGTCTTTTTTCAAACTAAACACATTTTTATTCTGACACTCTAACAAGAGAATCACGTTTTCAATTTTATCTACAAAGTTAAAAATGTCATTATTAGTATATATTTATTCCAAAATTTGAATTCTCCATGTATATTCAAAAAAGCATGCCCCTTTCGTCCTCAACATTATTAGATGGTAGTGACTCTAAAATGAAACAATTTGCTGTAAAGTGATCTTAAATGTTTTACTCTGGATCCTCAAGCAGTAAATTCAAAAGGGAATGCATTTCTCTTTGTTCAGTACCAAAATGCACGTTATCTCCTTTTATCTTTTTCCTGCTGTCCCTGTGGCGTTCGCTACAATGCATTTGTATATTCAGTTATTGCCCCACACAGAGAGAATGAAAAGGCAAGTAGGAGTTGTATCAACACTATCACTGTGATTTCTAGAATATTATTTTTTTCTATATCGTGTGTTATACTTTCCAGTTTTTGCATGTCTGTCTCTCACAATTCTTTATTTCTCTGTACGTAGTAAACAGAAGGATAATGTGGATCTCGAGATTTATAGATGACATAAAATCTAGCTACTGATCGTGAACCGTCATCACTTACTATTAAACTTGAAGACCAAAATAATTTCCATTGCCTCCTCCTTCCTCCTTGTGAAAATAAGGACAATAAACTAAGTCTATGAAGAAAACAAAGAAGCGCCCTCCATCTCGGAGGTACAGATGGACAGCAGATGAAGGCAACGGCAAACATAAACTAGGGCTTTCAGAGGATAAGAAAAGTCCCACGGGGGCTTCAAAATTAAAATGCATTGAACTACTTAGATCTGTCAACATTTCACTAGTAAGAGGGATAGGTTCAAAAAGTTCTACCTCATTTGCTAGATTTTGCTTCTGTAAGGCAGAGATCAGCCACCTAGCAACAGCACAAAAGATTCTACTCTGACATAGTTAAACTCATGCTGGCTGAGCAGGAAGAAAAGCTATGTAGGATCAGGGCAGAGCTGGATGGCCTGCCGTTCCAGTGTCACTGGGGAGCCTAGTTTGGGAAATTGTGAAATTCATTCTGAGGAATGACTTTTTGTCAGCATTCTTCAACGCTCAGGTCTCTGAGCGCCTCCACGGGGCTGTGCCTCTCCTTCCCCTTCAAGAGTACAACGACACATGCACACGGCACACACAGCAGAGAAAGAAAAGATGTTATTTCCAATCAACTGCTGTCCCATTAAAGCTCAGTCATGCATATGCTAGGAAAATTGACAAAAATTGTGCAGATTAGAGGAAACATTTTCCTGTGCAGCTATTTTAAAAGACCAGTGAAGTCGTGGGGTTTTTCAAGTTCCTAATCCTTATAATATAGACAGCTATCTCTTGTTCTCTCTTTTAAAGCAAGTTCTTTGGCATTAGATACTGCCCCAGAAATAACCCACCACTTTTCTTCCAGGAGGAAAGAAATATCTACTTAACAGTCAGGTCATACAAGAGACTTTGGAAAATATCTGGATCACAAATCCCTGTCACCAGTGACCAGTAAACGAAATCTGGGCCATGTCCTTCCTTGCAGAATGCCCTCCCTGGATGAGTCAACAGGTCATTCAAGAGACACTTACATCAAATTGTCAAAGCAATGCAGTGTTCAGCTGTGAAAACTTATGCCTGGCATGAAAAGTCTAAACACAATTTAACAGTTAAGTGTACAAACACACCACAACACTTTCTTTCTGGGAAAGGGGCAGAGAAGGAAAATTAGGTATTACTGTGCTTTTCATTTTCATGACTCTTTTGGCATATGTGATTGGAGAAGGATCCAGTTTTGGGGGGGAGGGAGGGAGGTTTGGTGAGAGAGGTTATTTGCTTCATCTTCAATCACATTCCTAGTCTGTCTGGCTTGTTTGGCTCTTCACGAGGCAGAAAGTGTGTAATACTTTCTGACAACAAGGGAGAAAAACCAAGGGACAGGCCCATTTATCTTGGAGACACTGTTAAAAGCAGCCAGTTGGCTCAGCCTTTTACTGTAAGCAGTGTTATTATTTTTTCAATACTGTAACTGTTTTAAGGCCTTTTTAAAAAATGTAGTTCTGAGTTACAGAAGCAGTATTTGTTAAAGAAAAAATGAAGAAACTAAAATATGAAATTGCGCTATCTCCCAAAGCCAGTTTCCTTCTAGAGAGGTCACTTACAACTCCTAACACTTTGATGTGACACTGCTAGACTTGTTTTTCATTATTTATAGGCACTCACCTTTTTACACCTTTTCCCCCTATGGATTTTAATATGTATATTATTGTAGAATTTGCATTTTTCATTTAAAAATGTAATTTTTTATGTCAGAATTTATATTTTCCATTTTAAAAACTGGTTTTACAAGATCGCATTACACTATTGTGAACTTAATTTTGTTTTCAAAACAATACTATAGGGACGCCTGGGTAGCACAGTCAGTAAAGCATCTGCCTTTGGCTCAGGTCATGATCCAGGGGTCCTGGGATCCAGCCAGACTTTGGTTTCCGCACTCAGCGGGGAGTCTGCTTATCCCTTTCTCTCTGCCCTCCCTCCCCTTGTGCTCTCTCTCACTCTTTCTCCCCCTCTCAAATAAATAAATAAAATCTTTTTTAAAAAAGGTACTAAAAAATACCAATTTCAGGATGTTTACCTACATATTTCTTGTTAATATGTCAGTAGGCTAGATTCCTAGGACAGAGGTTGCTGAGCTAAACAGTATAAATAGGGCGCCTGGGTGGCTCAGTGGGTTAAGCCACTGCCTTCGGCTCACAGGTCATGATCTCGGGGTCCTGGGATCAAGCCCCGCATAGGGCTCTCTGCTCAGCAGGGAGCCTGCCTCCTCCTCTCTCTCTGCCTGCTTCTCTGCCTACTTGTGATCTCTGTCAAATAAATAAATAAAATCTTAAAAAAAAAAATAAACAGTATAAATATTGGAATCTTGAATGGGTATTTTCCCTTTGTCTTTCCTGAAAGTTTCTTTTCCTAAATGCTGTATATTTTGTTGTATATTTACTTTCCTAGATATACAGATTTTATTCATATAATCTATGTATAAAAGTGCCAGTGTTTCTACATATTCACAAATAATGGATATTCCTAATTTCTTTTTGTCACTTTAGTAAAACTGGGATTTCCAAAGGTTTACTTTGTGCTTAACCTATTAATGAAGGTAGAATTTTTTCCAGGTATGTCTTGAACATTTATATTAATTCTTCTGTGAATAATCCCTGTCTAGTTACATAATTTTTATTTCTTTGTGGGAACACTATATACAGATAACGAATTAATGTAATAATTAATCCCTGTCTATAGTGTACTGTATAATACTATATAGCTTTTTTGGGCCTGTTATGTATTATTAAAAAAATGATATCATATGTATGTGTGTACACACACACACACACACACACACACACGATATCTTTCACCATACTGCAGCTTTAATTCTGTTTGAGAACTATCCATGTGATCACATTTTCAAATTTGTTTATCTTTTCTCTTATGGCTGCTGATAAACTTATAAATGGCTTCCATATTTCAAGATTTAAAAACGTTCCTTTATTCTTTATTCTTTCTAAAAGTTTTTATAATTTTACCCTATCTATTCCTTTATTAAATATGGAATTCATGTGTAAATGTCAATAATTTATATTCTAACTAAATGGCTAACCAATTATTTTAATACCAATTAATACTAATTCAATCCATCCATTTTCATCAACTCGAAATGCTGCCTAGTTTATCCTAGTTTCACATGGCTACATTAATCTACTTGTAGAATCTTTATTCTTTTGCACTAGCCTATTTGTCTATTTCTGTCCTGGCTCCCAGTATATATCACCATGACTTTACAGCATACTTTAATATCAAGTACAACATATATCAAGTCTTAATTTTGCCTTTAAATATTTTATTTATGTGGCCATTAAAATCCACTGGTCTAAAAAAACCAACAAAAATCTAGAACACTGAAAATGTTCTTTGGTTGCCATTTGTACACTAGTGAATACTGCTGATTCTAGAAGTAAGTTTACCCATTCTTTTTCCTATCTACATAATCAAGTCCTTGAACACCCTTCATGTGAGCTTTGCAGTTTTCTATTTACTATTAAGTGTATATTCACTATTAGTGTAGGCCTGCATATATTACAATAATTTCTGCTCTTTCAGAATTGAGTTCTTTTCCCATTATTTTGTTTGGTCATTGTCCCTGCTGGTGAAAAGGAAATGTACCTAGTGTTGCATATTTATCATGTATCTGTCTACCTTGCTGAACCTCTTTTTTTTTTTTTAATCATCTAACAGTATTACACTTAATTGGCTTGAATTTCCTAGACTGTGAATATCTGCAATAATATTTGTGTTTCTTCTTTTTCAATACGTTTAACCCTTACTTCTTTGTGCTTGTTTCTTTGGCTAAAACCTCTTGAGCAAACAGAATAATAGAATAATCCCAGTGCTAACAGACCATTCTTTTTCTTATTCCTAGCTTTAAGAGAAATGCTTTTAGTTTATTGAAATAGATATATGCATTTAAGTTTTTGGAAGAGAGGGACTACATCTTTGACTTCTAAAATTTCCACTATGTCATTCAATCTACTCAACTTTAATACCTCTCCTTGGGGCAATTTTGGTAATTCATATTTAACCAGAAAATTGTTTCTTCCATGTCCTGGATTTGAAAAACAGACACCCACATGGCCTCTCAAGCTTATAGCATTAAAGATTTCTAAATGCCCTCCTCCTCTTTAAATTGGATTTTTGAAATTTGAAATGATTTTCATTTACAAAACATTTAAGCTTACTATGAATATTTGTTAGTCCTTAGTGCTTGAGTACCGTGTTTGAAAAAATAACAACGGAGGCCATGATCTTAAATTTTGATGGTTTGTTCTGTATTCCACCTCATAAAGAACTATTGTTGGTTGCTATGGAGATGATTTTGATGATGTTAAATAAGAAACTGGTTAACAGATTACTAATGCTTTCCATTGAGATACAACATTTTAAAAAATGTCCTTCAGTAAATAAAACAATTATGAATTATACATTTCAGAAATACAGAAGCCCTTTTCAGTTCACAGTGCCATGGTGACAGAGAATGTTAGTTTCTTAGTGAATATCGCTTTTCCTCTGCCCCCCTTAGAAAAAGGTTAAGTTATTTATTCAAAGTCATGGCATTAGTAAGTGCTGGATGGAGTTCATACCTAAACTGAGGTTAACCTGTTTTTAAGACTCATATCCCAGTCTTCTTTTGTACATTGCACACAGGCTATGACTCACATGCATGTGGGTTCAGGGAGAGTTCTAGAGAGGAAGGTCTGCACAGGTTGGGACATAAAAGATGAATTTAGAGTTTTTTTCCAAGTACTCCAGGTAGGAAGGTTTAAAAAAAAGGGGGGGGGCACAAAAAGGAATGACATGAACACCCACAGGAATTAAAGAAAAAAATAGCCAAGTGCAAATAAAACTTAGTTCTAGATTTTCCATAGGTACTTGATTCATATCTCTACTCATAGAATCTTGCAATCATAGAATCATGAGCCACCTAGTCAAATCTCCAAGGAGGAAATGTGACACAGTGATTGATAACCTAGGCATATAAACCTTGGCCAAAAGACAGGTTTTGAATCTGAATTCCATCATTTCTTTCATCCCTCCCTCCCTCCCTTCCTTCCTTAAGACCTTATTATTTAAGAAAGAGAGAGAGAGAGAGACCACAAGCAGGGGCAGCAGCAGAGCAAGAAGATGTAGACCTCCCACTGAGCAGGGAGCCCAACAAGGGCTCGATTTGCAATCGTGACCTAAGCTGAAGGCAGATGCTTAACCAACTGAGCCACCTAGGTGCCCTGAAATCCACCATTTCTTGCTTTTTGTGTCTGAGAAAATTACTTCATTTCATTCCACTAAGTCTCAATTCATTAACTGCTAAATTAGTACATGATCATCTGTCTTCTAGGTTCATGTGAAGGCCAAAGACATGTCAAACACGTAAGAAGTTCTGACATGTTATTATCAACAGTAACATTGAGATTTTTTTTTTAAGATTTTTACTTAATGCATTTGAGAACGAGAGAGAGTGTGAGCACAAGCAGGGCAGGAGAGGAAGAGGGAGAAGCAGACTCCCTGTTGAGCCGGGAGTCTGAGATGGGACTGGATCCCTGGACCCAGAGATCAGGACCTAAGCCAAAGGCAGACATTTAACCATCTGAGCCACCCAGGCACCCCTACTCTCCAGAATTTCAACATTTGAGTCAAATGAAAGAACTACAGAACTATTCTATATTTCTTCATTTTCCCTTATGCTGCTCCCCACATCACCTTTCTACACCTGGCTAAAGGGACACTCCTTAACTGTTCCATATTCGAGTTATACCCCATTGTGTGGATATGCCATAGTTATTAACCACTCTCCTATATGGAGACATTTAGGTTCTTTCCAATATTTTGAAATTGTAAGAATGTTGTGGTGAGTAACTTTGTTGCTCAATATTCTTATAGTGCTGGAGTTGTACCGCCAGTGTAAATTCTAATTTTGCTAGGACAAAAAGTATGTTCATATATAGGTTTTCTTAGATATTGACATATCACTTCCACAGAAGTTATACTAATTTCCATTTCTGTTAGCAAAATGTTTGTTTCTTCGCATCCTTACCAACAGAATATGTTTCTCATCAGAGAGGTGACAAAAAGAATATTAGTATCACTAAATTTGCCTTTCTGTTATGAAGCTGAATTTTTTTATGTTTGATCATCATTTTATATACCTGAAAAATAATAATCATCAGGTTTTTTAATATGATGGTTGATCTTTTCCCATATCTTGAAATAGTTCTTTAAGTATTAGGGATATTTCCTTTTTCCGAGATTTATGATATAAGCATTTCCTTTAAGATTGACCTTTGTCTTCTGACATTGCTTATGTATTTCTATATCATGCAAAATATTCTTTTTAACCTAATTCTTATGTAAATTTATCAGTATTGAATTTCATTGCATTTGGGCTTGAGTCATTGAATAAAGCACTTTCTTACATCCAGAGTTTGGAGAAATTTATCGTGTAATTCTCTAGTATGTTTATGGTCTCACCCTGCATACTGCTCCACCTGAAGATTATTTTTATGTGTGTACCTGGTTCTAAGTTTGTCTTTTTACAAATAGCTAACTAGTTGCCTGACACTCCCTGTCTAAAAGTCCATCCTGTCCAGTGATTTGAGATGCCATTTTTATCATTTACTAAATTTTCATATGCACTTGAATATATTTCTAGATGTTCTACTTTGTTCATCTGAAATGTCTTTCAGGTGTCTATACCATGTTGCTTTAACAATAAGAGCTTTATTCCAATTATACTAGTAGGGCTCCTCAGCCCCTAATAGCTTATGTATTTCCATGTTAAACTAGCTAGTCCCATGTTCATTTTCCATAGGAACTTTAATATCAAATTATTTAATCCCACAAAAAGCCTGTGGGTGTTTTTGTTAGAATTGCATTAAATATATAGATTAATTTAGGAAGAACTAAGATCCTTACTATTTTGAGCCAGCTATTCAGAAAAGAAAATGGGTTTCTACTTGTTCAAATCTTTGGGGATTGTTTTTTATCATAGAGGTGTGTTTATTTTATTAAATTTATTCCTAAATATTTTATGTTTTTTATTGTGGTTATATTTCCTTTTCCTATTGCCCCTCTAGTTTTGTTTGTGTACATACACTGTTGCCTCAATGCTAATTTTATGTCCCCCAACCTTACTTACTGAGTTGTTTTTAATTTTTTAATAACTTTTTATGATTAATTCCCTAGGGTTCTCCTGGGATACTATCATGATAATTTAACTTTTATTATTATTATTATTATTATTATTATTATTTTGAGACAGAGATTCTCAAGCAGACTCCACTCTGAGCTCGGAGCCTGATGCAGGGCTCGAACCCATCACTCTGAGATCGTGACCTGAGCCAAAATCAGGAGTCAGACGCCTTACTGACTGAGCTACCCAGGTATCCCTTTATTAATTCTTATTTATTTATTTTACTTATGGTCAAATTATGTTGCCTACTACCTCTCATTTGATATTAAATAGCAGTAAAGACAGAGGTCATGTGTGCCTTTGTTCCCAATCTTAATGGTAATGTCTCTCATGATTCTCTGTCAAGTAAGATGCTGAATTTAATAAGGATTTGTATCAGTTGGATACCAATTCACATTTTCTTTAGTGCCTTTAAAAAAATATCAGGAATGGTAATTGAATTTTGTCAAAGACTTTTTTTTGCAATTCTGGGACAATCACAATGGGTTTCCTTGTTTCTTAGCTTTCAGAAATCTAATACTAGATTAATTCCTTTATTATTTGTTCTTTTTCCCTAGAGGCCCTGAGGAAGCATGCATATATATATATATGTCTTTGTGTGTGTGTGTTTATGTAGATAATATCAGGGAAAACACCTATCCTTCCCATTCTTGAAGGAGTATATATTTCTTCATTTTGAAGTCCCATATTTTTATTAGGCCATGTCTTGGGAGTTTCTGGCTTTGTGTCAAATTTCCCAGGTAACTTCTGGCCCTTTCATCATGCAAATTCATTCTTCTTTCATTTCTGAAAGTTTTCTTGGATTATAGTTTTAAATATTAGTTCCACTCCACTGTTTTGTTTTCCTCTTTAGGGACTCCAATTATATACATGTTCTTTATCTTCCACTTCAACTACTTTCTCTTTGGTTATGTACTTTATCTTCTTTTTGTTCCCTTGGTTATTTTTCAACTTTGTTCAGAATTCTTTAATAGAATTAATTTGAATCTATCCTCTCTTGGGAGAAGTATTATAATTTAGTCTTTCCTTTCTATTTCATTTCCTTCCTTGCTTCAATCCACTCTTATTTGATTCTTACTGTTTTGTTATCCAGTTGTATTTGGACTTTAAAATCCCAATTAAGTTTTACTCCCCACCTCACCCCCTTTCCCTAAATTTAAATGAATTAATATTTAATTCAGTTTGGAGTCAGGGTCTTAGAGTACTTTCTTTCTTGCTTCATATTTCTTTGTTTTTGTTTGTTTTGTTTTTGATGGGGAAAATGAGAGAATTCATAAGCTGAATTTTATTTTAAACAGTGGCTTTTTATAGATGGATAACTGCACTTACCTCTTAATTTTAAGCCCAGGGTTGAAGAGTTGAGGTAGTTTACAAGATTCCTATTTTAAGAGTACCCTTTTCTGTCATTGTAGCAAAGTAGACTTTCTTTGGTGAATATTTTCTATGGGTGTCTGTTCTGTCCTATACACTGGAGTGATTTTTGTTTTACCGTATGCTCCCTCACTACACTGTTTGCTGTCTACATGTAAAGTACCCAAGAGCTCCTTTGTGATTGTTTGGATTGTGGTATGTTATTTACTCATGTCTTAATACATTTTAGGAACATATTTAAAAGTACTGATACTTTTCCTTGAAATCTCAGGACTTTCCATTTGTATTTCATTCACTTATACTTTAGTCAGTGTATTATTCAAATAGCTCTTACAATGTCAAGTGTGTGTTAGGTACTAGTCATAAAAAGCTGTGGAAAATATAACCCTTATTTTCTAAGACAATGGTCTTCAAAATTTTGCCTGCATACTCTGTCTTTAACAGTTAGAAATTCCAATTGATCATTTTCCTCCTTAAACTGTTACTTTGGCCCTGTCCTAGCAAATATTTATCCTAATATAATATAGTTTATACTTAAAAGCCTTTGATTATTTTTTAAATCTTTTTTACACAAAAGTATGAACATAGTATATATTTTTAAAATTTTTAGTGACCATAATTGTCTAAAAGTTATCCTTACAAATAAAACTAGTAAAAAGTGGACAGAATAAATTTTGATAGTCATAAAGAATAAAATTTTAATTGGAAATATATTTCTTCATAGGATATAACAGGTTCCAATACGTAGTTTAGTAAAACCAGTACTTGTAAAATAAAAGAATGAGGGAAGCAACAAAGGAACCCAGAAGGAGGGGTGAGGCATCCTCTCTGGTTGGTCTGGGAAAGGCTTCCCAGAGAAATTGCCATTTATATTTGCTCTAAAGGATTAAAAGGCATCTTTTGGGCAAATGCAGAAAAATAAAATTCTAAGTAGAGAGAACAGTGCGTGTAAATCTGAGAGAAAGAGAAGAATATGGCCTGCTCACATGCCAGATCTTTTTGGACATGTTAAATCTGTAATGCCTATGACATATCCAAAGGAACTCTGGTGTCCTATTGGCAAGCAAATTTAAGAATGTGGAACCTAGTGGGATAGGATAGTTGTTAATAAATTGTATTCCAAATCTATAAATTAACCCAAGCTTTAATACTTTTTCTGCCTAGCTTCACTAACAACATGATCTCATGTATACATATATATGAAATATATAATAAATTTATCTCTATATGTGTATATATATAATTATATATGCATTAATTTGATACTGTTTCCTATTTCTTTCTTTTAGCTTTGATGACTTGATTTTTTTTTTCTTTGTAACCTCTTTCCTGCCCTTTGGAATTTAATAACATAGCTCAGTCTATTTTTCAAAGAAACATACTGATATATCAAAATAATATAATAACCAAGCCTCCTTAGGTTAGGAATAATTTCCCTCTTTTGGCTCATGATTTGCTTCTTCAGCCCTCAGACATGCCACCCTGTTGGTGGTCCTCAGGTCATGGAAAACGATAGTTCACATAGTAGTGTTTATGCTTGCGGATAATTATAAACTCCAGCAACCCAAATGACTTTTTTTTTTTTCTTAAGTCTCTCTTCTCTAGGATCACAGGTAAAATCTGAAGGTCCTTCCTCAAGATACCTTAGATTCCAAGAGAAAACCCAAAGACTCTTGTGACAAGCCTCCTTTTCGATACCATGAAGTTCTTATATTCACAATGCCCGGACAGAGATGGGCTTTGGTCTGTCCTTACGTCTTTGAGTGACAGAGACCTTGAATTTTCATGCCTGGGAATGACAGGGGTTTGATATAAAGCCAACATCTTTCCATAGTGCTTTATGTTTACTCTAAAGCTCTTCATTCTAAAGCCATCCTCATTGAAACTTAAATCCAAAAAAGAATAACTGTGTGTGACATGACCTGGATACGAAATTTAATTGGAAATGAATTTGATACTAAATGTAACTAGAAACAACTTACATTGTTATTTTGCATTTCAGTAAGGTATGTTATGCTTAAGGAATTTTGCTCAGTCCAAGTCAAAGGATGCATGTTGCAAGATTATTTGTGAAAGCAAATATTTCAGAAAGAAACTAAACAACCATTAATAGTATCAATGAGGTTATTTAAATGATGACAAACCCTACATTAAATATTGCAGACTACACAGCATAAAAAGGGATGATATAATAGTTCTGATGGCTAGCCTTCCTATAGTATCTTTTGTATGTCAGACACAGTACTGAGTGTCTCACATATTTAACCCCTTCAAGTCTCACAACTACCCTGTGAAGTAGGTGCTATTATCTTGTCCAGTTTGCCAGAGAAGAAGCTGGACACATTAGATTGGGAAATTTACTCAACACTACACAGCCAAGAAGTGATGGATCTAGGAACCAGATGTACCGACATGGAACAACAGCACAATATTTTATTAAGAGAAAAAAAAAAAAAACAAGGTACAAAGGGAATGTATAAAGTATAATTCATATTTCTATAAGAAACAAATGTGTGCTGGTGTGGGTACATGTGTTGGTGAAAGGAAAACCATATTTAAGTGGAGAGAAAAATAATACTGCAAAGTGGGATTTAGATATTGGGGTTTCTACTTTTTGCCTGATGTACTAGTATATGCCTTCTAAAAGTTTATTGTAATATACATATGTTTACTTTTGCAGTTCATGGCTTTAAAGTAATTAGAGTTTGAATGAAGAAACTACCATACTGTAATATAAAAAAAAAAAAACCCACAAGTCATTTTTCATACCTATGTTGAAAAGAACACTAATTCCAAACATTTGTTTATACTAGTGGCAATGAGTCATTTCACTATCTGAAAAGTATTATTTATTACTAAAAACACCATTTTAAAATATTTGATTAGTGAATTTCTTTCTACATTTGTCACACCGATTTCCTTCCTCTGGTCCCTTTGCCTCTTAATCCTCCCGCTGCATCTTTTCCCTCCTGTTAAGAGTTTTCTCATGTGAGAGAAACCCATCTCAGACGTCACCATCTGGATTTCCATTTTTAAAGTTTATTTAAGTACCAGAGGATGTTGCCAAGAACGCAAAACTCTGTTTGCTTAGCTAAGACTAGCTACAGTCTCAGAGAGCTTTCTTGTCTGGCAGGGTTAGAGAAGACAAAAATGCAAACCTTATTGTAAATAGTTGACACTAAACAACATTATCCACTCAGCTGACATAAGATGGACATTATTTATGGCATCATTCTCAATTTCTTTCAGGAGATTTTAGAAATTATACTATGCATCCTGTCTTTCCATCAACTTACAGTTTGTAAAAAATTAATTTCCATGGAAACTGATACAGGGGAAAGCATAATTTTGTTGAGATGTTGTGAAATAAATTTGTAATGAAGTAGAGAGACAAAACACTTAGAGAAACCCATTAATAATTCACTTTCAACAATGTTAAAACAGTGTCTAAACATATCTCATCAAAAAAATTTTGCTGTTGTGTTAATTGGTAGAGATACTTGCTTTTATAAGGCATAAACAACTTCTCCCAAAATATATGTGTTGACTCAGAAGGATATAAGGATTCAAACAACTATCAATCATTGTTTTCCAGATACTTCTGTGTGTTTTGTTATGACTTCAGTATCAAACTACCATCCATTCTCTAATAAGCAAAGTAATATATCCATTGGTCTGCTAGATTAAAAAGTCATAAACACAAATATAATGGAATATGCATCATTTCCTTTGGAATTTATGAAACTGTTTTTGCACAATTCCCTAAAGGGTGAGGGGAAAAAAATCAAGCAATCTTTGATATGCAGTATAAATAATTCCCCAAAGAAATCACAAGGACTGTTTTTGTTTATTTTTGCTTTAAGCATGCAAATGCATTCCTTATCTGTACCTTAACTTTGGGTACTCATAAACATCCACTGCTTAAACTAGAAAAAGGTCTTATTTATGAATTAATTTTATCCTTTGTTGTTAGAAAAGAGAAATATGAAATGTGAAATAAAAAGGGAATAAGGAAATACAGACACTAAGTTCATCTGAAATAGGATGACACCCATATATAAAATCTTTTTATAACCTGATATAAATATTAAAAATAAGAGCAAATGAGTATTAAAACTACGTCCTATATAATACAAAATGTTAAGACATAAAATCATGTTAAATAATTGCCTTTTTTCTAAAATATACCCACATCTTCCTTTCTCATATTCAGACAGATAAATGCAAATAATGCCATTATCCACTATTTTTGCCTGAATAACTTTGTGTTCATTGGGTTGTATTATACCAGCTTTGAGAAAACTAAGTCAGCCAATGGCAATAACTGTTCAAAGACAAAGTAGACAATGCTCCTTACCGACACACAGGGCCGTTCTTCTCCACTACACAATTCCCACCATTTCTGCAGTAACCCAATGGGCACTCTACAAAGAAGCATCACAAAGCCCACGGTTAATTGTAAATATTATTAGGAAGGAGGAGGACATATTACTGTTAATCGCTGCATTAAATCTAGCCACTGAGAATAAATTGCTTCTAAAAGAACAAGAATTCTCCTAGGCTACTTCTCTGTGGCCCACAAATTTGTTCTGTGGCCCTTACCGCCCTTGATGTGTTCATTCTCTTCACATGTCTGAGTGGTTGACCGCAAGAGAAGACTCTTTCCTCCCCTGGATTAGCAAAATCTACTTATTTAGAACATGTCTGTAAGACATATTTGTGATTTTTTAAAATTTTTATTTATTTTCAGCGTAACAGTATTCATTACTTTTGCACCACACCCAGTGCTCCATGCAACCTGTATCCTCTCTAATACCCACCACCAGGTTTCCCCAACCTCCCCCCCGCCCCCGCCACTTCAAACCCCTCAGATTGTTTTTCAGAGTCCACAGTCTTTCATGGTTGTGATTATACTGAAATTTGTTCTTTAATGCAACATTTATTGTTTTCAGTTCCACACACAAGTCACTATCATGACAGACAATGCTTTCCTGGGTGTCCTTGTCTTCTTGGTAAAATGTCACTTGTTCATGAGCATGTCCGACCTTTGCATTCATGACAAGCATCAGCATA
Source organism: Mustela nigripes (assembly GCF_022355385.1). NCBI lineage: Eukaryota > Metazoa > Chordata > Mammalia > Carnivora > Mustelidae > Mustela > Mustela nigripes. Next base: position 129,966,549 of record NC_081562.1, read on the forward strand.
GCTCAAATTGACCTTTGTTTTCCTGGCCCTGGTCTCTTGCTGCTTGTATCATTCCCCACTCCTAGGTTAGTGTCAACATTTATCTTCAAAGGTGATTTGCTTATAGATTAAAAAGAAGCTAGATACTGTCTCATAGGTATGACACTGGAAGTGGTTAGTGCCTTTAGCTCTTCAGGTTTCTTTACAGTATCCTTGGATCCTCACATGTATCCTGACCTACTAAGACCTGTTGGTTTCCTTACTCACTTAATCCCCAAATTGCTTTTCTTGGCTTTTTTTTTTTTTAAGATTTTATTTATTTATTTGACAGAGAGAGAGATCACAAGTAGGCAGAGAGGCAGGCAGAGAGAGAGAGAGAAGGAAGCAGGCTCCCTGCTGAGCAGAGAGTCCAATGCGGGACTCAATCCCGATCTCTGAGATCATGACCTGAACTGAAGACAGTGGCTTAATCCACTGAGCCACCCAGGCACCCTTTTTTTTTTTTTTTAAACAACTTCTCTCTTGCAGGATACCATTCTCCCCTGGTTGGACTGTCTTACCTCCAATACTTGGTGGAAGCCTATAATTCAACACAACTATTCTGAGCATCTGTTAATATCCAGCACTAGGCTAGGCACTGGATATATAACAATATATAACACAGGAAGTTTACAAAATTATTAAAGCTGCAGGCACCAGAGCCAGACTGCCTGAGGAAGAATCTCAACTCAACTTAATTAGCTGTATAGTACAGGATAAGCTAGTTAATCTCTCTGTATCTCTGGTTCCTCTCTGTCAAACTGGATTAAAAATAGTATCTATCTTAGAGTTGTTGAGAATGTTAGAACACACCTAGCTCATGATACATGCTTAAGAAATGTTGACCTAAAGAAGAGGGGAACCTGGGGGGCTCAGTGGGTTAAGCCTCTGCCATGCATGATCTTAGGGTCCTGGGATCCAGGTGGCATCGGGTTCTCTGCTCAGCAGGGAGAATGCTTCCTCCTCTCTCTCTGCCTGCCTCTCTGCCTACTTGTGATCTCTCTCTATGTGTTAAGTGGATAAATAAAATCTTTTAAAAAATAAATAAGAAATAATAAAAAAGAGACAATTGTGGTTTTTGCTCATGTTGACCTTCCAGCTTTATAGAAAATGCAAAAAAAAAAAAAAGAGAGAGACTAGGGAGTTAAAATACAATATTAAAATTAGTATACTTTGGAATGGATGTAACAAGGGTAATTAGAGTACCAATAAGGGCACCTAAATCAAATTTGGAGAATAAAGAAAAGCTTTCCAGAAGAAAATCAGCATTCATTTGGGTACGGGGGTGTATGTGTGTGTTTAAATATAGTCATAAAGACTCAGAGGCCCACGGAGAGAGTATGGTATGTTTGAGGATCGGAAGGGGGTTCAGCCTGGTTGGACCGATCACGCAGAGAGAGAAGGGGAGAAGGTCAGAGACACACGGGGGCCAGCTCATATAGGCTCAGTGAGCAGTTTAAGCTTTAACCTAGAAGGCCAGAATTTTAAGAAACTAAGTGCATGTTTCATTCTTTAAAAAGACAATTCTGGATCCAGTATGTAAAGTCAAGAGAAGGGCTAAGACTAAAATGCAAGAGCCCAGTTAAGAGCTTTTTGTAATAATCCAGTAAGAAACCGTGGTTGCTTGAATGAAAGAGGTGGGGTAGGAGCCTGAGAATTGTGGGGATTTGTAAGATATTTAAATGTTGGGATTGAAAGATCCTGGTGATTATCTGGAAGAATAAAGGGTGATGTTAAAACCTCTGGCCAGGCCTCTGGTTAGCTGATGGTTTCATTCACTGAATTGGGGGATCTGAGGGGAAGGGAGAATTTGTAGGGAAAGATGCTGGTGTTTTAAGTGCCTAAGGGGACATCGAAGTGGAAGTATTCCTTGGGCAATATTATTTGCAGGTCTGAAGCTCAGATAAAATACAGGCTAGGGCATGGATTTGAAGCTTTGGATTTCTTCCTCTGCCTTTCAGCTACCATCAATTTTCAGGCTTGCCCCTCAAAAATCACTTGAGATCATTTTATTAAGTGTCACGGGGCTCACAAAGACACAGTCTTTGACTTTACAGGAGCAGACTAACCTTAGCAGAAAGAGATACAATTTACTTGGGTCGGGAAAGGATGATGGCTTTGAACAATAGCGGAAAAGTAATAAGGAGAAGCAAAAATGTTGTGTAGGAAAACAGCCCTCGGAGAAGAGAGAGAGTCAGATTGTGGAGTCAGTCACTGAACACTGGAAAGGGGGCAGCAGAGGGAGGATGAAAGAGGAAAACCAGGGAAGGAGGAAGGTTGCAGTGTGGGAACAAATTTGCAATATACCATGTGTCTGGTGTTCTTTTTGCTCTCAAAGGTTTCCAGTGATTTGCTCTTCCAGGGAAGTAGCTGGCCCCTAAACCACGTGGGGATTTGGGGCACTGACCCTCGCACAGTTAACCACCCATAGATAACTTTGAACTCTCCCGAAACTTAACTGCCAATTGCCTACTGTTGACTGGAAGTCTTACTGATGATATAAACAGTTGGTGAATGTATCTTTTAGATAAACAGTTGGTGATAATATAAACAGTTGGTGAACATATCTTTTATATATGATGTGTATCGTATACTGTACTTCTGCAATAAAGTAAGCTAGGAGAAGAGAATGCTATGAGGGAAATCAAAGGAAGAGCAACTGCATTTCCAGTACTTTCCCGTAAAAAACTCTGCCTATCAGTGGAGCCTCACAGCTTGAACCTGTGCTACTTCAGGGTCATCTGTAGGTCCAGTCTTGCCTTCCCTCCTCCTCCCTCTTTAATTACAGCAAGGGAGTGTGGCGCTAAAGATGGGGGTACAGCTACACCCCTCGGGCTTTCAGGGCATGCTCAGCTGAACACAACAGATGTGAAATTTCCTTCCTAAACAAGAAATTAGCTGGTTTTGACTAAAAACAGCCCACCAGCATGATAAAGCATAAATAGCTAGAAACCTTTCAGATAAACCATTTTATGGTTATGTTTGGTCTTAAGTACAATTTCAGTCTTCCTCACATAAGGGCTTTGTTTTTATAAGGAAAAACAAAAACCGTAGAGTGTCTGATATTACATAGAACATCAAAATACACATAGCTGCACATTTTCCCCCCCCTGGGATTATTAGTATTTACCATGATTGCTGAGAGTAAAACAGGCTTGCTTTACATCAAAATAAAGCTGTGGAAATTTAAATATTCATTTTATTACACTGGATAATGGAGCACCGTGGAAAGGAAGCACTGGCCAAAGCAAGGAGTTAAACTTGGTATTTTGGAAGAGAGACTGTTTGTAGATGACCTCCACAGGTTCTTTATCCATAAGAATGGAAAGACACAGTACAACATCTTTTCACCTTTACTTTACTCAAAACAGTTTAAAGTAGGGAACAGCTGAAATGGGCAGGGAGGGGTCTATGACTAGTTAGCAATGAAGAGATTAAACTATTAAACTCCCAAGATATAAGCAGCTCTCAAATGTCAAGTCGGGGTCTATGGGGTTGATAGGAGAACCTCAGGCTCCTTAGCCACATCAGTGTCTCGCCACCTTGTGCCCTCCTGCATTGGTTATTATGACCGTGTATCTGGAGGCCAGTATGATTCAACTGGAGGCTAGGAAGTGAGAGCTCTCGTACAGTGGACTGCTGAGAAGACTGATAGTCACGTGAGTCCTGGTTCTCCCTCCTTGACACCCGCTCAGGTAATGGGTTGTGTAACTTTGGACTAAGCGGTTTAAGTCTAAGCTTTCTCATGTTTAAAGTGCGAATTATATCTATCACCTTGCCTTCTAGGGCTGCTGAGAAGATAAAATGAAAGGTATTTGTAACATTTCTATACGAGTGAGTTAGGTATGCATAGTGTATTAAATAATTGTTCTCAGCCAGCTCTCTGTATTTGGGGATTGTTTAAACTGCCCATGAAACCTAATTTCTATGGCCAATGCTCTCTCCAGCATTTCCTTTCCTTCTCCCCTGTGCCATTATGAGCACCACTACCACTATCATTTACTGAAGACCTGATCTGTGTCGAGACTGTCTTAAGAGTTTTACTGGCATTACCTCATTTAATCCTCATAGCAGTATGTGTTATATTCATAGAGATCCTTTTTCACAGAGAAGGAAACTGGTTAATAATATAATTTTCTCAAGTCAATAGCAAAGGAGCAACAGATACTGAACTAAATTCCAGTCCTCTAACACCTAAAGTCTATTGGTTTAAAAGTGTCAAATGATCTGCTATTCAGGTCAGAATTTCTGTATAACCCCTTGCTGTTCTTGATATTATGATCATCAGCTTCTTTGAATGGTACAGTATTTATGCACTGTCATGGATTAGATATACACCTGCCAATAACTTGCCTGTAGTTTCAGGAGCTATAAGGGTCTAAGAATCTTCCAGTAAACCAAATGGCTTGGTGCAGTAAACCAAATACCCAGTGGGCACAGACTGTTCTCTTTATCTTGAAATCCCAGCACAGGGACTGCAGAGAAGATTAACTATGGCTTAGCAATCTGGCATAGCTCTACTCTATAGTGCTTTGGTTTGGTGTATGCTTCGAGTAAAAAATGTTCTTGTTGGAAAGAAGAGTAGCTCTAACGGAGGGTATTCATTGAAAATAGAGCAAAGGGAGTTGGAGGGGGATGGGTGAAAGAGGTGACGGGATGAAGCGCACACTCATCAAGGCGAGCACGGCGTGAGACACAGCCGTGATGAGTCAATGTATTGTACACCTGACGCTGATAGAACACTACATGTTGAGACCAATGGAATTAAATTTTTAAAAAAAACTTAATAAAAATAAAACCTTCTGAAATATTATTAGGCATTACTATTATTATTATTAAACATATTAAACTGTATTCGTAACACCCCATCCTAAAAACCTCATTTTTTTTCCAAGGATTTTATTTATTTATTTATTTGAGAGCGAGAATGAGCATGAGCGGTGGGAGAAGGGAAGGGTGGAGGGAGAGGGAGAAGCATATTCCCTACTGGGCAGGAAGGAGCCTGGTGCAGGGCTTGATCCCGGGACCCCCAGGTCATGACCTGAGTCGAAGCCAGATGTTTAACTGACTGAGCCACCCAGGCATCCCTACAACTCTATATTTTTGATGCCTTTTCCTTATTCTACTTCAAAGGATGATTATCATAATTATAGTATCACCTTAACATAACTTTCATTAACCTCCACTACTACAGATGACTGGAAAAAACTCCCAATTTAAATTAAGCCAGACACATTCTGTTCAATAACCTTCTGCTGCATAAGCAACCAAAACTTGAAAATAATATGCCTTTCTAACATAACTTGGGAACACACGGCCTTGTCGAAATATACTTAACCTGCAACACTTGCATAGGGTCTGAGGTCAATGTTCCCGTTAATGACTTAAACCTCAGGTGAGGGGAGACCAGATGCTCACCGCCTGCTGTGCGACCAGGGACATTACTGGATACTGTCAGGATCGGGCTCATAAAGTCTATGAAACGCTACCCAAAAGGGAGATGATGTTTGGAAAGAAAGAGGAAGGTGTCACGGGCATTGACACCTCTTCGTGTGGATTAAGCCTAGACACATTCTTAAACACAGAAGCATTGACTACATCGTATCTGTTTGACAAACTGAAAAGCACAGAAAATATAGAGAACAAAAAATGTAATGTGAATTTTATTTCTGAAAGCTGTTTCACGAGTTCCTTATATTACTGTAACCCAGCAGCTGGGGCAGTGTGATGTGTAAATGAACGGTGAATGAATTGCTGAATGGCTCAACTAGATGGGGCGACCAGAATATGCTCTCTGCTACTACCTCCGCGTTGTCAGGATGAATGATAAAAGTAAAATACCTAAAGTCAGACAATAACCCATCACATGTTATGGTATATTTGTTCTCACTGAGGACTATCCTGAACAAAAATCTCACCTTTATGCAAATAAATTTGGGTACTGGATATCAGTGCTTTGTCTTAATAGTTTCAAAGACTGAAACTATCTTGTTATATTTTCTTACTCTGGAAAGAAAGTGAAAGCATTTCCTTTGGGTATCAGTCTGATGTATAAGCATGCCTAGTACAGAAATAATGGCAGAGACCATTCATCTTTGCATATTTTATGGGACCAGATTTGCTCGCTTCTTGATTTCCTTTTGTACTCATAAAATTCAGTGCTCTGTGAGTATTCATTTCAGCAGCATAAAAAATAAGACTTTCTTGCACTGTGATCTGATTATAATTATCATGCTTTTGTCACTTATCTCATAATAGTCTGCACTCTTGAAAGATACAAAGAATACATTCTCACCTAGTTTTGATATTAAATATCTCCAATTTATTTAAAATATATGATTGAATATATCTTTTATTATGACTTTGTATTTTTGTTGTGAGAGATTTATATTGCCCCTACTTATCTATTATTTCATATATCTCCTGCATGAAATAAAAGTTCAATTACCCAGGAGAGATGTTAGCAATGGACTATAATAAATTTAGAGAATTTTAAAGCAGTTCTGATAAAAGTATAATCACAAACATACATTACCAGTTCTGATAAATATTGCAGGGTCAGGAGAGAAGAATTTTTAAAAGTCAGTCTAAAGCTTAATAAACTGACTTTTAAACATGACTAGATCATGCAAATAGAGAAGTGGGAAAATTATAATTAAAAAATTAATAACATGTTAGATTGTTTCCTTATTTTAGAAACCAAGCAATTTGCATCAAAGATATTATCAAATACTAATAACTTTAAGTTTTATTAACTTAAAATTTAGTGTTTGATTTTTCTTCATTGGGGAACATTCATTTATATAGAATAAATTATTTATATATAATAAGTTCATTATATATTTATATATATTATATATGTTATATATTACATTATATATTTATAAGCTTTTTATATGTTAACGTTAATATTCTTCCTGACCTAAACCAATAATAGAAATCCAATTATTCCGTACTTGGCAATTATTTAGAATTTCAAGTTTTGTTATTTTTATCATCTACGGGTTAAGTTACTGGCTTATATTGTAAAGAATATGTTAATGGAAATAGAGTACCTGTGCAGCTGGACTCATCAAGCTGGAAATCCATGCAGTCGACCAAACCATCACAGCGCTTGTGAACTGGGATACAGCTGTTAGAGGAAGTGCACATCAACGCACCATCAGAACAGCTCTCGTTGGCTGTGGGGAATAATCATCATTTTTTAAAAAATGAATTTCTTCTAATGAAATAGTAAGACAGTTTATTATACCATCCCTCATCTTTCTGGTCTTATATTTGGATTATGTATTATAGTTCTTTTTGATTTTTCAAAAAGAAGTTTATTGACAGAATCGTTTCCCAGCTGCGCACTAGGTACTGTTATACAGGCACATATGTAGAAAATCTACTGTGTATACTATGTCGTCTGAATGGATTTTAGACTTAACTTTTATGTCCAAGTAGAGCTCTCTGTTCCTCTGCTGCTCCCCTAATGTCCCTGACATTATGCTCATTTGCAGTGACAGCAACCATTACTTGAATGTTCATCAATTTCCACACGGTTGTAAATCCCGGGTGGTCACCGGGTACACGATGTAGGTCACAGCAGCTCAATGTAAGATGACTCTGTGTCTTCCTGGCGTGGTGCATTTTACTAATTCCAGAGTCTCTTGTCAGCCTGACTTCAAGAGACAAGTCCAAGTCTTGCTCATAGGATGAGTTGTTTCAGAAAAATGACTTTACCTTTGCTAACCAAGGGCACTGATACTTCTGTGGCAATCTAGTCCTGACAAGTACTCGACTTCCCCCAGATGCTACAATTAGTCCTGAAACTGTATTTTTGTCTTCCTGCCCCTCATTCTTTTGTCTCATCAGGGCTATAATTTCCTGCAAAGCGGTAAAATGTTGAGGCTCTTTTTACAAGTTAGCGCTGAAGAAGAACCCTCCATTCCAGACTGTCATTAGACATCTCTCATCTTGTATTTGCTTGAGAACCTGGAATCATGCCTGATCTCTTCTCTCTGGTTCTACTCCAGTTTTGCCCCATGCTGAAATCTATCATGTCTCTAAGCCTTTCTTTGTGATAACTCTTCCATCTAGCTTTGCTGTGTTTGGAATAGAGGGAATGTTGAAACACAGACCCATGGCATCATCTCGTCAGGAATCCTGGATAGATTTCAAAAGCATGAAATTATAACAATATTGATTATGCTGATTTTCTATGCTTAATCCTTTGAGTCCTAGGTTTCCTCAGAGATAAATGGAGGGCAAGGCTTTGTGGTGCTTAACCCAAGTTCAGCAAGAATGGTTCTGCTTTTCTCTGACTTCCCTAATGGTGTCACATACAATACCTTATTTGAACACTTTAATCCAATCCCGCTGCTAGAATTTTTTAAAGAAGGATTGACCTGGGAAGTTACTTCTACTAGGATAGAGACAAGTACAAATTTCTCAAGCTAAATTGGTATTTTAGAAGACTCAGGAATAAATGTACCCATGAAAGGGTCTTACACAAATTTTGCCAATATTATCATGATTTTTTTCTTTTCTTTAAGTATATTTATGGCTGGTGAGGTGCCTGGGTGGTTCAGAACATTAAGCGTCTGCCTTCGGCTCAGGTCATGATCCCAAGGTCCTGGGATTGAGTCCTGCACCAGGCTTCCTGCTCAGTGGAGAGTCTGCTTCTCCCTCTCCCACTCACCCTGCTTGTGTTCCTCTCTCACTATGTCTATCTCTGTCAAATAAATAAATAAAATCTTTTTTAAAAAAAGTATATTTATGGGTTGGAATTGTCTGAGTTATCATACAGTTTGACAGCTACCTATCAAAATTAATTTTCAAGTTACACACAAGATGTTTTTAAGAGTGTGTCTGTCCATTGATTAAAAATCCTAGCTCTGAAAATTAAAGCGATGCTTTTCATTGAGTAATCCTGGGGTGCTAGAACTTCAGTTCCCACCAGTAAATATTACAGAGCTGTCCCTCCACATAAGAGTCTATGCTTAGCACTCCAACTGGAGAGTGCAGGGAAACACTTTACAGAAAGAGTGACGAGAAAACAAACAGAAAGAGTGACCAGAACATATGTAACAATAAAAGCAAAATGCCAATATGAAACCAGTTAAGAGTCCAAAATAATAACATAAAGAAATGCCAAAAGGACAGACTTAATTGCGAAAGCATTGGTACAGATTAGTATTATAAAAATGAGAGTTTCCTTCAGTGCACAAAAGTCTGTAAGGACTGAAAGAGTAGAGTCTGGAGATGTTTTAAATTTTCATGTTTCTAGTAAAAAGCCATTTAGAAGAGTGGGAACAAAATCTGTAAGTGGGGAATCAATAGGTTTGATATTAGAACAGTGAGCAAGGCAGTTTGCCTTTCACTGGGGAGTGTGTGTAAGGAGGTAGTGCAGACAAACTGAAAAACCACCCAAAACCATACTGTACAAATGCCCAATGTCCCAGAAGAGATGACCTTTAAGCTTTTGCAAAAGGTTAAATAATTTTAAGATCTACATTGACAAGATAAATGATACTGCAAACCAAGTAAACTAGGAAACAGAATAATCTTCCAACTCTTCTAAGATGAAGAGGTGTTTGTAAAAAATGAATATGTATGTACACACATGCGCTATATATTCGTGTGTGTGTGCGTGTGTGTGTGTGTGTGTGTGTATACACATTCTTGTCATCATTGTTTTGCATTGAAAGGGGCTGAGAGATCATATAAAATGACAGTTTTTAGGGGTTTTTAATTTTTTTTTTAAGATTTATTTATTTGAGGGGCACCGGGGTGGCTCAGTGGGTTAAAGCCTCTGCCTTCGGCTCAGGTCATGATCCCAGGGTCCTGGGATCAAGCCTCACATCGGGCTCTCTGCTCAGCAGGGAGCCTGCTTCCCCCTCTCTCTCTGCCTGCCTCTCAGCCTACTTGTGATCTCTCTCTGTCAAATACATAACTAAAATCTTTAAAAAAAAAAAAAAAGAGATGTATTTATTTGTGAGAGAGAACACAAATGGGAGGGCCAGAGTGAGGGAGAGAGCATCACAGGCCGACGACATTCTGAGCAGAGAGGCCGATACGGGGCTTGCTCTCATGACCCTGAGGTCACAACCTGAGCTGAAACGAAGTCTTAGATGCTTCACCAATTGAGCCCCCCAGGCACCCTAACAGTTTTAATGTTTTAGATAATATAATATGTTGAAATTTGTATACAAAGCTCATAGATAATACTCATCTACTGTTGAAGCATTATTTCAGACACTTCTACTCTTGAAAATACTCATCTACTCCAACCATATCCCCTAAAGCAATTTCCAGTGTGAGTGATAGCTTATTTTCAAATTGACTATACAGTGAAGAGCTCTAACCTGTAAGGGCTATAAATCCTCTCAGCTTTGGCCCAAATAGTATTGAAACACATAAAAAATATGCAACAAAATAAATGGTTTTAATGTACAAAAAGTCTTACTTTTCCCTTCTTGAGAAAGTTTAAATTAAGAAAGTTTGAATTTAAATTAAAATTAGATGTTTTATGAAATTTAAAACTAAATTCTTAGTTTCTATGGCATTTAAAATAGTATAATATTAAAGTTATAGATATATATCAATTTCCTTTTAAAAATAGGTGGCAAATAAATTATGACTAGCAAGTAGTATTTACTGAAACCCACACAGCAAAGTACATTGTACTGAATATAGGAAAAGTCATCAAACCATTACTTTCTTTTTCTCCTTCATTATTATTACAGATATGACAAAGAAAAATTTCAAAAATACTCCACGTAATCTACATATAAAATTTATAGGAAACTCAGATTTTGTAATTTCCCTGGATAATATCTACTTTCACCATATTCAAACATTATGGTTCAATGTCTACAGAAACATTTATTTCAATCTGTCATCCTAGATTCTGACACTCTTTCTTACCAAAATAAGCCAAGTAACAGAACATTCTGTGACTTTTAGCTCCTTCACTCGGTATTAGAGATATATTAAACAGAAGCAATTCATGAAGGGTTCACTGGAGTTACTTTCCTAAAGCAAAATTCCCTTTATAAATTATCGTTGCTGCGTACAAACATACATAAAAGTAAAGTACATGTGTCTAGGGATGTGTATCCATTTACTATGATGAAGAAAACTCATGCATGCAGCTCAGCACTTCTGAGAGCAGGGTGACCACGCTCTTGCTCCGAGAATAAAGGCTATCAGCCTTTCAAGGCATGCCTGTACCTAGCACAGGCGGGATGGGTATTTACTCTATCCTTAAACTAAAACCAACTACTACTCTTACTGAAGTATCTGGGCAGTTTAAGTACTTTTTATAAAACTACAAAAACAATGTAATGGGAAAAGAATAATAACTTATTATGTGTATTACACAATTGGCTGTATTCATCCAATTCTTCAATATCTCTGGAAAACAGACAATCACCATTATTTTAATGTTGAATAAGCCAAGGAACACTGTGGTAAGAAGCTGGCAAATGCAGAGAAATGATCTTCCGACTCTCATTGAGAAGCACCTGAGGATCCTGGGATCGCAACGAATATATTTAAAGGCGAGTAATAAAAATATTGATGATAAAGGTTGGTCCACAGATCTGAGGAGCATGACCCATTCTAAATCTTCCAAGTGTCAATCAACTTCATAAGACATGTTGACTAGTATGGGAGTATAAAGGTAGGAAGTAGGTAGACTACCCACTTTCCTATCTTTTTCACAGTCACATCCATCACTGGCAGCTTCCATGGGCCTCTCCTGGAACTTTCTGCATCTTCTCTCTCTGCTCCGGATCCAGGAGGCTGAACTATAAAGGACATATCCACATGCTTCTTGGTCCTCTAGCTTTTCCTTGGGTTTGGCTGATATGTAGAACCGGCAAGAAGTAACCCGGATGGAAGAGGCTGTGAGATCACCATGGGCTAGCTGTTCCCTGACCTGGCATCAGGAGGCTCTCTCTGATTCCGGGTTAAGACAAATCTTCCCTCTTCTCACATCCTTTGGCCCAAGGGTGATAACAGCCCCTGCTTTTACTATCTGTTGTGGTTTCTTTCTGCACACTACTTCCCTGAATAACCCCTTTATTGAATAATCTCAAATTTTACAATATCAGTGTGCCATCTCTGTCTTGTCAGCATACTGACTGAGGTAACATCTGATGAACTGGGGGAATATCAATAAGAGGAATCCTCCTAATTTTGTGCTATTTTCTTTTATAATTAAACCATATTTGTTTTTCCTCCTTTTTCATTTTTTTTTTAATGGAAGGGGGCTATTTTTGGTAAAGATGTACCACTTCAGTTTATTAAAAAAAAATGTTTCCAGTGGAAAGACAATATTAAATATGAATTATTTTTAAATGCTGAACTCATCACAGGTTTACATAAACATTCTGATCCCTAAAACATTTATTTTTGCAAGAATAAAAGGCCTTTAAATACCATTTTCTATTGATTTCCCTGTTTAAATTATAACCACTTCAGAATCCTTATTCCTACCAACATTTAAATGTGTACAAGGTTCTCAAAACCAACCAACTTAAAAAACAAAACAAAAAACCTCTTATTTTGTTCTATATCACATTCTAAGTGCCAGCTTCTTGGAAGAGTCAACAGTTGATGTCTCTCTTTGACTATTTTCTCTATAAAAGATTGGCTTCAGAATTCTCCCCTTCCTGTTGACAGCAAGTTCCTTTCCAAGGTCACCAGGACTTTTGCTGTGCTTTTCCCAATTCATAGTTTTTAGGCCAAATCTTACATGATCTCTCAAAAACATTCCAACCTGTGAATACTCTTCATATTTAAGACTTTCTACATCTCATTTATGGCTATCACTCTTCCTTTGCTGTCCTCCTGTGCCTGGGACCGCATCTCCGTGTCTTTAAGCATTTTGTTTTTTTCTTAACTGTCCTCCACCTTGTGTCTTCCTCTCTCTGTTATCTCCTCCAAACCCACAGCTTCAAGCCTGTATACTGAAGGCCCAGGTGATTTACGTAAATCGCTTTATCTCTTTCCTGAGCTCCACATATCCATTCTGAATACATTTCTGAGCATCTCCATGTGAATGTGCCATAAATACCACAATCAAAACATGTTTAAAAATGAAGCCATAATCTTCCCCTCAGAGGTGCTTCTCTTCCGTTTTCCCCAGCTCAGGAAAGGGCAAATTTGCTGTCCTGTTGCCCAAATCAGAAACAGGGAAACTAATGTTGGTTACTTTCTCTTCCTCCTCACCTGACCATCTCTAAAGTCTCATCAAAATCTTTCCTTCACATTGTTCCCCAATCAACTCCTGTGGCATCTCCCAGCCAGCCCGTCCCTCAACTCCAGCACATTCCCTGTACTACCTGAACTGTGGGTGGCGGTAGTATGATGGGTGAGGAAGGATTCTTCAAGACCTAGTCCCTGCTTATCTCTCCAGACTTATTTCTACATTTCTGACCACAAATTCCACTCCAGTTATACAAAATTTGCTTCAGGCAAACAACTTTTTCTCTATTTCCAGACCATTCTTTAGTGGAATCAAGCACCTCTGCTTCACTTGCCTAATGACTACTATCTTTCTAAATTTGCCCCTGAAATCACTTTTCTTATTAAAATTTACAGATTCCCTAGCACCACTGTTAGGAAGTACCCTACACAGTCAATAACACTGTGTTTATCTGTCACAGAACTTCTCACATTTTATTCTTGACTATCACCTTCAGTAACATATAATGTATCTACAACCTGAGTTGGTCTAATACCATATCCATCTATCATCAATGCCCGTATAATATATGGCATAGACTACATTCTTACTGAGAGTTTGTGAATGAAGAAATGACTGAATTTTTAAAAAATTACCTTTCTAAATCAGTAGGTAAACCCAGAAAAACAAACAAACAAAAAAAACTAGTATGTCTTTAATCTTTTGGTCAACTGTCATCATTAGGTATTTTTATCCTATAAATTTGCCCTAGCACTTTTTTCACTAGTTTATTTTCATAACAGTTTTCCTTAGAGACCCACAACTTAATCAAATATATCAGAGATGGATAGAAGCGATGCTCTCATGATACCAGTCTATTCCTAGCATGGGCTTATTTCCCTTCAGGAGCAGAATTTCCCATGTGACTCCATCATCAAACACCAAGTTTCCAGAGAGTGTCTCAAAATATAAGGATACTGTACTTTCCTAAGCTCCTATTTAAATAGCATTCGTATTTGAAATCAAGTATCATATGACTCTATTGAACTTACTAAGATTTCTTTCAACCAAATTACATTAGAGCCCTGATGGGAATAGGGATAAATTATTTGGCAGGCTTTCTCTTCTTTATTCACTTCCATTTGTTTACCTTCCTCTAAGAAAATGTTATAGGACTTGACAAGCTGGCTTTATTACAGAAAGAATCTACGTGTAGGAAATAACATGGAAATGGAAAACCAATCTCTAAGCCTAAACTAGGAAACGAAGTTCACTTATTTATGACTAAAACCTTTAAACATCCAAATGCTGTCTCCCCTTTCTTGCGTTCATCTGTACTCCTTTTCTGACAGTTATAATTCCCGATGCCCACTCAAAATAAGACACTGAAATAGCCTTATATTTCTTTCAGTGTCCCCTCTTACATTCCAAGATGTTTTTTACTACTTAAAAAGTTTTTTACTACTTAAAAAAGAAAAGTGGTCATTAACAGGTAGTTTACATAGCACTATCACTGCAACCTATGCCAAATATAGAATACAGTATAATATAACACCAAACATACAAATAATTAAATGAGATGATAGTGGTGCTTTGACTCACGATGCTTTTGTGCTCACCTTAATGACTGGTGTAATTACTTTTTTTTTTTTTAAGATTCTATTTATTTATTTGACAGGGAGAGATCACAAGTAGGCAGAGAGGCAGAGTTATGGGGAAGCAGGCTCCCTGCTGAGCAGAAAGCCCAATGCGGGGCTCGATCCCAGGACCCTGGGATCATTACCTGAGCCGAAGGCAGAAGCTTTAACCCACTGAGCCACCCAGGCACCCCGGTGTAATTACTTCTTAACCAACACTCTCCCTTCCTTATACGAATAGGTTAGTTATAATGAAAGTAGAAAGTGCTGAATGTCAGGCTAAGGATTGTCCATATATTCTCTCAAATCCTCATAGCTCTAAAAGGCAATATTATGTGGATGCTAATAAGGCTGGTTCTAATAACCTTCCCAAGCCTGAACATGTAGTAAGTGATAAAGAGGATATTCAAACCCATGTCCTTAGGATTTACTCTCCCATGAACTCTTATTGACATATCTACCCAGGTAGTTGGTCGAGGTCCAACCTCTACCTGCATATATTCATTAAAATGAGTATTTGCCTATAGCCCTTTGCTTGAGCCAGCTTCATAAATACTTACATTGGGAAGAAAGTTTACCTACATATCCTCAATCCATTTCCAAAAACATTTGTTAAAATGGTAACAAGTCCCATATACAACTGCATCAAAAAATATCTAAAAATTAATTTAACCAAGGAGGTGAAAAATCTGTATGCTGAAAACTGTAATGATGTAAAATCTATATGCTGAAAACTGTAAGATGTTGATGAAAGAAACTGAAAACAACACAAATGGAAAGATGTATCATGCTCATGGATTGGAAGAATTAGTACTGCTAAAAGGTCCAAAATATCTGAAGCAATCTACAGATTCAATGCAATCCCCATCAAAATACCCATAGTATCTTCCACAAAACTAGAACAAATAATCCTAAAATTTGTAGGAACCACAAAAGACTCCAAATAGCCAAAATCGTGAGAAAGAACAAAGCTGAAGCATCACAATCCCAAATTTCAAACTATAATACGAAGCTATAGTAGTCAAAGTAGTATAGCACCAACAGAAATCACGCACACAGATCAATGGAATAGAACAGAGCTCATAAATAAGCATGCACATAAGGCGACTATGTCCCTTCATGACAAGGGAGACAAGAGTACACACTGGGGAAAAGATAGTCTCTTCGCTTAATGGTGCTGGAAAACTGGATGGCTACATGCAAAGGGGTAAGTCTGGAGCATTTATGCCATATACTCATATAAAGTCAAAATGGATTAAGGACCTAAATGTAAGATCTGAAACCATACAATTAAAAGAAAACATAGGCAGTAAACTTTTGGACATTGGCCTTATTTTTCTGGATTTGTCTCCCCAGGCAAGGAAAACAAAAGTGAAAATTATCCATTTGGAGTACATGAAACTAAAAAGCTTTTACACAAAGAAACTATCAGCAAAACTTAAAAAATAAATAAATAAATAAAATAAATAAAAAACAACAACAACAAAACCTTATTACATGGGAAAAGGTATTTGCAAATGGTATACCTGATAAGAGCTTATTATCCAAAACAAACAACTGCACACACACTTACCCACACACACGTAATCTAACTAAAAATGGGCAGAGAGGGGCTCCTGAGTGGCTCAGTGGGTAAAAGCCTCTGCTTTCCGCTCAGGTCACGATCCCAGGGTCCTGGGATCAAGCCCCACATCTGGCTCTCTGCTCATCAGGGATCCTGCTTCCCCCTCTCTCTCTGCCTGCCTCTCTGCCTACTTGTGATCTCTGTCTGTCAAATAAATAAATAAAATCTTAAAAAAAAAAATGGGCAGAGGACCTGAAGAGATTTTTTTTTCAAAGAAGACAACCAGATGGCCAACAGAAACATGAAAATTTGCTCAACATCATTCATCATCAGGGAAATACAAATCAAAACTACAAAGAGATATCACCTCACACTTGTAGGAATGGCTAGTGTCAAAGAAAGGAAGGGACAAGTGTTTAGCATGTAGAGAAAAAGGAACACTTGTGTACTATTGGTAAGAATGTAAAATGGTGCAGCGATAAAAATAAAACAAAAATAAACAATAAAAACAAGAAATACTACAGTGGTTCCTTAAAAAAATTAAAAACAGAACTACCCAGATGATCTAGAAATTCCACATCTGAGTATTTGTACAAAGAAAACAAAACACTAATTCAAAAAGATATATGCCTTCCTATGTTTATTGCCTTATTTATAATATCCAAGATATGGAAATCAAGCATCCATCAATATATGAATGGATAAAGAAAATGAGATACACACACACACACACACACACACACACACATTCATACATACATACACACACAATGGAATATTATACAGCCAAAAAAAAGAGAATGAAATCCTACCACTTGTGACAGTATAAATGGATGGAGAGGGTATTATGCTAAGTGAGTTAAGTCAGACAAAGAAGGACATATACCATATGTTTTCACTCCAATGCATAATCTTAAAAACAAGCAAAAACTGAAACAGAATCACAAACACAGAGAACAAACTGGTGGCTGCCAGAGGGGAGAGGGGTTGTGGGGTGAACAAAATCATTCAAGGGGATTAAGAGGTACAAACTTCCAGTTATAAAATAAATAAGTCATGGCGATGAAAAGTACAGCATAAGAAATGTAGTCCATAATACTGTTAACAATTTTGCATGGTGGCACACGGTAATAGCAACAACAAAAAAGATAAAAAATACATAGGCGCATTCTCCACATGAATGGCTCAGATGTAAATAAAAAAGGAAATCAGGTAAGTTTAACAGAGATTAGTGTGACTACAAACAGTATGTTTCCAGAAATGCTGGAAAACCCAGCATTGCTGGTAAACCCAGCAAAGGAAATAGTAAAACCAAAAGACAACTAAACAGAATGGGAGAGGATATTTGCAAATGACATATCAGATAAAAGGGTAGTATCCAAAAATCAAAAATCTATAAAGAACTTAAACTCAACACCCAAAGAGCAAATACTCCAATCAAGAAACGGGCAGAAGACATAACAGACATTTCTGCAAAGAAGACATCCAAATGGCCAACAGACACATGAAATAGTGCTTATATGGCACTATTCATCCATTCATCTGTCGATGGACATCTGGGCCCTTTCCATAGTTTAGCTATTGTGGACAACAGCCATACTGATTGGCTACTGTGGACATCACTTGTATTTCACAGGGAAATACAAATCAAAACCACAGTGAGATACCACCTCACACCAGTCGGAATGGCTAAAATTATTAAGTCAGGAAATGACAGATGCTGGCGAGGAGGCAGAGAAAGGGGAACCCTCCTACACTCTTCAAGGGAGCACAAGCTGGTGCAGCTACTCTGGAAAACAGAATGAAGGCTCCTCAAAAAGTTGAAAAATAGAGCAAGCCTATGAC
Organism: Mustela nigripes; assembly: GCF_022355385.1. Lineage (NCBI taxonomy): Eukaryota > Metazoa > Chordata > Mammalia > Carnivora > Mustelidae > Mustela > Mustela nigripes. Next base: position 129,984,790 of record NC_081562.1, read on the forward strand.
CCAGCAATTGCACTACTGGGTATTTACCCCAAAGATACAAATGTAGTGATCCGAAAGGGCACGTGTACATGAATGTTTATAGCAGCAATGTCCACAATAGCCAAAATCTGGAAAGAGTCCAGATGCCCATTGACAGATGAATGGATAAAGAAAATGTGATATATCTATATATCTAGATATAGATATAGATATAGATATGATGAAATAGTATGCAGCCATCAAAAATGAACTCTTGCTATTTGCAACAACATGGATGGAACCAGAGGGTATTATGCTAAGTCAAATAAGTCAATCAGAGAAAGGCAATTATCTCATGATCTCACTCATTTGAGGAATTTGAGAAACAGAGAGAGGGTCATAGGGGAAGAGAGGAAAAAACGAACTAAGATGGAACAACAGAGGGAGACAAACCATAAAAGACACTTAATCTCAGGAAACAAACCAAGGGTTGCTGGAGGGAAGGGGCTTTTGGGGGGATGGAGTGACTGGGTGATGGACATTGGGGAGGGTATGTGTTGTGGTGAGTGCTGGGTGCTATGCACGACTGAATGAATCACAGACCTATACCCCTGGAACAAATAATACATTATAAGTTAATTTAAAAAATGCTAAGCAAGGCCTACATGCTTTGTTTAGCAACATAATACAAGCAACTATGTTACTGATGAGAAAATCACGGTAAGACTCTAGAGAACCTTGTTTCACCCGTCCAGCTCTCTTTATAATTTCCAAACTGCCTTTCTTCCCTGGCACACCGAGTTAGTGACAATAACTCACAGCAGCCGGATTCATCTTCATTAAAGTGACAGTCGGGCACTCCATCGCATAGCAGGAGGGACGGGATACACTCGTCGCTCGAGCACTGGAACTCCATTTCACCACAGTGCTGAGGAGCAGGGCTGAGAGCACAATCCATTTCGTCAGAGCCATCTATGCAATCTTCCTGACCGTTACATTTCCCCGAGAGAGGGACGCACTGGAGTGTGTAGATACAAGAAAATTGATTGGCTTCACAGGCTGATGGCCGGGGTGCCACAGGACCTAAACAGAAAGCAAGTCATTTCCGTATGAGGAGAATTCTTGCTCTGTCCATTGTTGAAACATTATAGGATACATTTATTCCTGGGTAAAAATGAAAAATTATGGTAATTTAAGTAAATTAATCTTCAATTAGGAATGAGAGGAGCTCTACAAAACATCCAAGTGCTATTAGAGATGTCTCTTCTTAACCTCAGAAACGACATTCTTAAAAAAAAAAAAACAAAAAACACTTTCAAATTAAAGAAGAAATATTGGTTCATCGGTCTTAAATTTGACCACTAAAACAGATTTTTCCTCGAGAGTAAAGATATTTTATGCAGTCAGGTAAGCATTTTGGGAAGCTGCATTCACAATTTTCAAATTTTGTGAAGGGAATTGTCATCCTACCAGTAGGGAATTAATAAACATTCTGTGGTTTCACTTGGGAAATTTGGCTCCTGAGGCCCTGGTTAGGGCGGAGTCACAGAAGCAGACCTCTGCCATGGCTCTATCACACTCCTCTCTGCCCCTGGATCTTGATGACAGCTCAAAGGTCACATGCTATCATATGTAAAGTGCCTACAAAGTCATACTGGATGACAAGATATTGCACTAGCAGGCATCCTGAAGATAATGTGGTTCAAACCCAAACCAACTTCTTTTACAAATGAGGACCCAGAAGCCCATAAATTTCAAGGGCCCAAAGACACAATACTAGTTTAATAAATTATTAGCACATGAAACTATTCTGCAGAAATGGTTAAAATTAGCTCTCAGTCAAAACCTAAAGCATGAAAAAAGACTGTTAACTTGTTGCAATTTCCAGAGGCCAGAAATACATGAGAATATATCAAAGTGCACTAATTTGCTGGAACATTACTAGTAGAATGGTCCTTATACTTCGTACTGTCTCTCTGACAGTAGTTGATGGGCGACTCATCTCTCTTGTATATCAAGAGAGAAAAAAATACATAATAGTGGGGACCAGTTCAGGAATAGTTTTGTATTCTTTACATCTTAAAATAACTTTTACTCATAAATTATTTAAATTATATGTAAAATTATATATTATATCTTAGATAGTATATGATATAAAAATTACATAATTATATGTGATATAGATTACATATTATATGTAATATATGTGAGATTATGTAAGAATGGTAATTAATTATATAATTATATAAGAATAATTTGTTTTATGCATTAAGATGGTGATGTGACTTATTAAGAAAAAAAAACAGAATCTGACACTTCCTCTTCCCCAATTCTCTCACTAGAGGTAATATATCTAGGATATATTTAGACTCAAATTTTGTGGGGAAAGCCATATATCTGAGGGAACCTTCCATGGAAACCAGCATATTGAACTGGAGACTCTGCTACCTTGTTCTTATTTAGCGACTGACAGGTGAGAGCAGCATAGAGAGTTATATGCTCCCACATATATGTGGGATTAGGAACATGACAAGGATGTCCACTCTTGCCACTGTTGTTCAATATAGTACTAGAAGCCCTAGCAATAGCAATCAGACAACAAAAAGAAATAAAAGGTATTCAAACTGGCCAGGAAGAAGTTAAACTTTCTCTCTTTGCAGATGACATGATACTTTATATGGAAAACCCAAAAGGCTCCACACCTAAACTACTAGAACTCATACAGCAATTCAGTAATATGGCAGGATACAATACAAAATCAATGTACAGAAATCAGTTGCTTTCTTTTTTCTTTTTTTTTAATTATTATTATTTTTATTTTATTTTTAAAGATTTTATTTATTTATTTGACAGAGAGAGATCACAAGTAGGCAGAGAGGCAGGCAGAGAGAGAGAGAGGAGGAAGCAGGCTCCCTGCCGAGCAGAGAGCCCGATGCGGGACTCGATCCCAGGACCCTGAGATCATGACCTGAGCCGAAGGCAGCGGCTTAACCCACTGAGCCACCCAGGCGCCCCAATCAGTTGCTTTCTTATACACTAAAAATGAAAATATAGAAAGGGAAATTCCAGCTACTAGAGCACCAAGAACCATAAGACACCTGGGAATAAACCTAACCAAAGAGGTAAAGAATCTGTCCTCGAGAAACTACACAACACTTATAGAAGAAATTGAAGAAGACACAAAAAGATGGAAGACCATTCCATGCTCATAGATCAGAAGAATACACATTGTTAAAATGTCTTTACTTCCTAGAGCCATCTATACGTTCAGTGCCATCCCAATTCAAAATTCCACTGACATTTTTCAAAGAGCTGGAACAAACAATCCTATAATTTGTATGGAAACAGAAGAGACCCCACATTGCTAATGAAATGTTGAAAAAGAAAAACAAAACTGGGGCATCATGTTGCCTGAATTCAAGCTTTACTACAAAGCTGTGATCACTAAGACAGCTTGGTACCAGCACAAAAACAGACACATAGACCAGTGGAACAGAGTAGAGAGCCTGGATGGACCCTCAACTCTATGGTCAAATAATCTTTGACAAAGCAGGAAAAAAAAAAAACACAGTGGAAAAAAGACAGTCTCTACAATAAGTGGTGCTGGGAAAATTGGACAGCTATGTGTAGAAGAATGAAACCCGACCATTCTCTTACACCATACACAAAGATAAACTTGAAATGGATACAAGACCTCAATGTGATGAAGGAATCTATCAAAATCCTAGAGGAAAACATAGGCAGTAAACTCTTCAACATCGGCCACTTCTTTCAAGATATGTCTCCAAAGGCAAAGAAAACAAAATTGAAAATTTATTTTTGGGACATCATCAAGATCAAAAGCTTCTACACAGCAAAGGAAACAGTCAATAAAATAGAGAGGCAACCCACAGAATGGGAGAAGATATTCACAAATGGCACTACAGACAAAGGGCTGATATCCAAGATTTATAAAGAACTCCTCAAACAACACACACAAAACAGATAATTATGTCAAAAAATAGGCAGAAGACATGAACAGACACTTCTCCAAAGAAGACAAACAAATGGGTAACAGACACATGAAAAAATATTCATCATCATAGCCATCAGGGAGATTCAAATCAAAACCACATTGTGATACCACCTTACACCAGGCAGAATGGCCAAAATTAACAAGACAGTAAACAACATGTGTTGGAGAGGATATGGAGAAAGGGGAACCCTCTTACACTATTGGTGGGAATGCAAGCGGGTGCAGCCACTTTGGAAAACAGTGCGGAGATTCCTCAAGAAATTTAAAATAGAGCTTCCTTATGACCCTGCAATTGCACTACTGGATATTTACCCCAACAATACAGGTGCAGTGAAAAGAAGGGCCATCTGTACCTAATGTTCATAGCAGCAATGGTCACGGTCTCTAGACTGTGGAAAGAACTAAGATGCCCTTCAATGGACAAATGGATAAGGAAGATGTGGTCCATATATACAATGGAGTATTATACCTCCATCAGGAAGATGAATACCTTTTTGTAGCCGCATGGACGGGACTGGAGGAGATTATGCTGAGTGAAATAAGTCAAGCAGAGAGTCATTATCGTATGGTTTCACTTACTTGTGGAGCATAAGGAATAACACAGAAGACATTGGGGGATGGAGAGGAGAAGGGAGTTGAGGGAAATTGGAGGGGGAGACAAACCATGAGAGACTATGGACTCTGAGAAACAAACTGAGGGTTTTGAAAGGGAGGGGAGTGGGAGGTTGGGTGAGCCTGGTGGTGGGTATTATGGGGGGCACATATTGCATGGAGCATTGGGTATGCTACATTAAAAAACAATGAATTCTGGAATACTGAAAAGAAATAAAATAAAATGAAAAGAATATATATGTGATATAATTATAATTACATAATTATATATCAGATGTAGATTATATATTATATGTAATATATGTGAGATTATATAAGAATTTAATTAATTATATAATATATATAAGAATTATTTGTTTTATGCATTAGGATGGTGATGTGAATTTATTAAAAAAACAAAAACAAAAACAAAATCTGACACTTCCTCTTCCCCCTGATTCACTCACTAGTGGTAATATATCTGGGATATATTTAGACTCAAACTCTGTGGGGAAAGCCATATATTTGAGGGAACCTTCCATGGAAACCAGCATATTGAACTGGAGACACTGCTACCTTGTCCTTACGTAACGACTAACAGGTCAGAGCAGCAGAGAGAGTTGTATGCTCCCACGAGTACGTCAGAAACTCGAACTTAGAAAAAAAATTGCATTTAATTTTTTATACCTTTACACACACACACACACACCCACTAGATTAATCTCACATTTAAGGGTCATAGTCTTGGGTCCTGGGATCGAGTCCCGCATCGGGCTCTCTGCTCAGCGGGGAGCCTGCTTCCTCCTCTCTCTGCCTGCCTCTCTGCCTACTTGTGTTCTCTCTCTGTCAAATGGATAAATAAATAAAATCTTTAAAAAAAAAAGTATAAAAAAGTATGAAAAAGTATTCTTAATTTGATTTTTTTTTCTAAAATATTTTATGCATTGAACTTTTATCTTTATGAACTGAAAAAAACCATGAAGGAATTAATTATCCATATTCCAAGACAGGAACACATTCCTTATACTTCTCTCCTGTTCAGAAGGGGGTGTGTGTGTTCCTTTACATTTTTCTTTACATTGGATACACAAATATAAAATAATCTCTTTCACTGGGAGATAGTGATTCCATTATTTTAGAATTCTTTACAGGAAAAGGTATACAGAACTCACTCATTCTAGGTCCTTCTTTACAAGGAAGTTGGTGGACTTGTGCTAGCTTTTGTGGACTCTGTCTTGGGCAGCCCGGGTTCCTCGACCAAGATCAAGGCATTCTAAACCATAGGTGTTGGGAGGTTTTCAGACAGCTCACAGCTGAGTCCGGCCCCGGGAACTTCCTCCAGGAAACAGCTCCATTCACTGACTGGTGCACTGGGCCTAAAATGGCCCAGGACCTGTGCCTCAGTGAGGCACATCTCTGAAAGGGCCAGTGCGGTTCCAGAGCCCGGTGACATGGGCTGAGACCCCTATCGCCCCTCTACCCAGTCCCACTCCCTTGGCTTCACGGGGCTTGCTGCTGGGAGGATTTCTAGTCAGCTTTCTGCATAGGAATCAGTGCCTCGGGGTCCACTTCCCTGGGAACCCGACCTAAGATACTCTCTAACCACCAAAATGTATCTTGTTTTTAACAGAATTCCTCTGAATCACTTCTTAAATTTTCCACTGAAGTATTTCTGATGCAAGAGGAACACGAACTTGCATCTCTAGGGGAGTCTAAATAGGCTCTTAGCCAGAAGCAGTTCTCCACACGCTCAGCATTTCTCTTAAGTCTCTTGTTTTATCTAATGAAAATTCTCCATTCTACTACAGAATATATCCGTGCTTTTTTCTAATATAAAAAACTTCCTCCAGGTATTCAAATGAAATGAGCACTCTGGGAAGACGTGGCAAATTTATCTTCTGAATTCAACGCGATCTGCCGCAAAATCCCTTCGAGACGTTAAGAAAGTGTTCCTAAAATTTTAATAAATGTATTTATTCATGGGTGTCACCCGTGGAGTCAGCTAATCATTAGAGGTGATATCTTTGTCATACAGTCCTGTAAAAAATGAACAGTATTAATTGTTCTTTTTTATAACCAGAATATTCTCAGCATCATCTTAAACACAGATTACTGAATGAAAAAAAAAAAAAAGTCAATCTGAAAAGGCTAAGTATTGCCAGATTCTAACTATATGATATTCTGGAAAATGCAAAACTGTGGAGACAGAAAAATGCTCAGTGGTGACCAGGGGTTGGGGGAGAAGAGATAAATGAGTGGCGCATAGGGGACTTTAGAGCGGAGAAATTCTTCTGTACGACACTGTAATAGTGGCTACGTGTCATGCCACAGACTGAATGTTTGTGTCCCCTTGCCCCAGTTTCACACCCTGGAATGTGATGAAATCTGGAGGTGGGGCCTTCGAGAGGTGATTAGCTCATGAGGGTAGAGCCCCCACGGAGATCAAAATAACTTTTGGTCCCTCCACCTTGTGAGCACACAGCAAGAAAGCATTGTCTAAGAGAAAGCAGCGACAATATACCTCAGAATCTGTATGCTAGCCTGTAACTCATATTTGATGTTCTGCTTCTGAAATTTCTATGTTCTAGTTTCTCCAGATCCCTTCTGAAATTCAACATTTAAAGTACACAATGCTTAAGCCCCCATGTTGCATCACCACTTCCTCATATCAGGGCGGGTAGGAGAAGAATGAATGAAACAAGATGGAATTGGGAGGGAGACAAACCATAAGTGACTCTTATCTCACAAAACAAACTGAGGGTTGCTGGGGGGAGGGGGGTTGGGAGAAGGGGGTGGGGTTATGGACATTGGGGAGGGTATGTGCTATGGTGAGTGCTGTGAAGTGTGTAAACCTGGCGATTCACAGACCTGTACCCCTGGGGATAAAAATATTATATGTTTATAAAAAATTAAAAATTAAAAAAACAAATAATTGAAAAGGAAAAAAAAAGTACACAATGCTTTCAGGGTACCTGGGTGGCTTATTCGGTTAAGTGTTTAATGTCTGATTTTTAGCTCAGGTCATGATCTCAGGGTTGTGGGACTGAGCTCTGTGTGGGGCTCCGCACTCGGCGCTGGGTCTGCTTGTCCCTCTTCCTCTGCTCCTCCGCCATGTGCACTCTCTGTTTCTCTCCAATCAATCAATCAATCAATCAAATCTTAATAAAAAATAAAGTACACAATATGATGAAAAATATAGAGTACACAGGCCAAGCACACTGACCCATTATTTACCAGGCCCAGTGAGCCACTTAGGCAGGTTGTTTAAAACCAGGGGAACTAAAGTGCAGGCCAGGGGTGCCGGGGTGGCTCAGTGGGTTAAGCGTCTGCTTTCGGCTCAGGTCATGATCCCAGGGTCCTGGGTTCGAGTCCCACGTCGGGCTCGCTGCTCAGCAGGGAGCCTGCTTCCCCCTCTCTCTCTGCCTGCCTCTCTGTCTACTTCTGATCTTTCTCTCTGTCAAATAAATAAATAAAATCTTCTTAAAAAATGAAATAAAATAAAGTGCGAGGCCAGTGAACACACAAGGGGACAAGTGCCAGATCGGTCCCAAGTCTGGCACGCTCTGTTGGAAATGTGCATTGCTGTTCACTGCATAACAACATGGCCAGAGCAGAACAAAGACCTCCACCAGGAAGGTAAGCTAAAATAGCACATTCAGGGCTCACAGTGTCCTTTCCATATATCCCAAAGGGCTCCGTCAGCATAGATGAAAGTAAAAGAAAGTAGGAGAGAGAAAAGGTTGCACATATGGTGGAGACTGTGACAGGGAGAGACAGAAGCAGGAAAAAAGACACTTCAGGAGAATGGTGGACTCATTTTAACAATAAGTTTCGCAGTCCAACTTAAAGATACTTGTGGTTAAGTCACCATCCCTCAGGCTGTATCTATCTGATGAGAGGTATTGGGTGGATCTGAGGTTGGGGCAGGAGGAAGCCAGAGGCCAGTGGGCAAGCCTGGTGCACACACACACACACACACCTGGTGCAATTGCGCATGCATACACATATACACACACACTATCTCCTATTAGCCATAGGGGAAAGTGTCTCAAATGAATTCCAAGTCTAACGGGTGCTGAGATCAATAATGAGGTGGGTCTCCTGCTGCAGTCTGCAACTGATTTACTCTATGTTAAAGCCAATGCAAGGCTGTCCCAACAGTAAAGCTATGCCCCCGCGCTACCTCCTGCCAAGGATGATTCCTCCAAGGGGAGAGGAAGTCCAGGGCGGGGGAGGGGTGCTGGGTACAGCCAGCATCACAAAGTGTGCTGAAGTCACCGCCCTCTTGTCTTTGCTGCATGAGGAGAGCGGGAAGCACACGGGCATTTACTTCAGTGTGTTTCAGCAGAAAACAGGTTAAAACATGCTGCTTTAGAGTACAGGGGATGTGTATGGTCGTTTGTTTTGACAAGAGTGGTTCTGAAACCAGTGAAAAATCCCACCATGGAAGCTATTCTAGCGCCATCAAAAAAGGGCAGGTGCATCACTGCGACCGCCTACTTGCCAAGTCTCTGCCCGGTTTTTGCTCAGAGTGGTCATTTCACATGGAGTCTGGACAATCCAAACCAGAGGTGAAGTTTTGACCTTTGTTTGAAAATACAGTGACATCTTAATGTCCAAGGGAGCACAGGTGAAGTGTGGGCTCAATATTTCTTAAATGGATGAATAATAAGGGAATGGTTTATAATAGTAGTTTTACTTTCCTTGATAATACGCAGTTAAATGACCAAAATGGATAAAATAACGAATGCACTGACTAAATGACTATGTCCATTGATTTAATTAGCCATGAAACAGGGTAGACCAGAAAATTAGAAACCAAGAAGTTCTCTCAAAAATAACCTTCCAATGTATTTTAGTAAATCTATAATTTAGCAACTAAAACTATCCTACATTCATACTGACACTATGGGTTTTTACCAATTGCTTCAGAAGGTTTATGGGATTTTTACATTAAGGACTTTGACAGACCACGTTCTCTTTATGAATAAATCTGCCCTTTTGGTTTTGCAATAAATCTCAGGATATGGTAGAAAAAACAAAAACAAAACACCTGGGATAAAAGTGAACTGACACTGTTAACTAACATTCAAATTCCCAGTAACTAAGACATTCTTCTGAACACCACAGTCTGCTTCATTCTATGTTCTACACGCACTTATAATTCCTAATATTTGGGGGTATTTCTTTTGTCCTACAGGATGTTGAACTTCCTTGGTCACTCAGTTTGGGAAGCAATTGAAATATCTTTCTCATACCAATAAAAACTACTTCATACTGACAATTTACAGTGAAACACAGTGAAACATTCTTATGATTTTCATATAAATTTAATAAGAGCCGAGAGTCCCAAGGATAATCAGATGGATTTTTATCTTTATGATTAATATGCTTAGTGAAGGCAAAATTGATTGCCTGTTTTGAAAGGAAAAAAATATGCACAAGGAAGTTCAGTTTTAAAGAGCAGGAAGTAAGCTGTTGCCAAATATTGCCATACTCAATGACATAAATGGTTAAACGCTCACTGTAAAATATATCGGTTATAAATGTGTGTATATATATTTAATTATATATATACACTCACGCACACACGTATATATTTAATTTTAATTCTTTAGAACTCTTGGTTTGAGGCTATTTTGAGTTATAATTTTGTTTCCTGAAGGACCTTCATAAAGTATAAAAATATTCATTTCTTTTTTCATTAATAATGGTTATCTCTAGTTTGGACTCTTAAGAGAATCATTTTGATCTACTTTAATTTCCATATCTAATAGCTTAAATATTCCTGGAAAGATGGAATGTGACCTCTGTTTGGACTAAAGAGAAACAGAAGAGTAGGGGGCACACAGAGACGTCTGGGCCGCATGCAGCGTATGTGAGAAGTCAGGAGGGCTTACACGGCTTGTCAGAAGGGCTACACAAACGGGAAACGTCAAAAGTCTGACAGAAGAGACCAAAGTCAGGGAAATCTAAAAGCTTCCAGAAGTTGGATCCAGCATGGAAGCTGATAAGAGCCTGAGAACAGATGCCAAATAGAAAGGCATCATTATTTTCAAAGGGAAGAGCTGCAGCCACTCAAGGCTAAGCTATAATAAATATAGAAGAAAGCTGAATGAATTTCAAAATGTATACAGACATACGTAGAATGTGTATATGTGCATTTGTGCAAGTACCGTGTGTTCACCCGTATGCACGCATGTACTCGCGCACATCGGTGGGTGGTTTGAAAGCACAGAGCTTTTCCATAGTGACGGGGGCGGGGGGGGGGGGTGCGGAGGCGGTGGGTGATGGGCACCAGAAGGGAAGCGCACACAAGGCTGTGGAGGGGTGAGTACTCTACTGCCCTAGTTCCCGCTCCCCCCCACCCAGCTCTTATGGAGGTCACACGCTTAAAAGAAAATCAGGAATACATTTAGGGAACATCAAGAGTTGAGGAAACAGGACCTAATTCAGAGGCCCCCAAAGAGTGATCCCTTTTACTCCACATCAACGTTTGCCACAATTATGGCCACTCCTTCCTAAAGGAAAAACAGTGATGGTAATGTAAATGGCTGACATTGCATAAATGAAGAATTTTCTGCCATCAACTAACCTCAAATAATCTAAAACGTGTGTGAATGTGGGAACATATATAAAATGTTGCTGGTCATTTCTTTCTTGTCATGAAGCCTGGAGCCCAGACACACCCTAGTGGATTAACCGATTCATTCCTATTTTATCATTTCCAGATGGTGTGACAGTTCCTGGTCGGACATATCTATGCTGGTGTGGCCTTAGCTATGCTCCGTGTTGGACCAGGTTGCGCACTTGACCTAATTGACTGCTGTTGTTCACTTGGTAGCTCTGGCCCACATTAACTGCAACTTTATTGAATAGTTAAAAAAAAAAAAAAATCCCCCAATGCTGAACTCTTGATTTCTAATTTTAGGGCCATTATTCTTAAATACATTCCTTTTTAAATTCATGCTTCATATTGCTTCCAGGATACATTCCCCAAAGGAAGACTCCTGCTCAAAAAAATGGTTCTCCAATCCTTTACAGGATTAAGGGCTGAAGTACCACTGTCCTGATGCCTGACTCAGCCTCACCCGTGTTCTCCCTCTTAAGCCTATAATTGCAGAGGAAATAATGAACATTTCAGATATGATGGTGTTATACTCTTTGCTGGCTGGGAAAGGACCAGGAAAGAAAATGTTGTTGGCAAGCTTTTACTTACAGAAATTTTGAGTATTTTGGCACCAATCAATTATTAGATTTTTGTCTAAGCATAGAAGGCTTGAGATGGAGAGTAGGAAGCTATCTCTCCATCACACACCAGAAATACAGGCACTGAAGGGAATCGAAAGAGTTTAAAGCAATCTGCAGTGAGAGAAGATTGTTCAATTTCATACACACTTAAGAAACACCTGCTGTACAAGTCTTAGGAAGGCCAAAGTACAGATGGATGATGTACTGAGGCAGGTGGTAGAGAAGACCACTCAGGGGTCAAACAGAATTCTATGGTGGTCTTTCAGAGATCTCTCAGCTGTAGTATCTTGACTACTTCTATGACCCAACCAGAAAAAAATGGCTGTGATGCCATCACTTCCAGTTAATAGGCCACTGGCGCTGGAGACAGAGAAAAATAGAGCTATGTTTAATTTAATCAATATTAACTTTTGAGAAATATTAATCAGTAGCTCACCTCTAAGCTCAGAGTGTTGTATGTGATTATTATTATTTAAAAAAAAATGCATAATTTTTAAGATTAATTTTTCCCTCTCTGATGAAATGATTAAAAGTGATTACTTTGAAGTATATTGGGTTATCTTGCCCCATATGGGATTCTACAGAAGGAAAGACTAACATTATGTTAATTATATTACAATCAGAAAGACCAGAAGGGGCAAACAGCAAAGTCTAGATATTCTAGAACTTGGACTTACTTCCTAATTGATCAATCATTTGCTTCACCAGGCAGAAACAACCGTCATTTCTTTAGAGCTGTTTTTACCAAAACCTGGTTATTTCCCTAACCTCATGTTTTCTGTTTTGAGCAAGTTTGTTAGTGAAAATAACTCATATGAATGAACCCATTTATTCTTCATTAAGCCATGAAAGTTGTGTTTTATTTGTTTTTGTTGTTTTCTATTTCTGTCACTTCCAACTATTCTCAGAGAGAGTAACCAGTCATTTCTGGGTAAAATGTTGTCACAGGCCAATAAGATGTTATCAGAAAAACTGTTATGAGAATTGTTGAAGTCACTTGATTTTTAATTTAAAAAAATCTTCTTAAAACAGTTTGTGGATGTGTGTGTATGTTTAGTGAAGCAGTGTCACTTTTTTATTCTATTTCTTAGGCAACAAACAAACAAACAAACTTGTTTTCATAAAGTCTGGATGTTTTCTAGGTAACAACATATGTGTTCCAGGGAATTAGGAAAACCATGATAAAAGTAGACTCTAATACCCCAAGAGAACAAAACAGAGCCAGATAGATCTTGGCAATGAAAAACTCCCAGAATGTCTCAGACACACTTGGCCTGGTAAAACAGTTGGCCCTATTTCTGAGTGAAAAGAAAGGATTTAGCAAAGGTTATGATAATTTCCAAACATGACTAGGAATTTAGGAGTTGATTACTGCTTTCATATTTTAGAGAAACGGCTATATTACTACAACATGTTTTGTTTTATATAGATGTTATATTACTTATGCATTAAAATATATATTATGTATATATTATAGGCCATACATACAGAAATATGTATGTTTATGTGCTAGTATCAGTGCTCACGTAAAAGCATTCACCTTTAAGACAGAGTTAGAATAACCTGTGGTTTATCTTCAGGTTCAAAGGGAGATACTTGTCAAATCCAGCCAACCTAACGGAGTATGGTTCATAACGGGACTGAGTTTTTCATGGTTTTCATTTGGAACTTTCCCCCTAATTTAACAAAATTCCTTCCAGCCTGATAATAAGTAAGAAATCAAGTAAGAACCATTTCAGAGTATAACATGCAGGCTTCTCCAAACATAGGCAAGGGGGAACCCAGGTCTTGTTGGCATAAGCCTGCCTGGTATTAGTTTTTAATGCCATTTTCTGGTTCTTGTGTTTTGTTTTGTTTTTCCTTTAAATTTAATGTTCCTGCCTTCAGTAAAAAGGAATTATCCCGTCCTTTGATAAACTGTGAGGACTTCATAACCCACAAGAATAAATTTAAAGTCTAATAATATTCTCTAAGCCAAAAAGTTAACGGGGGTTGACTGGTTACCATTTTCTTTCAGCTTTTTTGGTAATCACCAGTGCTCATTTTAAAATTAGGCTCATGATTCACTAACTGAATCAAAATTATAAAAATGAACCATACATTAAAATCATGTTTTAAATAATTTATCTATAATTACTATATCACTTCTGATATAAAATGAATGTCTATTTTATATCATGTGCTGACTTGGAATTTTAGATTTTTCTCAACTTAAAAGTTAAAGATCACTCATTCTCACTAAAATTAAAACACACACACACACACACACACACACACACAGAACAAGACAGTGACAATGATGATTTTTTAACATGGACCAAAAAAAAAAAAAAAAGACAGAAAATAAGCCACGAATATCATAAAACACCATGTAAACTATATTATAGGAGAGCTGTAAACTTCAAGCTAAGAGAATCTGCAACAGAGTTTGGCTTCCTGTGGGGAGTTTCAAGGATAAATTCATGAAAAATGCAGTTTTGCTCTGCCCTTCAAAGTAGAAAAGCATTTACACAAGAGGAGGTAAAAGGCAGGGCGTTCCCAGCCACAGAAGTAGTGGGTCCAAAGTCATGGAGGTGGAAGACTACGGGCATAGTTGGATAGAGGCAGGGGGTGCTATTTTGAGGTATTATTTCATAGACAGAGACAGATAAGACAAGAGTTGTACTAAAGGATATGAAACTTATTTAGTAGGTAATTGAGAGCCTATAAGCATTTTTCTTCTTTGTAACTTGTATGAATTTGTGTATTTTGATTAGTTTCCCTTTTATTTCCCCTCTCTCTGTTAGAGTCCAGACAGATAATTTACTATTCTTGGTTAACTATATAATTTGGTCCATATGCTTCAGAGTATTCAAGACTGATTATGATTAAAAAAAGAACTGGCCATCATGCAGACCAGGATGGTGTGGAGGTTAGATATGAGAGCATAGCCTAAGGGACCCTGACGCATGGGCTTGGTCAAGGGTATGCTTCCAAACAGCAATTTTAATTCTGACAGGATGACACAGGGACTGTTAGAGATCATTCAGAGTGATGACAGGGGAGTAGATAGACCAGTTTCCAAAGCAAGTTTTCAAAGACAGTGGAATTAGCCAGTTTTACCCTCTGATGTACTTTATCTCACTTGCTTCCCACTTGTTTTTCTGAGTTAGATTCTCAGTATTCTATTAAATTTTTGGAACTATCCAAAATCCTTTCAACAAACTTAGTTTCTACTTAAGTTAACCCAAGTCAGATTCTGTTGCTTGGGGGGAAAAAAAAAAATCATGATTGTGTTGAATAAGAAAGATGCCAGATCTTCTTTTCTATAATAGGTCCTAGAAGATGAATTTGGTAGTTTGCTACATGTCAGTAAATTAGATAAATCAGTAATTCCGCCATTACAGAGATTCTGGTGACTAATAAGGATGACTTGAACTAGAGTTTGAACAGTAAAATGGAAGCAAAGGGGCAGGAGGGGCAAAATCTATAGAATCTGCTGCCTGAGGTTTGTTTAGACTAAGGTAATGGAGGGGTTAAAACACACACACAATGGAGGGGTTAAAACACACACACACACACTCTTCTGCTCGTGAGTGCCCTTCCAATCCAAATCCAGGACAGTACACAATGGAGGGGTTAAAACACACGCACACACACACACACACACACACACACACACACTCACTCTCTCTCTCTCTCTCTCTCTTCTGCTCGTAAGTGCCCTTCCAATCCAAATCCAGGACAGTACACAGTAGATTCCCAACTAACCTGGCTGAAGGGCCGTCCTGCTCAAGTTCACCAACACACCGAAGAGTGAGGAGCCTTCTCTAACTGCAATGTCACCTCTGCTTTCCCCTGTCTGCCTTACCCCTGCCTTACCCCCTACCTGCCCCCTGACTCCTTCTCTCTGTACTCTCTCCCTTTCTCCATCTCTCTCCATGCATTCCTTCCGCTTTCCTGATCCTCTTGTACAAACCCAGCCCTGCGTGATCTGGAAGGGACTTAGGAGATCATCTACTTCAGCTCCCTGATGAGGAAACATGGTCTAAGGAGTTATAATGATTTTCTCAGAATTGTACAGTTATTTAGGGACACATTCATGATTTAGACTCATGTCTCCACAATTTTAGTCCAGCTGTTACCTCCCCAGCACTCAGTACATGTTTATTCCAAATGTCATGTAACGCTTTATGTAACTTCTCTCCCTGGATCGTCAAGTGAATCCAATGGAACATGCTTCCTGGCATGTCACTATGGGGGCCCTGATACCCCCATTGGAGAAACACTGGTTCAATTGATGATTTTCTGAAAACATCTGCTTGAATCGATCACAAAGCATTGCTGTAAAAACTATACCCAAAGATTCTGGATTTTGGATGTGGGCTTGGTTGGAGGCACCTCTTTGTAGAAACTTACAGAAAGAAGACATGGTTTAATGCTAAAGATCTTACTGTTTATTCATTTGTTTGTTTGTTTTGAACTATCTTCAAAAGCAGAATCTGTCCTATAACATAGTGGGCAAGAAGAACCTAAGGCAAATGTTAGCAACTCTGTTCACACAACTAGTTATCCTTGTTATTATGATTATTTAGAATAATAATAACTTTTCAGCCCAAATTTCCCAGTCATTGTGTTAGACTCTGGAGATGAAATAAACAAGCTCCTCTTGCTCATGAGGAGCTCAAATTAGTGGGAAGTGATATATAAATGCATGAATGTGCATATATGTATGTATATATATACATATGTACGTATGTATGTTTGCATGTGTGTGAGAAGAGCTAAGAGTAAGTAGGGGAAGGAAAGAAATGGAAGATATAGGACAAGGAAGACTTTGATGGGACAGTGACTGGGAGGAACTAAGAGTGGAAATGACTGAGAACATTTACTCTTGAAAGACAAGATTTTTCCTGAAACAAATGGTGACAAAAAAGAGTTTGGTTGTGGATATAGTCACATTTAGAGGTAGAAACAAGAGGTTAAGGGTGTTTGTTATTTAAGGGAGTTATTTTCTATTCAAGGGATATAAGAACATTGGCAGAGTGAAGGATGTTCAAGGGAACAGCTGGGAGATTTGAGGATTATTGTAGAAAATCAGTGCCAGGGAATGGGAAATAGATGTGTGTAGGACACTTGACCACCAGCTAAGGTGATAAACCAAAACATTTAATGGTCCCAGTGAACATGATCAGCAGCAGCCTGGAAAATACAAATGGTTATAGTAACCCAATTTCAAAGACCAATAAAGCCATTATGACTGAATATGTCTTGGATATTTTTATTTATCCTACAGAGTTTGTCCAATAAATAAATGTGTTAATACACATAATGTACTTAGCAAGATGCCTGGCATATAATTAGAACCCAAATTTATCTTTTAAAAAATTGGACATGGGGCACCTGGGTGGCTCAGTTAAGTGCCTGCCTTCAGCTTAGGTCATGATCCCAAAGTCCTGGAATTGAGCCCTGCTTCAGGCTCCCTGCCCGGCAGGGAGTTGCTTCTCCTTCTCCCTCTGCTCCCTACTCCCTGCTAGGGCTCTCTCTCTCTCTCTCTCTCTCTCTCTCTCTCTCTCTCTCTGTCTCAAATGAATAAAAATCCTTTTAAAAAGTTATTAATTAAAAAATGGGACATAAAATAATTCAAAGTGCTGACTGAGAATGGAATTAAAATGTCAGATCACTAGATCTAGGATTATTAGGGGAAAAAAGTATAAAGAAACTGTTTTATGGGAGAAAACGGGAAGCACTGAGAATCTAGAATTGCATTTTTTTCTTATTAACAATGTTTGAAAACAGGTTTTGGAGGAGTAATTAGAAAGTAGAGGATATGATGATCAGATGAAAATTTTAACCCTAAAATTTTAGATAGGATGATAAGATCCAGTGTGGGAGCTGGTTATGAAGGAAGAATATTTATGAAGGTAACTGAAATTGAAAAGGTCAACACTATACATGGGCTGAGTAACCTGGAAGCTGAAATTGCCCAGGATTTAGGATCTAGAGAAAAATCACTGGAAGGATAAGAACCCAGATGTGTGGTCTTAAAAAGAAGAAAATTAAAAAAAAAAAAAATTTTTAATTTTTTTTTTTTAAGTAATCTCTATACTCAGCGTAGGCCTTGAACTTATAACCCTGGGATCAAGAGTCACATGCTCTACAGACTGAGTCAGCGAGGCTTCCCCAAAAGAAGAAACTTTTAAATAACTCTGTAAAAATAAACCTTTGAATGAGGCATAGAGTAGCCAGAAAGACAATGACCCTATTATTTAACACTGAAAATCTGAAGATTTTATAAAGAATAAACAGCCAGTTAAGCGGAAGCATCATAAATAGCAGAAATTCAGATTACAGTTAAAGGGATGATTTCTTACAAAATGTGTTATTGACAAGACTCTTGTTTTGACTAAAAGTTCTACCCTGTACTGTAGAAACAGTGAGGAGAAGGCAAATAGCCCAGGGGATGGGGAAAAGCTAACATGGACGGAAAAGACACTTTGGAAGATGACAGGTGACCAGAAGAATCCTTACCTTGTGTAAGTCTTGTGAACCTTTAGAAATAAAGAAAGGAGACGATAATGCTCCTCTAATGAAACTAACTTTCCCTACGTCTCTTAAAGGACGGTAATCACGGTCATCTGGTTGCCTAGAGGACATGAAAACTTGATGGTTAGGTTTATGGACAGAAAAACTTTACCCCCTACAACATACACTGATCTTCCTTCAATGTATGAACAGTCTTAGGCCTGGAAACAAATGTTGTTCATCAGGAATTCCCAGTTCCTCCATATGAGGATAGTAAAACAATCCATGCACATCCCATCTACTAAGGAAATCACTTACCTCCAAAGACACATTCTGGGGTGAAAATGATGTCATCAAGGGCAATGAAGATGTCCTCATTTCCAGCCAAATCAGCTTCAAATGTCACTTTGAATGCACTAGTGCTGGAGAGAGGAACATGTCCGTATATCCAACCAGTTCTTTTACTTCCAATCGCTGACCACACAAGGATGTTTAGTCCAGATTCCTCAATGGTATATACCTAAAAACGGGGGCAAAAGAAGAAAAGGCAACTCTTTATGGTTTGGATGTTAGAGACATATGGGCATCCTGGTTGTTAATGGAAGAATGGAGTCTGGCAATGGGATAGCATGACACCTCGGCTATAATACTTCCTTTCTGTTTCAAAAGAAGAGAATGCATATCGTAAGTGGACATGGCCATATACAAGTCATTTCGAAAGCCAAAGCAATGTGCAGAACATACTTACTATTCTGACAAACAGGGTATCTTCCTGAATTAACTAACATCAATACCCAGGACTTTCCAAATGCAAGAACTCACAGATTCAACACAGAAAAGTGAAAGAGCAATAAAGTTAGCTTTGAAACCAATCACCAGGCCAAGTTCCAATAATCTTTTTGAACAGTAAAAAGAAATTCAAAACAAAACAAAAAATGCCATTTCCTAATGCACTTTAAAAAAAAATCTGTATTTTAAACAACAAAAACAGGCAAGGTTGTAAACCTATTTTTCTATACTACCTTTCTGTATCTAACTTTCAGTTATCATTTCCCTAGAAATGATAGTTATACACACACACACACACACACACACACACACACACACACACAGCAATGTATGTTAGCAATCACTTATATAACGCTTTCTTTTATATGGGAAAAATATGACTCAGAGAAAAGAAAACATATAATAGTAATTTTCTTCTATTACAACAGTGTTTTTGTCTAACAACATTTCTTCCTACCAAAAAATCCTACTTTCTCACTTTTTTTCTTGGTATCAAAATTTATCTAAAGATAATTTATCCATCAAAAGTTCATTCATATTTTATACTATCAGGAGAAAATAACACCACTCATTCTGTTGCATGCAATGATATGATATTGTATGGCATTCCAGAAATACTCCACCAAATTATCTAGAGCCAGAAATTAGCATGCTGCTAACTGGAGTTAGCAACTACAATGTTACTGTACAACTACAACTACAACTGTAACGTTCACTGTTGCAAAAAGTCTGCCAGGAATCCAGCTATTAATGGACGTTAAAAAAAATTAAAAACATATCAAGATGATCATAGAGAAAGAAAAATAGAAAAACTTGCCCCAAATTTGTAAACCTGAAAAGTGAGATTTAACATCAATGGTAGAAAAAGCACACATTTTGTAAGCAAAAGCCCTTTTTACATTGATTCCTCAGTAGATGAAATTAACTAAAAGTCAGTATGAAGGGAATTTGGGTCAACAGAGTGTTTCCAATCTCAACAGAAGCAAACATTCATCCCAAAGCTCTAAGATCTGGTGGGTACCTATCTCTCAAATAAATACAAATTTCCTCCATTTTCAAAAAATTAAAAAGGTAAGAAGCTTCCAATTCAATGTGATAAGAGGAAAACTTTATTATAAAGTCAAACAAAGTTGAAGTATCTCTTTTTTTCCTTCATAGATCCTGAGTTACAACTTAAAGATTTAAAATGGGATGGCTTTATTTTATAACTTTTTCTACAAAAAGCAATTCAGAAAACTAAATTACATGAAGACACACCCAACACCTTTTGCTTTTTTTCAAAACCTTAGTATAAATGTATTTTATTAAGATATTTTTGTTTTTAATTTCATTTTTCTCTTTCAGTCATCTTAATCTTTAATTAAGCAAGCATGCTCTTGCCAAATTCCATCTCCCTCATGCTCCTTTTACTCTGCTTCTCCTAAATCCACCATGACATCCCTGGCCTGTTCTCCCTCCCACTGTGTCCCATCATGAGCATTAACTCTAATAGACTTCAAGCTATGGTACCCAATATTTCACCCTACTACAGTCCATATTCATTCTGATCAACTTCACTAATTCACTACTTAATTCCAATGAAACTTTTTTTTTTTAAAGATTTTCTTTATTTATTTGAGGGAGAATGAGTGAGAGAGAGCATGAGAGAGGAGAAGGTCAGAGGGAGAAGCAGACTCCCCAAGGAGCTTGGGAGCCCGATGCGGGACTCGATCCTGGAAGTCCGGGATCATGACCTGAGCCGAATGCAGTTGCTCAACCAACTGAGCCACCCAGGCACCCCCAATGAACCTTTTTGACAATCTCATGGATTGTTTCAATTGTAACATGAATTTATAATACTATCAGTGCATTAAACTGAATAATTGCTATATCCAGTGTTTCTGTAGCCACAATGGCCAATGGTAAAAATAGGAGGACCATTTAAGGGCTCCATATAATGCTGGGGTTTTTTGTGGTTTTTTTGTTTGTTTGTTTTTTGTTTTTGGCAAGTAAGAACCCTATAAAAGGTTAATATTATCTATTTCTGTCTTTCAATGAAAATAATATTCTCTGTCTTCACAGAAAATTTTTGTGATAACTGTCCACAAAATATTTTTTATTTTTCAAAAATCTATTATTTTGAAAAATAAAATGGCTAATATCCTTGAAAAATAATTTTAGTTTAATTTGTTTCAAATTTTATATTTGATTATACACATTTTACAAAAACCAATCTATGTTGCAATATTAACTTATTATTTGAAATAGCTTCTAAAATCAGCTGCTAAACAAATAATTTGGATACTGCTATTCTGATATTCTAAATGTTGGTTGGATACATAACCATTAATATAATTACATTATATTATATATTAAAAACAATCATTTTATCATGATTTTTATCATAAAACAATATGGATTCAAAGAAAACACATAAAATATAATGTATATATATTAAGTCAAGATTATATTATAATCAAGGATGATATAATTTTAACTGCTTATGATATAGGGCAGGGAAAACTTGAAGAGAACTTACTAAATCAAAACACAGAATAAAATGATACATGATTTAAATACAAATATTATAATAATATTCAATTAAATATATGGGAATTTTTTTTGAGAGGAGTCTCCTCAGCACTTATTTAGAGTGAGCATGCCTGGGGAGGAAAACATTTGACAAAAGGTGTGATGCAGTAATAAAAAATATGAGTTAATGATTCAATTACAGAACAGTATGGAAACCAGAAAGCAGTTATCTCGACAATACCCAAGTATGTAAGTTTTCCTGGTGAAAAACTGCAAGAACCAGATTAGTAGATTTTCCTGAAGTTCCTCTCCTGCAGCCAGTCACAATCTCCAAATGCCTGGCAACACGGAAGGTAGGCTGGTGCTGACTTAACGTCTCCTAATGGACACTTCCAGATATCAGAGATACTTTATTCATTTCATTATGGATTTAACTTATTGAAATTAGTGTGTCAAATACAGCAGCAAGATGAAACCTTAGCTTTACTTGGTCCCAGTTACACTCAGCTATTCTGCTAGATGTCTTTCTTTCACCACTGAGGGGGTAAATTAAGGAACTGAACTACAGTAAGTCCTGATCAGTGTACAGCTTCTCATGGCTTCATTTGAAAACACTCAGATTGATATATTATAAGAAAGAAAAAAATCAAAAGTAATGAAAAGGGAAATTTCCTTCAAAAAGAAGAGATTGTAGGCATTAAACTTATTTAATAAAAGAGAAATAACACTGTCCATATTAATGAAAATTTAGCGCAGTCACGTGTGTTTTGTAAACTCTACTCCGTGTGTGAATGTAGGGTAGGACTACTGACCACCCTCTACAAATCTGGAATTAGAGTTGTAGAGCGAGATTAAACAATCCATTACATGTACACGGCACAGGCTTCCAGTCCTCCGTATGGCATATAAAATAGATCAGAAATCATCATACTGGTCCTAACAAGAAAACAGCTGAACTGAAAATCAACAACTCTTCTTAGATCCATCAGACACTTAATGTCACAGAGCCAGCATGACCACTTGTCCCCAAACTGGGAAGAATAATAGGCGGATACAAAGAATCACAGCTTACCGAGGCAGAAGCCCAGGGAAAGAAACGCTGTGGGAACGAGTAGCAGGGTAGAAAAACCCAGACTGAAACTGATGAAAGGCTGGAGGCCCACTGTAGACAAGTTTCAAGTTAAACATTCTTAAAGAGCCCCTACACTTTAGTGAGTTTGACCTCTAGGAACGCCACCAGTTTCTTGTATTGTAAACTAGAGGAAAATTCCCTCAAAATTTTGGCAAATAAAGGGAAAAGTAGCCATTTTGAAATATACCCAAAGCATTCTGTTCTCCTACAGGACCTTCCCTCAAGACAAACGACTTAAAGAGACTGTAACTTACTGAGGTTTAACAAGACTGGAGAAAGGAAAATACCTAACTCCAGCTCCTAGTAGCATTCTAGGTGGGGAAAGGGAAAGAAGCAATTCCAGCAACTTCTAGCCTTCCTGTCTTACCTCAGGAGTGGAGATATAAACAAACAAACAAACAAACAAACAAACACCTGAGAGGATTGTGAAGGATACAACCCAGTGGCACAAAAAGACTCACTAAGACCTAATCATAAACCCCACAACTTACCAACACATAAGGAGAGCTTCTGCGTTAAGAACAGAAGAACACAAGGGATACAGAGCACACTGCAGGCCTTGTTTAGATATAAATCTCCCTGGAAACCCAAAGACAATAGGGAAGACAAAAATAAAGGTAACATGGAAATTATAACTGATATCTACAGTTACAGCAAAGAGTAAACATATCCTAACCTCTAGCCAGATACACATAAAACCCCACACTAAAGGCCTAACTCCTTTTACCCAGTACAAGTCAGTCTGTCAAAAAAGACAAAAAAACACAAATTGAAGAGACAGAGCAAGCATCAGAACCTGGTTTAGATATGGTAGAGATGTTGGAATTATGAAGAAAGGAATTAATACAGGTTAATAAGGTAAGGGCTTAAACATAAAAAGTAGACAATATGCAAGAATGGGTGGTAAGTATAAACAGAGAGAAGGGAACTCTAAGAAATAATCAAAAGTAAATGCTAGAAATAAACAAAAATACTCTAACAGAAAAGAAACACACCTTTGAAGGACTCATCACTATACTGGACATAGGAGAGGAAAGCATGAGTGAGCTGGAAGATATGTCAATTGAAACTACCAAATCTGAAATGCAAAGGAAAAAAAAATGACTGGGAAAAAAAAAAAGGTACAGAATGTCCAAGAACTGTGAAATGCTTCCAAAAGGTGTAATATGTATAAGGTAAATACCAGGAGAAGCAAAATAACAGAAAAAATATTTAAAGTGATAATGAAGGATAATTTTCCAAAATTAATGATAAACAAAATACCACAGATTCCTGAAAATTTGTGAACACCAAACATTTACCTACACCTTGGCATATGATTGCAGAGAATCAACGACAAGGAGAAAATCTTGAAAGAAGCCACAGGGGGTTGGGGTTTGGGTGCGGTGGTGGCAAATACCTTAATTAGAGAGAAGAAGGAATAGGAATTATATCAGACTTCTCTTTAGAAACCATGCAAACAAAAAGAGAGTGAAATAAAAATATTGGAAGTACTTAAAGAGAGAGAGAAAAAAAAGAGACTCCAACCTGGAATTCTGTACCCAATAAAATTACCCATCAAAATAAAGAATAAAGATTTTCTCAGACAAACATGAGTTAAAACAATTTTTCATTAGATCTACTGCCTTGCAAGTAAAGTTAAAAATAAATTCTTTAGAGAGAAGGAAAATTGTATCATTCAGAAAATATAATCTACATAAAAATATTGGAAAAGAATAAATTAAGAAATAAAACATTCTATTTTTATTATTAATTGATCTAACAGGTAACAGTTTGTTACTGTAATAGCAGCAAGAATGTATTCAGTGATTTTAGTTGCGGGGTAAGTGAAATAAATGAACAGCAGCATGCTATAAAGACAGAAAGGAGGACCTGAAAATACTGTTTATAATGTTCTTGCACTACCCATGAAGTGGCATAGTGTTCTTTGCAAGTGGACCTGGGTTACTTATAAATGCATACTGCAAATTCATGGGCCCAAATTTAGAAAAATAGAGTTTAAAAAGAAGTATAATCGATATGCTATGAAAGAAGAAGAAAAGGAATCATACAAAACAATTAAAAACAAAGGTAAAAAAAAGAGTAGAGAACCAAACCAAACAAAACAAAAACAAACAAAACAAAACAAAACAAAAATACCCAAAGGGGGTAAAAAAAAAAATCAAGGTCAACAAGTATAAAAGAGAAACATATATGCTAGATAATTAATCTGAATACCAGTAATCACTTTAAATGATAGTTTTCTAAATATACCAATTAAAGAGACTGTTACAGTGAATTAAAAAAAAAAAAGACCCAACTATATGTTGCCTATAAGAAACTCGAGTTAAATATAAGGACACAGATAGATTAAAAGTAAAAGGAATAAAGATATACCATGTTAATATTAATGAAAAGAAAGCCAGAAAAGCTATATTAACTTTGGACAGAGCAAATTTCAGAGAAAGGAAAATTATCAGGGACAATAGTTTATTATAAAATGAAGAGAGTGGCCAATTCCTGAGAAGACATAACAGTCTTGCATGTGTATGCACCTAATACCACAATGTCAAATGCTTGGACAGTAACTGGAAGATGTGCAAGGAGAAACATATGAATCCACTCATATAGCTGGAGACTTCAACATCCTTCTATCACTAATTGACAATCAGGAGGCAGCAAATCAGTAAGGGCATAGCTGAACTGAACAGCGACCATCAACTTTACATTTATAGAATACTTCATGCAGCAACAACAGAAGACACAGCACTCTCAATTTCACAGGGAACACTCATAAAGACTGACAACTTTCTAAGCCATCAAGTACACTGTATCAAATTTGAAAGAACAGAAATAGTACTGTATATGCTCTCAGGTCACAATGGAATTTAACTAGAAAACAGTAACAGGAAGATATATAGGAAACCCAAAAATACTTGGAGATTATATAACACACTTCTTAGTAACACATGGATTAAAGAAGAAATAATAAGAAGAAACCATTTCAAATTAAATGAAAATAAGTGTACTTTTAATTAAAATTTGTGGGATGCAGTGAAGCAGTACTTAGAGGGAAATTTTATAGACTTAAATTCATATAATTGAAAGCAAGAAAATCTAAAATCAATCACCTAAGCTAGTTTTTTGAAAAGTATAATAAAATTATTGTTTATATTTGTTATTTTTATTGTAAATATATTTATTTATTATATTTATTTAAAATAAAATTAAACTTTTAGTCAACCTAAGGAAGCAAAAGAAGATACAAATACAAATATCAGAGATGAAAGAGGAACTATGACTAGTGATCCCATGAAAGGATAATAAAGAATTATTATTAACAACTCTATGTTCACAAATTTGATAAACTAGATGAAACTGCCAAATTCCTTGAAAGGCATATCTATCAAAATTCACACAAGGACAAATAGATAATCTCAACAGGCCTGTAATAATAAAGAAATTGAATCAATTATTCCAAAAGAGATAGCACCAAGCCCAGATAGGTTCACTGGTAAATTCTACCAGACATTTAAGAAAGAGATTATACCGGGGCACCTGGGTGGCTCAGTGGGTTAAAGCCTCTACCTTCACCTCAGGTCATGATCCCAGGGTCCTGGGATTGAGCCCCGCATCGGGCTCTCTGCTCAGCGGGGAGCCTGCTTCCTCCTCTCTCTCTGCCTGCCTCTCTGCCTAATTGTGATCTCTGTCTGTTAAATAAATAAATAAAATCTTTAAAAAAAAAAAAAAAAAAGAAAGAGATTATACCAATTATATGTAATCATAACCAGAAAATAGAAAAAGAGGAAACATTTCCAAATCCATTCTATGAAGTCAGCTTTACCCTAATGCAGGTACTAGGCAAAGAAAACGCTAGAAAGAAAAATGACACAGCAGTATCACCGATGAATATATAGATTCAAAAATTCTCAGCAAATATAGGCAAATTGAATCCAATAATGTAGAGAAAGAATGACAAATAACAACTAGGTGAGATTTATTACAGGTATGATAGGCAAATAAACACTGGGAAATCGACGGATGTCATCTATCATATCAGCAGGATATAAAAGAAACATCATATGATAATATTGACGACTGATATGCAGAAAAATCATATGACAAAATCCAACACCCATTCATGATAATAACTCAAAGAAATTAGAAATAGGAAAGAAACTTCCTCAATTTAATAAAGAACATCTACAAAAAACCTAGAGCTAAGCCTATTCCTCATGGTGAGAAATTACACACTTTTCTGCTAAGATCATGAGATAAGCAAGTATATCTTCTCTCACTGCCTCTATTTGTACTGGAAGTCCTAGCTAATGTATATATAAAATAAAGAGAAGAAAAGATAAAAAGATATAATGATCAGGCTGGTTAGGTGGCACAGTTGGTTAAGCTTCCAGCACTTGTTTTGGGCTCACTTAGTGATCTCAGGATCCTGAGACACAGCCCCATGTCAGGCTTCATGTTCAGTGAGGAGTCTGCTTGCAATTCTCTTCCTCTGCCCCTCCCCACCTCTCTCTCTCAAATAAATAAATAAATAAATCTTTGAAAAAAAGATATGCTGATCATAGAAAAATAAAAATCCTTTGTTTGAAGACATCCAGATGGCCAACGGACACATGAAAAAGTGTTCCACATCACTCGGCATCAGGGAAATACAAATCAAAACCACAATTAGACACCACCTCACACCAGTCAGAATGGCTAAAATTAACAAGTCAGGAAATGACAGATGCTGACGAGGATGCAGAAAAAGGGGAACCCTCCTACACTGTTGGTGGGAATGCAAGCTGGTGCAACCTCTCTGGAAAACAGCATGGAGGTCCCTCAAAAAGTTGAAAATAGAGCTACCATATGACCCAGCAATCGCACTATTCAGTATTTACCCTAAAGATACAAAGGGGTCTGAAGGGGCATATGCACCCGAATGTTAACAGTGATCCGAAGGGGCACATGACCCGAGTGTTTACAGCAGCAGTGTCCACAATAGCCAAACTATGGAAAGAACCTAGGTGTCCATCAACAGATGAATGGATAAAGAAGATGTGGTATATATACACAATGGAATACTATGCAGCCATCAAAAGAAATGAAATCTTGCCATTTGCGACAACGTGGATGGAACTAGAGGGTATCTTGCTTAGCGAAATAAGTCAATCAGAGAAAGACAACTATCATATGATCTCCCTGATATAAGGAAGTGGAGATGCAATGTGGGGGGCTCGGGGGGGGGCAGGAAAAGAATAAATGAAACAAGATGGGATTGGGAGGGAGACAAACCATAAGAGACTCTTAATCTCACAAAACAAACTGAGGGCTGCCGGGGGGAGGGGTGTAGGGAGAGGGTGGTGGGATTATGGACACTGGGGAGGGTATGTGCTATGGTGAGTGCTGTAAAGTGTGTAAACCTGGTGATTCACAGACCTGTACCCCTGGGGCTAATAATACATTTTTATGTTAGTAAAACAACAACAACAAAAAAAAAACCTTAAAAAATGCTTTTGTTTGCAAAATACATGATTGTCTACATAGAAAACCCCAAAGAATCAGCAACAACAAAAACTCCTGAAACTATTAATTTACAGCAAGGTTGCAGGATACAAGGTTAATATACAAAAGTCATTCATTTTCTTCTAACCCAACAATGAACAACTGGATTTGAAATTAAAAACATAATACTACCTATAGTAGCCCAAAAAGTACAGGCTCCATTTGAAGAACATTATAAAACTGATGAAAAAAAATGAAAGCTCTAATTAAATGGATGATATTCTGTAAGGAAGACTCAATATTGTCAAGATATAAGTTCTTCTCAGCTTGATACATAGATTCAATTCAATCCCAGTCAAAATCTCAGCAAGTAACACAGAGGCAACTGAAAAACTCATTCTAAAGTTTATAAGGAAAGACAAAAGTCAGAGAATAACCAAAACAATACTGAAGAGTAAGAACAAAGTCCAAGAAATGACACGACTTGACTGTAAGACACTTCAAAACTACAGTGATCAAGCAGGTGGTACTGGCGAAAGACTAGACAAACTGATCAAAGAACTGAAGAGAGCCTGGAAACAGACCCACATACGTACAGTCAACTGCTTTTTGATGAAGAAACAAAGGCAACTCAGTAAGGGAGATTAGTATTTTCAACAAATGGTATTGAAACAACTAGATCCACATGCCAAAAAAAAAAAAAAAAAAAAAAAAAAAAAAGTGATCCTAGACATGGAACTTCCATATCTCATTGAGCAAAATAAATTAAAAGTAGCTCACAGACCTAAATGTCCACCACAAAACTCTAAAAGTTCAAAGAAGATAACATGGGAGAAAAATCTATGTGATCATAAGTTGTTGTTTGGGTTTTTTTTTTAAGATTTTATTCATTTATTTGTCAGACAGAAAGAAGAGCACACAAGCAGAGGGAGTGGCAGGCAGAGGGAGAAGGCTCTGGCTCAGAAAGCACAATGTGAGACTCAATTCCAGGACTCTGGGATCATGACCCAAGCTGAAGGCAGATGCCCAACCGACTGAGCTACCCAGCCATTCCTGATCTTGGGTTTTGAGATGACTTTTTAGCTATAAAACAAGAATCATGCATGATCCATGAGTAAAAAAACTGGTAAGGTAGACCTCATTGAAATTAAAAACTTCTGCTCTGTTAAGGACACTGTTATGACAATGAAAAGGCAACACAAAAACTGGAGAAAATATATTTTTTAAAAATTTATTTATCCCAGTGAGAAAGTGCACGTTAGAGAGCAAGTGGAGGGCAAGGAGCAGAGGGAGAGGGAGAGAATCTCAAGCAGAACACAGAGTCCTACTCGAGGCCCGACCCCATGACCCTGAGATCATGACCTGAGCTGAAACTAAGAATTCGATGCTCAACCGAATGAGGGCCCTAGGAGTACCTGGGGAAGATTTCAAAACACACATCTGATAAAAGGACTAGTATCCAAAATATGCAAGACGTTTAAGACAAAAATGAGAAAGTAACCCAATTAAAATAGGGACAAGAGATCTGAAGAGACCCCTCACCAAAGCAGAATACAGATGGCAAATAAGCAGAGGAGCAACTCTCAACATCGTATATCACCAGGGAAATGCAAACAGAAACGGCTAGCACACTCATTAGGATGGCTAAAGTCCAAATCACTGAAAACACCAAATCCCGACAAGGAACAACAGAAACTCTTTATCACTGCCGGTAGGAATGCCAAATGGGACAGCTACTTCAGAAGACAATTTTGCAGCTTCTCACAAAACCAAATAAACTCTTATCATATGATCCAGCAACTGTGCTCCCAAAGGAGTTGAAAACTTATTTCCATACAAGAATCTACACATAAATGATTATAGCAGATTTATAATTGTCAAAACTTGGAAGCAACCAAGAGGTTCTTCAATGGGTAAACGGATAAACAAATGTTGGTGCATCTGTACACTGGAAGCTTCTTTAGTCATAAACGAAAAAATGAGCTATTGAGCCACAAAAAGACATCAGGAAACTTTAGTGTTTATTTCTAAGTGAAAGAAGCCAATGTGAAAAGGCTAGAAACTAGAAAACCTCGAGATGATAACAAAGGAAAAAATCTAGGTGACTTTGGGTTTTGTTTTGTTTGTTTGTTGGTTTTGTTCATTTGTTTTTGCTGTTTTAATTTTGTGTATGTGTTCTGAATAAGAGTTTAAGGATAACAGTACGGGAGGGAGTGGGTAGATGCTAGGGCCTGTAGTAATGAGCTTCCCAGGAATAGACAGACAGACAGGAATTGTCCAGACAGATAAGTAGACAGACAGAGGGACAGGAAAACAAAGACAAATGGGTAGGAGGCCACGACCAGTCTCAGCAGCTGTGTTGGGGCTGCAGATCCAGTTCTGCCCTGGCGACCTAGGAAATGGACAGGGCTGGCGTGGGCCTCAGTCCCCATTGGGCCCCTCTCCTCACTCGGTCTTGTGCCTCCCCAGAAACCAGGGACTTTTGCATGTGGTTTCCTGGGGGAACAGAATGGTTGTTCTGGGAGTGCAGGGAAGGCAGAGGGTGAAGGCGCTTGGAGGCTCCCTGGGGAGGTGGAGGTGTGGGTGATGTGGGGGTAACAGCAGCAATGGGGTAAATCTGCTCCGTTGGGGGCTCTGCAGCTGGGGCAGGACCCTCGCACCCTGCCCACCACCGCAACATGGTGCGGATCAACACAGTTTCCAGTATAATTGTACCTTTATGGATTTCCGGAAAAGGTGAAACGATCTATAGACACAGTAAGGAAGATGAGTGGTTGCCAGGGGTGTTGGAGAAGAAGGGAGGGAGGAACAGGTCGAGCCCAGGGGACTTTCCGGGCAGTACTGTCGACAGAAGTCATGACATCCATGTGAAAACCCCCGGAATGCACAGCACCAAGAGTGAGCCCCAATGTCAACTACAGACTTTACTAATAAAGTGCTAATATTGACTCATCCAGCAAAGCAAATATGCCACAGTGATGTAAGGTGTCAATAATAGTGCAAAATTGGAGAGAGGTGTGGGGGGGCTCTATTGGAACCGTCTGCACAGGCTGCTCATTTTCTCTGGAAACCTGAAACTGCTCAAAAATTAAAGTATTAATTAAAGAATACTCTAAAAATCCAAATATACACAGTAGAGAGGCAATATAACTAGTGGAGAATTTTTCTTATTTGCTCTGATTCACTCAATTGTCTATTTTATTGGAAAAACACTAATGTCTCATCCATTTCAACACCAATTAAGCATTATTCAAATGGGTCACTTGGTCCTCTCTCTCTCTCTCTCTTTTTTTAAGATTTATTTATTTATTTATTCATTTTAGAGAAAGAGAGGGAGAGAAAGCATGCATGCAAGTGGGTGGAGGAGGAGAGGGAGAGAGAGAATCTCAAGCAGGCTTCATGCTCAGTGCAGGGCTCCACATGGGACTTGATCTCATGATCTGAGCCTAGCGAAGAGCCTCACACTTAACAGACTGAGCCATCCAGGCGCCCAGTGCTCTGAACACATCTACTCTCTCTTTCCTCCCTTCCCTTTCCATCACACTTTCTATTTCCAATACTGGACATTTATAAAAATCACGTGGCCCATCATCTCTTGCCTTGCAGATGTCAACTGCTTACCCCAGTTCCCTCTTAAGAAGCATCTTTGCCTATTAGAGGCATGAATTATCAAAGTACTAGGTACATTAAGCTATCAAAGGAAGCCCTGAAGAACTCAATAATAGCAATTTTCTAGAACCGGGCCTCATAACATAGGTAATAAAAATGTCCTTCCAGAGGTATAAATACTTCTTCAAGATCTCTCTCCCCTCCCTCTTCTTCTGCATCTCACGACTCTCTCCCTCCATGAGGCTCCCTTGCCAGTCCTCCAAAACACCAAGGACATTCTCAACTCGGGCTGTTGCACTGTTTTGTTTTGTTTTCTTGTCTGAAATATTCTCCCAGTCTGTCTCCCCTAGTTGCATGGCTCGCTCCCTGGTCTCTTTCAAGTTTACAATCTCAGCGTGGCCCACTGTGACCATCCCAGGCCCCACCAATCCTCTTACTCAGCCTCACTGTGTTACATGGTCTTTGCAAAGAGTATCCCACTTATTCACTGATCACGTTCCTGTTTAACGTCTGTTTCATGGTGACAGCGGAAACCCTATCAGGGCAAGGAGTCTGTTTTGTTTATTTAGGTACGTCTAGAATACATGTATATAACAGGTGCTCTGCAAATATTTGCTAAAGAATCAAAGAATGGAAAAGTTCCACATTTCATAACTCCAGAGTTGGAAAGCATCTCAAGACTTTCTAGTCAAAAACTTCAGAGAAAACCAGGGAGAATGCCTGACTCCAGTCCGGGTTGGAAGCAGAATCTGGGGTTTCTCGCTTTGCAATTTTCAAGTAAGCAAATCCATTATTTTGTTTGAAAAATAAATGTATCTACTTATAAGAATCAAGATCATGCAGGTACTGCACTGAGAGCTAACAAAGCTCTCATGGCTAAGTTTACAATTAAGTGCGTGTTCACACTAAAACATCACTACGCAACTTTTTGGGTTTGGAAGTCACTGAGTTATAAAGAAGCTACAGTGCCTTAAGATAAGGAATTTATCTGAGGTTAAACAGAGGAGCAGGTGATGAAAAAACAAACAAAACCCCAAAAAACTTGGAATGATCAGAATTTGAATCAAAGAACAATCGACAATTCAGCTCTGTCTTTAAAAGTTGAAGAGCAGGCTGCCTGGGTGGCCCAGTGGGTTAAGTATCTGCCTTCAGCTCAGGTCATGGTCCCAGAGTCCTGGGATCGCGCCCCACATCAGGTTCCCTTCTCCGTGGGAAGCCTGCTTCTCCCTCTCCCACTGCCCTTGCTTGTGTTCCCTCTCTCTCTGTCAAATAAATAAATAAATGAAATAGTTTTAAAAAATAAAAATAAATAAAAAAATAAAAGTTGAAGAAGTATATCACTCTTTAATGCATTACACTTTTTTTTTCTTTGTCTTTCTCATTTGAGATAGGGGATGGAGAACTCCAGTCTGTTATCTAATATCTCAAAGCAGATGAGATAAATTCATTTACATGAAACCATTGTTCAAACTAAAAAGAACTATCTAAAAGTGGCTGGTGATTATTTATGGTATAGGAAGGCATTTCTGGTCATCCTTATCATATTTTAAAAGTGGGAAACTTTGCTTTAGTATTTAACTTACCTAGCAATAAGAAGGCTGAACAGTGTTACAATCAGAGGCTAGGACCCAAATTCTAATCCTGGCCATCCCAATACTAATTGGATATCTTAGACTAAATTATTTAATCTCTTTGAACTGCGACTTATCCTCTATTAAGTAGAAGAAATATTAATATCTATTTGATAAGTCTGTTATTAGATCTAAATTAAAATAATGTGTACAAAGTATATAAATGTACATAAAGTACTAACACTAAGTGCATTTCCTTTCCATTATTTATTATTTACATGTTTGCTACTACACAACCTATTTCACCTATTCTAAAAAGAAAAAGTTCACATATTCGGATGAGTATGTTTGTGAGAATGTTAACTGGATGATTTCATTATGAAAAGCTGATACTCTTTGTGGGATCCCAAAAAATGATCTCACAGTACAATTTAAGATTTTTTCAGATTTTTTTACAAAAACATTGCCCGGGTCCTTATAAATAAAGGGAGGGAGGACCCTTTTCATTTAGAAATGTTCTGCGTTTCCAGTCATTAGTAGCTTAGGAAGCTGGGTCTAGGACACAGGTCTCCTACCTTCCAGTCAATTGCCTTTCCTGAACATCACTCAGTTTGCAGTAAACATCACAGGCTGTATCAGAGGGGAAAGAGCTGAGAAAAAATTACAGCTACTACCCATGTAAACATTGAAATGGCTGATTTTTATGTAGCTCTACAACATTAACTTCACTTTCCTTGAAAGAGGCAGACTGTTTAGGAGTAATGAGAAATAAAGGACCAACCAAATCTCTCTTACTAGCAGAATGACCTGGGTAGCATTCAATGTTACGCTGATACTCACGTGCTTTTTCTCCCTCCTGACAAGACCAACTTTAAAATGCTTTCAAAACAACTTCCCTCAAAGTGAAGGAAAATTTAGACTGCAAAATAGCAAAGGAAAAAACATGGAACTGTATCTGACTGACTTTTCTTTTAGTGTGTTCTATAAAACTGTAAATATAGGGAGAAGATGGTCTCTGGTTCTGATGGGCAACAGAAAACACGTATTTACCTCAAAATAATTCCTCAAATTAATTCCTCAAAATTCCTCAAAATAAATATAAAATATGCTTACCTATATCCCTCAAAACTATTCCACTGAAAAGACAGAAAAAAATTCTAATATAAATCCCCAGAATCACTGGAAAATGAGGAGCACAGCTACCAACACACAGAAATAGTTTTTTAAGGACTTTCTATAGAACAAATGGAAGCTGTTGGATAAAAATGCGTGAAATTGAAAAGCTTCCAAACACCTGCAGGTGAAACAAAGAGGAACAAAAAATGTTCCCAGCAGAATTCTGGAATAACCCAGATTGATGGAGGCCATAGTGGAGGAGCTGTACATGCGTCACTAAATAAGTCAACACACCTCCTAAAAAAGCCAGGTCATTCCCTTGCATTAGAAGCCATTGATTCTAGTGTTTGTACTTAGGACATCCAGGATGGGTAATCACTGCTGATGTGGGAGATGTGACACAGGAGTCCATGAGGGGCCGATGGGACGGACAACTTTACCTCCCATTCCCCACCCCCAAATAAAGAAGTTACCAGGACACCATTAACATAAGCCCAATGGAAAACAGAACTCCTCCTCTACACTCAGAGCAACATATAACCAGAAATCCTGAATCAGGACGTGCATTCCCGGCTGGAGCAGTGAAATTTCTTACTGGGTCTGAGGGCAATAAAATGCATAGAGTAATACTATTCAATCTGGATTCATCTACTTATAGGAATAGAAAAGCAACAGCAATTAATCTGACAGTTGAGGAAAATTCTGAGAGAGAGACATTATATTAAACAGAACACTGAACACCATGAGGATGAGAATAAATGGGGAAACATAAGGAAATGTAATTAATTCCCTTGAGAAACTGGGGCCTCCATCATATCTATGAAATAGGACAGGCTTTAAAATCAGCATTCAGAGTTCTCAGAAATTAACAAAATGATTGCTAAAATAAAACTCTCAGAGAAGAAATAACTAGCAGAATCAATGCAGATTAAACTCCAACCAGTGAACTGGGAAACTAAGTAAAGTGATCCTTCTAAGACTACAGTGCCAGAGAACCAAGAGATGAAAACATGGAGAATATCTGTGAAGGGATAGCAAGGACAGATCCAGAAGTTTCTATGTCTGTCTCATAGATTTTTCTAGAAAGAAATAATCAGATAAATTACAGATGAAAATCTCCCTGAGATGAAAAATGACAAAGGCCCATCAAATTGCTGTAGGGATTTATGACCTCTAAGCATAAAAAGAACATTTTCCCTGCTTCTTGACAGAAAAGAAGAATAAGTAAAAATCCTGGAGCAGAAATAATCAGACATCTCTCTTCTATAAGGCAGGTGGATAATGGATGTTAGAATACATTGAAACAACGCTGTCAATTACTTACGGAAAAAATAAGTCTGACCCTAGATCAAACTACTTTTTAATATGGGTACATATGTATGTATACACACACACACAAACACACACATTTTTTTTTTCCAGTCAATCAGGAAGTCAGAAAGCTTATCACCCATGCACAATTTCTGAAATGCATGAGCAAAACATGTTGTTAGGGCTGAATGTGCCTCCTGACCCTAACAGGAGTCCCTAACTCCTTTAGGGTACACATGTTGAACCCTAAACCCCAGTAATTTACAATGTGGCTGTATTTGAAGACAGGGGCTCTAAAGAGGTGAGTACATGAAATGGGGGCCATTCACATGGCCCTTAATCTAAGCTTGCTGGTGTCCTCAGAAGAAATAATTTGGGCACAGGAAGAGATACGGGAGCTGCACACACAGGAAGAGATACTGGGGTTGCCCACACAAAAGACACACAACTCGAGGACATGGCAAAAAGGCAAACATCTGCACCAAGGAGAGAGGACTCAAGAAATCAAACCTGCCTGCACCTTGATCTTGGACCACTAACCTCCAGGATTGTGAGAAAATAAATTACTGTTGTGTAGGCCATCCAGTCTGTGGTATCTCCTTAAGGCAGCCTTAGCAAAGTAATATCAGCAAAAAAAAGAATCCAACATAGCGGATTTTGTAGGAATCAATAAAGAGTAGTGAGAAAAGATGCCTAGAAAACATACAGAATTATTTAGTATAAATGTACACTTGGTAATTGTGTTCTCGTGAGGTCTACAGTGTTTTTACGAATATGACTGTCAAGAAAGCAGATGAATTATTTACACCCTGAATCTAAGGCTCCAGCCAACAAGAATAAGACATAGGGCTATAGGAGAAGACGAGCTGGGGTAATAAAACTTGCCAAAGTTATCTTTCATTTGAGGGGTGGGTGGAGACATGCAATTGATTTTCAGTGATACTGGATAAATATTTTAAACAAAGTGATCCTTCTTAAATCTTAATCATTAAAATCTTAAATAACTTAAACAAAGTGATTTGCTAAAACCTGTATCCACTTTAGAAAGAGAGACCTAGAAAGTAAAATTTACTGGAAGTTAGGGGCACCTGGGTGGCTCAGTTGGTTAAGTATCTACCTTTGGCTCAGGTCATGATCTCAGGGTCTTGGGATCCAGCCCCTGCATCAGGCTCTTTGCTTAGCAGGGAGTCTGCCTCTCCCAATGCCTGCTGCTTCCCCTGCTTGTGCTCTTTCTCTCTGACAAGTAAAAAAAATAAAATCTTTTTAAAAATTAAAATAAAGAAAATAAAATTTACTGGAAGTAAGCAAAAATTCAGGAAATCTAATCAACCCTACTAAAGACTGGTATAGGGGAGAATATAAAACAAATAAAACACAAATAGAAAACACACAAAAAATAGGTCTATATCATGATGAAACAATAACACATGTGAAAAGGACTGAATTCAATTATAAAAGCCAGAGATTCAGATTATGGGAAAAAAAAATCTAGCCATATGGTATTTAAAACTGATATAACTAAGCCAAGTATCATGAGATAGTTAAAAATAAAGGCATGGGTAAAGTACTAGTAAAATTATTTTTTACATTATTTAAAAAAAAGAAATTTCCATATTATTAACTGAAAAAAATAAGATTTGGGGTAAAGTATAAAGAGGGACATTTAATATTGATAAAAGTTATGACTCTCCAAGCACATATAACTGCCTGGAATCTTTATACATTCAACAAAATGGCTCTGGAATATAAAAGGCTGAGAATAATGAAAACAAACTGTAACTTTCATAATTTCCCTGAAGCAGTTTAAAATATTATTTTCCTAAATTATCAAATTAAGTTGAGATAACAGTAAATATGTAGAGGAGTATGACTTAATTTATCTCTGTGCGTCTATCATCTCTCTCTCCATCTACTTATCTTTGTAGGAAGTAGTAATCATTCTTTCATACACCCAAAGAAAATTCACAAATAAACATATGAATTCCACATGTGGTAATGAAAGTATGTCAAATTAACAGGGAGAAGACACAGTAATGAATCAGTAGTATTAAAAGAACCAGCTTGCTATTTGGGGGGAAAAAAAAAATGAGCTTCTAACCTTTCACCATACCTACACAAAATTAATTATAAGTGGCTTAATTAGGTTAAACTAAAATTGAAATTATGTATTAACTAAAACAAATGACAAAATTTTGTGTTTTTTTAGAGCTTTTATTTACCTTTTTGAGACAGAAAGCTTATGAGGGTAGTGGGGGAGGTGGCAGCGGGAGAAGAAGAGAAGAAGAGAGAAGTAAGTCCCAGAAAAATAGTGATGGGTCTGTCAGATATGCCCCCAACTCTGTGATTCTAGCAGGGAGCCTGGCTAGAAGGGGGTCAGCATCTGGACCCCAGGATCATAACCTGAAGACAGATGCAGACACTTAACCAACTGAGGTATCCAGGTGCCTCAAGAATATTTTGTTATTTTACAACAGGCAAGGGCTTCCTGAGCATTAAATCTAGAATCTACTAGTAAAACAGATTCACAGATTTCATAAGATAAAAATGTAAAAGGGGGAGGAGTCAAGATGGCGGAGAAGTAGCAGGCTGAGACTACTTCAGCTAGCTGGAGATCAGCTAGATAGCTTATCTAAAGATTGCAAACACCTGCAAATCCATCGGCAGATAGAAGAGAAGAAGAACAGCAATTCTAGAAACAGAAAAACAACCCCTTTCTGAAAGGCAGGACTGGCAGAGAAGTAAATCCAAAGCCACGGGAAGATAGACCCTGGGGGGAGGGGCCAGCTCCCGGCAAGCGGCGGAGCAACCGCGCACAAAATCAGGACTTTTAAAAGTCTGTTCCACTGAGGGACATCGCTCCAGAGGCTAAACCGGGGCGAAGCCCACACGGGGTCAGCGTGGCCTCAGGTCCCGCAGGGTCACAGAAGGATCGGGGGTGTCTGAGTGTCGCAGAGCTAGCGGGTATTGGAACAGGAAAACTGGCTACAGAGACAGAGCCGACAGTAAGATCACAGCTGGGGGTTACCTTGAACCGGTCGCAGGCTCAGTGAGCTCGGAGCACGGCAGGAGGTCAGGCAGACGGGAGTGACTGGGCGCTGTTCTCTGAGCGCGCACTGAGGAGTGCGGCCCTGGGCTCTCGGCTCCTCCCCGGCGGGAGACCAGGAGGCCGCCATTTGTATTCCCGTCCTCCAGAACTCTACGGAAAGCGCTCAGGGAACAAAAGCTCCTGAAAGCAAACCCCAGCTGATTACTCACCCCGGCCCCGGGTAAGGGCGGTGCAATTCCGCCTGGGGCAAAGACACTTGAGAATCACTACACCAGGCCCCTCCCGCAGAAGACCAACCAGAAATCCAGCCAAGACCAAGTTTAGGTACCAAGGAGTGGGGTTTCAATACCAAGGAGAGCAGCAGAATTCCAGAGGAGGAGAAAGCAAAGCACGGAACTCATGGCTTTCTACCTATGATTCTTTAGTCTTGCAGTTAATTTAATTTTTTTAAATTTTTTATTTTTTTCTCTTCTTCTGCTAAAATTTTTTTAACTTTTACCCTTTTCTGTTTTAACATTTTTTAACTAGTTTATCTAATATATATATATTTTCTTTTTTATACTTCTCTTTATTTGTTTTCTTTTTAAAATTCTTTTCTTTCTTCCTTTCTTTTTGTTTTTTTTTCTCTTTCTTTCTTTCTCAACCTCTTTTTATCCCCCTTTTCCCCCCTCACGATTTGGAATCTCTTCTGATTTGGCTGAAGAATATTCTCCTAGGGTTGTTTGCCACACTTTTAGTATTTTACTTGCTTCTTCATATACTCTTATCTGGACAAAATGACAAGGCAAAAAAATTCACCACAAAAAAAAGAACAAGAGGCAGTACTGAAGGCTAGGGACCTAATCAATACAGACATTGGTAATATGTCAGATCTAGAGTTCAGAATGACGATTCTCAAGCTTCTAGCCAGGCTCAAAAAAGGCATGGAAGATATTAGAGAAAACCTCGCAGGAGATATAAAAGCCCTTTCTGGAGAAATAAAAGAACTAAAATCTAACCAAGTTGAAATCAAAAAAGCTATTAATGAGGTACAATAAAAAATGGAGGCTCTCGCTGCTAGGATAAATTAGGCAGAAGAAATAAATAGCGATATAGAAGACCAAATGACAGAGAATAAAGAAGCTGAGCTAAAGAGGGACAAACAGCTACTGGACCACAAGGGGAGAATTCGAGAGATAAGTGACACCATGAGATGAAACAACATTAGAATAATTGGGATTCCAGAAGAAGAAGAAAGAGAGAGGGGAGCAGAAGGTATACTGGAGAGAATTATTGGGGAGAATTTCCCCAATATGGCAAAGGGAACAAACATCAAAATTCAGGAGGTGCAGAGAACGCCCCTCAAAATCAATAAGAATAGACCTACACCCCGTCACCTAAGAGTAAAATTTACAAGTCTTAGTGACAAAGAGAAAATCCTGAAAGCAGCCCGGGAAAAGAAGTCTGAAACAAACAATGGTAAAAATGTTAGATTGGCAGCAGACTTATATACAGAGACCTGGCAGGCCAGAAAGAGCTGGCATGATATATTCAGAGCACTAAACGAGAAAAACATGCAGCCAAGAATACTATATCCAGCTAGGCTATCATTGAAAACAGAAGGAGAGATTAAAAACTTCCAGGACAAACAAAAACTGAAGGATTTCCAAACACCAAACCAGCTCTATAGGAAATATTGAAGGCATCCTCTAAGCAAAGAGAGAGTCTACAAGTGGTAGATCAGAAAGGAACAGAGACCATATACAGTAACAGTCACCTTACAGGCAATACATTGGCACTATTCATATCTCTCAATAGTTACTCTGAATGTTAAAGGACTAAATGCCCCAATCAAAAGACACAGGGTATCAGAATGGATAAAAAAACAAAATGCATCTATATGTTGCCTACAAAAAA
This sequence comes from Mustela nigripes, assembly GCF_022355385.1. Taxonomy (NCBI): domain Eukaryota; kingdom Metazoa; phylum Chordata; class Mammalia; order Carnivora; family Mustelidae; genus Mustela; species Mustela nigripes. The sequence continues at coordinate 130,025,571 of NC_081562.1, forward strand.
TTCATTTTAAACCCGAAGACACCTCCAGATTTAAAGTGAGGGGGTGGAAAAGAATTTACCATGCTAATGGACATCAGAAGAAAGCAGGAGTGGCAATCCTTATATCAGATCAATTAGATTTTAAGCCAAAGACTATAATAAGAGATGAGGAAGGACACTATATCATACTCAAAGGGTCTCTCCAACAAGAAGATCTAACAATTTTAAATATCTATGCCCCCAACGTGGGAGCAGCCAACTATATAAACCAATTAATAACAAAATCAAAGAAACACATCAACAATAATACATAATAGTAGGGGACTTTAACACTCCCCTCACTGAAATGAACAGATCATCTAAGCAAAAGATAAACAAGGAAATAAAGGCCTTAAACGACACACTGGACCAGATGGAAATCACAGATATATTAAGAACATTTCATCCCAAAGCAACAGAATACACATTCTTCTCTGTGCACATGGAACATTCTCCAGAATAGATCACATCCTCAGTCCTAAATCAGGACTCAACTGGTGTTAATAGACTGGGATCATTCCCTGCATATTTTCAGACCACAATGCTCTGAAGCTAGAACTCAACCACAAGAGGAAGTTTGGAAAGAACCCAAATACATGGAGACTAAACAGCATCCTTCTAAAGAATGAATGGGTCAACCAAGAAATTAAAGAATAATTGAAAAAAATCATGGAAACAAATTATAATGAAAACACAACGGTTCACAATCTGTGGGTCACGACAAAGGCAGTCCTGAGAGGAAAATATATAGCGGTACAAGCCTTTCTCAAGAATCAAGAAAGGTCTCAGGTACACAACCTAACCCTACACCTAAAGGATCTGGAGAAAGAACAAGAAAGTAACCCTAAACCCAGAAGGAGAAGAGAAATCATAAAGATCAGAGCAGAATTCAGTGAAATAGAAACCAAAAAAAAAAAAAAAACAATAGAAAAAATCAACGAAACTAGGAGCTGGTTCTTTGAAAGAATTAATAAAATTGACAAACCCCTGGCCAGACTTATTAAAAAGAAAAGATAAAGGACCCAAATAAATAAAATCATGAATGAAAGAGGAGAGATCACAACTATCACCAAAGAAATACAGACAATTATAAGAACATACTATAAGCAACTCTATGCCAACAAATTTGAAAATCTGGAAGAAATGGATGCATTCCTAGAAACATATAAACTACCACAACTGAACCAGGAAGAAATAGAAAGCCTAAACATACCCATAACCAGTAAGGAGATTGAAACAGTCATCAAAAATCTCCAAACAAACAAAAGCCCAGGGCCAGATGGCTTCCCAGGGAATTCTACCAAACATTTAAAGAAGAACTAATTCCTATTCTCCTGAAACTCTTCCAAAAAATAGAAATGGAAGGAAAACTTCCAAACTCATTTTATGAGGCCAGCATCACCTTGATCCCAAAACCAGACAAGGATCCCATCAAAAAAGAGAGCTATAGACCAATATCCTTGATGAACACAGATGCGAAAATTCTCACCAAAATACTAGCCAATAGGTTTCAACAGTACATTAAAAGGATTATTCGCCACGACCAAGTGGGATTTACTCCAGGGCTGCAAGGTTGGTTCAACATCCGCAAATCAGTCAATGTGATTCAACACATCAATAAAAGAAAGAACAAGAACCATATGATACTCTCAATAGATGCTGAAAAAGCATTTGACAAAGTACAGCATCCCTTCCTGATCAAAACTCTTCAAAGTGTAGGGATAGAGGGCACATACCTCAATATTATCAAAGTCATTTATGAAAAACCCACTGCAAATATCATCCTCAATGGAGAAAAACTGAAAGCTTTTCCGCTAAGGTCAGGAACACAGCAGGGATGTCCATTATCACCACTGCTATTCAACAAAGTACTAGAAGTCCTAGCCTCAGCAATCAGACAAGAAAAGGAAATTAAAGGCATCCAAATCGGCAAAGAAGAAGTCAAACTATCACTTTTCGCAGATGATATGATACTATATGTGGAAAACCCAAAAGACTCCACTCCAAAACTGCTAGAACTTGTACAGGAATTCAGTAAAGTGTCAGGATATAAAATCAATGCACAGAAATCAGCTGCATTTCTCTACACCAACAACAAGACAGAAGAGAAATTAAGGAGTCAATCTCATTACAATTGCACCCAAAACCATAAAATACCTAGGAATAAACCTAACCAAAGAGGCACAGAATCTATACTCAGAAAACTATAAAGTACTCATGAAAGAAATTGAGGAAGACACAAAGAAATGGAAAAATGTTCCATGCTCCTGGATTGGAAGAATAAATATTGTGAAAATGTCTATGCTACCTAAAGCAATCTACACATTTAATGCAATTCCTATCAAAGTACCATCCATCTTTTTCAAAGAAATAGAACAAATAATTCTAAAATTTATTTGAAACCAGAAAAGACCTCGAATAGCCAAAGGAATATTGAAAAAGAAAGCCAAAGTTGGCTGCATCACAATTCCGGATTCAAGCTCTATTACAAAGCTGTCATCATCAAGACAGCATGGTACTGGCACAAAAACAGACACATGGATCAATGGAACATAATAGAAAGCCCAGAAATGGACCCTCAAATCTATTACCAACTAATCTTCGACAAAGCAGGAAAGAATGTCCAATGGAAAAAAGACAGCCTCTTCAATAAATGGTGTTGGGAAAATTGGACAACCACATGCAGAAAAATGAAGTTGGACCATTTCCTTACACCACACATGAAAACAGACTCAAAATGGATGAAGGACCTCAATGTGAGAAAGGAATCCATCAAAATCCTTGAGGAGATCACAGGCAGCAACCTCTTCGACCTCAGCCGCAGCAACATCTTCCTAGGAACAATGCCAAAGGCAAGGGAAGCAAGGGCAAAAATGAACTATTGGGATTTCATCAAGATCAAAAGCTTTTGCACAGCAAAGGAAACAGTTAACAGAACCGAAAGACAACTGACAGAATGGGAGAAGATATTTGCAAATGACATATCAGATAAAGGACTAGTGTCCAAAATCTGTAAAGACCTTAGCAAACTCAATACCCAAAGAACAAATAATCCAATCAAGAAATGGGCAGAGGACATGAACAGACATTTCTGCAAAGACGACATCCAGATGGCCAACAGACACATGAAAAAGTGCTCCATATCACTCGGCATCAGGGAAATACAAATCAAAACCACAATGCGATATCACCTCACACCAGTCAGAATGGCTAAAATCAACAAGTCAGGAAATGACAGATGCTGGCGAGGATGCGGAGAAAGGGGAACCCTCCTACACTGTTGGTGGGAATGCAAGCTGGTGCAGCCACTCTGGAAAACAGCATGGAGGTTCCTCAAAATGTTGAAAATAGAACTGCCCTATGACCCAGCAATTGCACTGCTGTGTATTTACCCTAAAGATGCAAACGTAGTAATCCAAAGGGGCACGTGCACCCTTTATAGCAGCAATGTCCACAATAGCCAAACTATGGAAAGAACCTAGATGTCCATCAACAAATAAATGGATCAAGAAGATGTTGTGTATATATACACAGTGGAATACTATGCAGCCATCAAAAGAAATGAAATCTTGCCATTTGAGACAATGTGAATGGAACTAGAGCATATCATGCTTAGCGAAATAAGTCAAGCAAAGAAAGACAACTATAATAGGATGTTCCCCTGATATGAGGAAGTGGTGATGCAACATGGGGGCTTAAGGGGGTAGGAGAAGAATAAATGAAACAAGAGGGGATTGAGAGGGAGACAAACCATAAGTGACTCTTGATCTCACAAAACAAACTGAGGGTTGCTGGGGGGAGGGGGGTTGGGAGAAGGGGGGTGGGAGTATGGACATTGGGGAGGGTATGTGCTTTGGTGAGTGCTGTGAAGTGTGTAAACCTGGCGATTCACAGACCTGTACCCCTGGGGATAAAAATATATGTTTATAATAAATAAAAAATTAAAATTAAAAAAATAGAGTACATTTTGGGGTCTATAACAAATTTGGGTTTTGAAATATGATTCCCACGCTTAAAATCTATGTGTGATATTAAAAAGAAATCAAATCTCAAAAAAATGTAAAAGAAAAGGTGCTTTAACTTTGAATATGTTTTTTGTTTTTGTTTTTGTTTTAAGAAATCCAATTGTGCTTGGGACCTAGACTTCTAAGCAAAGCTGACCTTTGGTTCTTTCTCAAGGTGACTTTCCATCTTGCCCCTTTGTAGGCAGGTGTAAGAAATACCTACTTTTGCAAATTCCCACATCTCTGTCTTAAAACTGTGACTTGATTTTAATTTTTAGCAGCAAATATCTTTGACTTGAGGTCACTTTTCTTTTTCTGTTTTTCTGATATTCTGAAGGCAAAGTCTAATCTGAAGGTCAAATTAGATTAGCTCCTTCTCTCAAGTGTCAACCTTTCATTTCCGGGGGCACCTTCCCATTCTGGTAATTTATCAGTCATTTCATAGGAACTTAACAGCCAGGTTTTTATCATCCTAGTTAACTTTTCTGTTATCTACAATGGAAAATACACAATACATGTTGGCATCCTTTTCTCTACCTGAGCTATAAAGTTTCATTGCTGTGAAGATCTGTACACCTGTCTTTACTAAGCTGCTGATACAAGCCCAGGATTCTTACTATGTCTTGAGTGACATGTGTGTGTTTGAGGCATGTGTAACCCCTACGTATGTGTAACCCACTGCAGTGTCGGAGGTGGTGAACTGCCTCGCAGAACTGCACACTGGATACCACCTTACCTTTCTCCTCTACCCTGAGACCTATCAGATTAAAATACAGGATACTGATATTATATAGGGAGAATTGTGAATCGATTCTCAAAAAGGGAGGAAACTGCTAAAACATACTTCGGTTCCTTTCAACTATTGTTCTCGATATGACCTGTGCCACACCAGTGTGCATAACACATTTAGAACTACTGATATTTTACTTTCCATATTTCTGCTTAAAATAGCATGAAATGCTCAAATTTAGAGTACGATCCAGAATCTTCCCTACAAGTCTGTTTAGAAAGCGGAAATTTGCTAAGTATGTTCAACAGCTCCTACCCTCATCTCTCTACCTTTTATGCAAGGGGACATTTGCCCTATTATTTCCTGTCTTAAACATTTAATGGGCATTCTCAAAAACTTCCTTCATAAACTGGGTGCCATCACTTGTACGGACACGCTCATGAGGTTCGGCGTTCAACACAAATGAGAGAGCAGCGGTTTGCCTGGAACATCGGGTAAAATGTACTTTTAAAAAGAGTAAAATTAAGTGTACCTGGGGGCTCCATCAATTAAGCATCTACCATTGGCTCAGGTCATAATCCCAGCATCCTGGAATGGAGCCCCACATCAGGCTCCTCCCTCTGCCTGCTTCCCCCTCTGCTTCTGTGCTCTCTGACAAATAAATAAAATCTTTAAAAGAAATTTTTTAAAGGATAAGACTATATATAGAACACTGATGGTGCCTCCCAACAACTTTCATAATAATATATCATAAAAAATGTATTTTAAAATGAAGCATTAATAGTAAAGAAAATGAATAAAAATCTATAAATTGCCTTAAGCATATGCTATGCAAACTTGTATCTATTTGATTTTGAATATGTATTTTGTAAATCAAATATACATTAGACTTTTATGAATATATTTGCTCCCCTTTGGAAACTTAATATTTTTGCTCATTTTTCTTGTTATTCAACATAGGACTGGATGAATTTCTGCATCTGACTATTTACATGATAATTATGCCATTTTTTGGTAAAGTCTGCAAACTCAAATCAAATCTATACTGAAAACTATAATATGCAGAACATACACTAGGCAAAGCACCTTTGAAAGAATAACTATTGGTCTAACATATTATTTTAAATAATAGAAATACAGAACATAAAATATGCCAAAAAAAATACCTTCTAGTTCTAAGATGCAGTAGAGCAGAGTAATTAAAAGCACAGACCAGGGCCAGAGGATCTGGGCACACCCTGGCCTGCCATCTCCTAGCTCTCTGACCTTGAACAAGTTCCTGAAGCTTTCTCCATCTCATTTTCCTAATCTGTTAAAATGTAGATAATCGGGGCGCCTGGGTGGCTCAGTGGGTTAAGCCGCTGTCTTCGGCTCAGGTCATGATCTCAGGGTCCTGGGATTGAGTCCCGCATCGGGCTCTCTGCTCAGCAGGGAGCCTGCTTCCCTCTCTCTCTCTCTGCCTGCCTCTCCGACTACTTGTGATTTCTCTCTGTCAAATAAATAAAATCTTTAAAAAAAATAAAAATAAAAATAAATTAAAAAAAATAAAATGTAGATAATGTCAGTATTGTCCCATTGGAGTGTGAAGACTACACATACACACACGCGTGCACACACACACAGGACTTCAAACACTGGGTGGTATAGTATCCATCTGATATTTTTCTCAGTCTTTTTTTTCCCTCTGTTCTTACTATCTCCATAAACATCATATCAAAACAAACAAAATTCACAAACAAGGGGCCACAAGAAAAACCATTCCCTGATTGGAACATTTACATGCCAAATTCCACAGGGTTTAGCAGAAATCATTTGTTTAAAACTCAACACTAAGATAAAGATCATTTCAATTTCACATGGTAGGCTGACTGTTTTGAAATATGAACAATAGGCTTCTTGAAGCCCATTTAGATCTATTAATTCATCTGTTATCACTGAAGGAAACTTTAGGAAGTAGTTCATTTTTTTCCCCTCTGAGCAATTAGAAATTTCTGTAAATTTAAAAAAAAAAGTTATGAAAAGTATCAATTGTAAAAGTTCCCTATTCATTTCCTTTCTGTGCCTTTACAAATGAGTCCAAAATAATAAAAAAGATATTAGTCATTTTTAAAGAAACTCTCTTTCCCTGTGACAAACTTTACTTCTTTTCGTCAGCATTCAATAATTCACCTGAGTTGGCTAAGTATCAAAACAAGCCAGAAGCTAGGAAGCCAAACTAATGGAACTAAGTCATCTCATGGGAAATTATTTGGTTCACTTAGGGCTCTTTTAGCAATGTGGATCAAAAAGTGACCAGCACCAATTTAAGGAGTGCTTTTAATTTTATATGTAGGGAGGTGATTGAAAGACAGAAAAAAAAAAAAAATCCTGATCTAAAAAATAAAGTATGTATTAGTATTATTCTCTTATTTTCTGAGCCTTTGAATCAAAGGACACTGATGCCTGTGTGAACATTTTATTATTCTGAATATTATCCATTTATTACTCTGAATATTATTCCTTTACTATCAGGCTTCCATGTTCCTATAAAATACAAGCCTTTTCTATGCAACCTATTTTGCCAACTTTGCAGGCTGGGGTAAATCTGAATATTTTGGCTTTTTACCCTAAAAATTAATCAGAAAATCATAATTGGTTTTCACTCTGATCTCATTGACGGTACGTCTTATCTGCTTTAGCTCTATATGATGCCCTTCATTAATATACTAATAAAATGAAAGCATGTTTTATTAGAGAATAGTTTTTTATGCCAGGTAAAGATCTAAGCATTCATTATTTATAGAAATTACTTCCCAATTTATCCTTAGCTTCGACTCTAAGCAAAACCTGGAAATCACCTCTAACTTGCCTTTTTGTTTCACTGCCGGACCTCTGGCCACCTACCACCCACCAGTCCCCATTTCTTCCCACAGAACAACTAGATAGATCTTCTAAACTTTCAAATGAGGTTATATTATTCCACAATTAAATACTCTCTGCCATCGACTGAACACGTCCCCTCAACCCCGATTCATATGCAGAAGCTCCGATTCCCAGTGTTCTGCATTTTGGAGATGAGGTGAGGTGTTTGAGAGGCAATCAGGTCACGAGGGTAGTTACCCCCCGCCACACACACACACAATGAATGGGATGCATGTCTTTATAAGATGAGACAGGGAGAGATGATCTCTCTGTAGATGAGCATGCAGTGAGAAGGCAGCCGTCTGCAAACCAGATGGGAGAGGTTCCACACCAGGAACTGAATTGGTCAGTACCTTAAACTTGGACTTCTCAGCCTCTAGTAAATTTCCATTGCTTATGCCACAGTAACCTGCTGTAGCAGCCCAAGATGACTAAGACCCTCTTCAATGACTTTCGGTGGTTCCTGGAAGTGTTCCTAAAAGACCCCCGTCTATAGGAACTGACTCTAGCCTGCTTGGTCATGATTCCCCTGACCCCCACCCCGCCCCCCCCTCACTTATTTTGCTCCAGCTATACTGTCCTTCAAATACCTTATACGCTGAACTTTCTCTAGCTTGTTTTGCCTCCCAAGAGCATTCTTACTCCAGATGTTACCAAGGCTGGCTCCTTCTTTTTTTTTAAGCCTAAATTCAAATGTCATCTTTCTCAAAGACTTCCTTACCATTCAGTATAAAATAAAACTCTTTCAGCAGACCAGGAGTAACTACTTATTATAGAAACCTGTTTTATTTGCTCCAGAGTATTGCATCACAAGTTGAGGTTTTCATATTTGCATTTCTTTAAATTTATTTTCTGTCTTCCCCAACTGAAGGGCAAGTTTTTAATAAGTCAATATAAGGAGGACAAATTTAAGCTGACTGGAGCTTGCTAAAATTTTTCATTGTGTTACAAGTTATTATCTTGAAAAGATTTGTGTTTTCTTTGGAGTGGACACTGTATCAGACTGGGCCAAGCTAGAAAATATAGACTAATGTATTTCAAACAGAAAAACTTTAATGTAGAGCACTGGTTACAAAGTTCATTGCCAAGGAAATCATGAAGCATTCTAGAGATTAATCATTATGTGTAGGAAACACCTCGAAAACCAGACAGTCAAAGGGAGGGAGTTACTGAAACTGAGATTGTGGAAAAGTTTGGCTTGTGTGGTGGAGGCAGGGCTGAACTGGAACAAGCTGAGTCATAAATGAAATGCAGTTAGAAATTCAGCAGAGGGGGGTGCTGGAGGTGGGGGAGGTAGGGAAATGGGGAAGGAGGGGGAGGGGGAAGGAGAGGAGAGGAGGAGGATGGAAAGGAATGGGGGGAGGGAGGGAGAAAGGGATAGGGAGAGAAGAAAGGCTTGTGTTCCTGCTTTCCTGTCTTTGGCCAATGGAAAGCACTGGCCAAACCTATCCGGGAAAGCAGAGAGCAAAGCAGCCTGGGAAGTGTAGTTCTCTTGGGTACAGAACAAAGCACAGAAGGGCTGGGGATGCACAGCACTTAATACAATTGCATAACATGTGTGCTGACAAGAAAGCATTCCACCACAAACTACAATCTGAAATCTCTCCTAAGAATGCCCAGCTATTTCCAGGACCCTCTACTATAACTTCACCCTGGGGGGGTATTTTGCCATACCTTTTCTAAAGGATTTTTGCAATCAATTTAAGAAATGGTTTCAGATTAGAACAATTATGATGTACCATGTGCTCCAGAACCATACATAGAATTTTCTAGACCAATAGCTGAGAAAGTGAGACCTGCCCCTTATGTTTGTCAATGACATAAGGATACATTATGAAAATGGCTTCTTTTAGATTTCTGTAAAGCCTAGGACTTTTCAGTAGCAAGTAACAGAGAATTTTACGGGCTCAGACAAGGTAGGATCCAGGATTTAAACAGAACAAATACTGTTCTGTTTCTTCATATTTTTTTTAGTTGGAGTCCTTCTTATGTTAGCTTCTTTCTCAGTCTGTCTCTCCACATTGGGGAAAGATGGTCTCCAAGAGCGCAAATGTAGTCTATCTCCTTATGACTTGTAAAACAGAAGAAAGACAAATCACCAACTACTGGAGAAGATTATGATCTGGGTCAGCTGTGGAGGCGATGCAAGAAACCTAGAGTGACCGTCAACCCCAAGATGGTCTGGAGTGGGGGAGAGTGATTCCGCTTCACAAACCAGATGTCCTGCTAATCCCCCAGCACTATTCTTCCCAGTAGACCTCTCTGAACACCGGAGCATAAAAGCATCGCCATGCGTACTTGCTGCCTCTGGTTAGGAAAACCAAAAGTCACCAAAAGCTAGGTATCAAAAATCAAGAGTGGAGGCCAACATTTCTTTTTGACGTTTACATGTTTCCCGAAATATGGCTCAAAGCAATGGGTAACTTAAGTAGTTGCCTCAGAAGCTCACAAATGAACTGCCCGGGGTGGGGGTGGGGGGTGCAAAAATATTCGGTCTGACCAACCAGCTGGTGAGGAGCTCAGAGACGTAAGGATGCTCTTTTTGAACTAAGGAAGCAACATTCTGAGAGTTAGTGACTGACATCAACTCATGTTCTGTTGAAAGGTCTCTTGGCCTTTCCCTTGGTATTTACTTCCATAAATAACCACCACGGACTTGCGTCCTCTTTTACCGCAGCAAGCTGCATTTAAAACATCGGTAGAAATAATGCGCTGTGGAGTCTGTCTAAGGTTAGCAGTTATAAATTACCCTAAGTAAAATCGACCATAAGCAATAGGCTAATCTGCTGAGGTTTCAGGTACTGTATCTAAAAACTATGAAAAAAATTCCAAAGTTGTCAAAGGATCTTCATTTACTTGTTTCTAAACTGTTAAAAATGATCTTTCTCTGTTGTTTATATCCACTGCTTTTCAGGAAAACAGACGTGCCTGGAGAAATCAGTACAAATTCTCTACTTTCTTTGCATGTTTGCATTTTTACTTGAAGAGCTCTCTTTTCTATTGCTGGCTAGAATGAATAAGGCCCTTTTTTCCCCTTTCTCTCTGTTCCCAGGTTCCTCCCTAGACTTCTTCCACAGACTGCAGAACACCTGTGAAACCATGCAGGGTAAGGGATGTCAGATTTTTGAAATCAGATTTTTCATTGATTTTGTAATAGAAAAGTTACTAAACCATGTTGAGCCTCAGTTTTTAAACTATAAAATTGGGGTGAATATACTAACTCATGAGATGAATGGTGGAATTAAAGCAGAGAGCAGATACAAGTTCACAATACCCAGTAGTAACTGCTACTGTTTATAAGGGATGATGTTTGAGATACAGACAAAGATTCCTATTGTCTTTATTCAGACAACAGGTAGTTGTATAATTACAAAGCAGTAACACCAGGTATTGTGTTCTGATATATAAATCTTACCATTAGAAATCAGGATTTCCAAATTGTTTCAGGCTGATTGAAACGCTTACGGATATTCCAGACAATGAAAAGTAAAAATGCAGTAACCTGCTTCTTCAAAGACTTTTGCATCTGATGCAGATTCTTGTCTTAAATTAGTCAAAAATGGAGCAGACAATGTTATTTTTCAGGTAAGCTGAAAGATGCTTAAAATTGTAAATTTCTTTGCTTTTACCTTGTCTGGGGAAGAAAATTCTTTTTATCATTATCCCTGCCATCACATTTCTGCATTTTTTCTAAGTTTTTAGTAGAAGATGCATGAGAATGTGCCCGTCCTCTTTTATCTCTAGATGATGTTTTCAATAGCACACACCATAATTGAGTTCAGGTGGCTGCCTTGAATGAGATAAATCTTGAATGAGATTAAGATGAATGACAGCACTGCTGGCCAAAGTCCCACTGTCCCAGAAAGAAATGAGAAATTAATGGACTTAACACCCATGTTGTATGATTTAAAAAAACAAAATGTTTAAACACATGACTTCCTGCCTTCCTTTCGTACCTTTAATACCCCCATACTCCTGGGATCAACCATGTAGAACCAGAACCGAACAGCACATATTCCGAGACTTGCTGGAAAGTCCTGGGAAGTAGTGATTCTTGCCGTGTGTCCTTCTTTGTGTCCAGATGAGCTGACATACAGGAAGTGCTGGCCGCTCCCTTGAAATAGACAAATACAACTCCTTCAGCACAATGATAGGTGCCATAGCATGAGGCAGAACATATTTAAACCATGAGCAAACTTCATGCCTCCCACCCACACACAAACACACACATGTCATTTTCTTTCTGTGGAGTCACAAATCAATGATGTTTCATTCTTTTGACCCAAAAAGAAAAAACAAGAGGAAGAGGAAGAAGGAGAAGGAGAAAAAAGAATGTCACTGTGATTACATGATTCACAAAATTCACCTGAGTATGTGACTCTGACCAAAAGTGATCAAATATCTGAGCTCACTCTTTAGGTACATTTCTTTTCTTCTAATTTGCTCAAACCTGTCTGTCTATTTCAAGTTAGGAAAATATTTTGTATACTGTGTGTACAGCAGGGACATGGGGTATTGGAGGCTGATTGATAGTGTATCTCATTTCCAGTTGTTCTGATTCCCACAATGACCAAAGTAGTAGCGAATGGCAGTAAGAGTAAATGAAATGTAAACTTGAAAGTCACCATGCTGAGCGATAACGTCTATTCTCTTCAACTGCAGCCGTACATGAAAGATCTCTCCATTGAAACACAAATGGATTTTTTTCTACAGACATCACTGTCAAAATTCATCATAACTACTGTCCTCTGCATGGCTTTTATTAGGAAAGAATGAAGATAGATAGAAAGATAGATAGATAGATTGATTGATTTGCAGTGATAACATATAATAAAGTAAATGACATTGTGTACTAACATATATATGTGTGTGTGTGTGTGTATGCTTTCTTAGGTTAGATGTTTATTTACAGTTTTAAATCAAAGCTATTAAAGTATTTTCTAATTAAAATATCCTCCCCCCGGACATTTTAGTCCTGTTACTGAGATATATGGTTTTCACTCATCAATGGTACATTAATAGTACAAGAGGCTTCTTTTATGAAGCTTTCCTATTTAAGAACTTGTTGTCAGGTGAATTTAGTACTTTCTGAGGTATCAGTATATATGTTGTTACCTTTATTCCTATGGCACTGTATTCTTTTCTTTTATATAATTTTTTATTTTTTATAAACATATATTTTTATCCCCAGGGGTACAGGTCTGTGACACTAGGTTTACACACTTCACAGCACTCACCAAAGCACATACCCTCCCCAATGTCCATAATCCCACCCCCTTCTCCCAAAACCCCTCCCCCCAGCAACCCTCAGTTTGTTTTGTGAGATTAAGAGTCACTTATGGTTTGTCTCCCTCCCAATCCCATCTTGTTTCATTTATTCTTCTCCTACCCACTTAAGCCCCCATGTTGCATCACCACTTCCTCATATCAGGGAGATCATATGATAGTTGTCTTTCTCTGATAGACTTATTTCGCTAAGCATGATATGCTCTAGTTCCATCCATGTTGTCGCAAATGGCAAGATTTCATTTTTTTTTGATGGCTGCATAGTATTCCATTGTGTATATATACCACATCTTCTTGATCCATTTATCTGTTGATGGACATCTAGGTTCTTTCCATAGTTTGGCTATTGTGGACATTGCTGCTATAAACATTCGGGTGCACGTGCCCCTTTGGATCACTACGTTTGTATCTTTAGGGTAAATACCCAGTAGTGCAATTGCTGGGTCATAGGGCAGTTCTATTTTCAACATTTTGAGGAACCTCCATGCTGTTTTTCAGAGTGGCTGCACTAGCTTGCATTCCCACCAACAGTGTAGGAGGGTTCCCCTTTCTCCGCATCCTCGCCAGCATCTGTCATTTCCTGACTTGTTGATTTTAGCCATTCTGACTGGTGTGAGGTGATATCTCATTGTGGTTTTGATTTGTATTTCCCTGATGCCGAGTGATATGGAGCACTTTTTCATGTGTCTGTTGGCCATCTGGATGTCTTCTTTGCAGAAATGTCTGTTCATGTCCTCTGCCCATTTCTTGATTGGATTATTTGTTCTTTGGGTGTTGAGTTTGCTAAGTTCTTTATAGATTCTGGACACTAGTCCTTTATCTGATATGTCGTTTGCAAATATCTTCTCCCATTCTGTCAGTTGTCTTTTGATTTTGTTAACTGTTTCCTTTGCTGTGCAAAAGCTTTTGATCTTGATGAAATCCCAATAGTTCATTTTTGCCCTTGCTTCCCTTGCCTTTGGCGTTGTTCCTAGGAAGATGTTGCTGCGGCTGAGGTCGAAGAGGTTGCTGCCTGTGTTCTCCTCAAGGATTTTGATGGATTCCTTTCGCACATTGAGGTCCTTCATCCATTTTGAGTCTATTTTTGTGTGTGGTGTAAGGAAATGGTCCAATTTCATTTTTCTGCATGTGGCTGTCCAATTTTCCCAGCACCATTTATTGAAGAGGCTGTCTTTTTTCCATTGGACATTCTTTCCTGCTTTGTCGAAGATTAGTTGACCATAGAGTTGAGGGTCTATTTCTGGGCTCTCTATTCTGTTCCATTGATCTATGTGTCTGTTTTTGTGCCAGTACCATGCTGTCTTGATGATGACAGCTTTGCAATAGAGCTTGAAGTCCGGAATTGTGATGCCACCAACGTTGGCTTTCTTTTTCAATATCCCTTTGGCTATTCGAGGTCTTTTCTGGTTCCATATAAATTTTAGAATTACTTGTTCCATTTCTTTGAAAAAGATGGATGGTACTTTGATAGGAATTGCATTAAATGTGTAGATTTCTTTAGGTAGCATAGACATTTTCACAATATTTATTCTTCCAATCCAGGAGCATGGAACATTTTTCCATTTCTCTGTGTCTTCCTCAATTTCTTTCATGAGTACTTTATAGTTTTCTGAGTATAGATTCTGTGCCTTTTTGGTTAGGTTTATTCCTAGGTATCTTATGGTTTTGGGTGCAATTGTAAATGGGATTGACTCCTTAATTTCTCTTTCTTCTGTCTTGCTGTTGGTGTAGAGAAATGCAACTGATTTCTGTGCATTGTTTTTATATCCTGACACTTTACTGAATTCCTGTATAAGTTCTAGCAGTTTTGGAGTGGAGTCTTTTGGGTTTTCCACATATAGTATCATATCATCTGCGAAGAGTGATAATTTGACTTCTTCTTTGCCGATTTGGATGCCTTTAATTTCGTTTTGTTGTCTGATTGCTGAGGCTAGGACCTCTAGTACTATGTTGAATAGCAGTGGTGATAATGGACATCCCTGCCGTGTTCCTGACCTTAGCGGAAAAGCTTTCAGTTTTTCTCCATTGAGGATGATATTTGTGGTGGGTTTTTCATAGATGGCTTTGATGATATTGAGGTATGTGCCCTCTATCCCTACACTTTGAAGAGTTTTGATCAGGAAGGGATGCTGTGGCACTGTATTCTTCAATGCAAGGAAGACGCATGCATTACTCCCTTGAATAGAGTTAAGAACAGAAGTAGCCAAAGAGAATTGCAAAAGAGTTAGATGATCACATTCACGCCCTCTAATGGTTTAACTTTTCACCTGTTCTTGTTCACAAATACCATTATTTCACCAAATGGATTGCCAGTAAATATAAATATGTGGTTAATAAGACAGGCTGGTTGGAATCCTCATGAAATCATTAAGGGGTTACTTGTTCTTGTATCCACTTAAAAAAAGGGAGTTGAGAGAAATTACAGAGTTCCAACCTCCCCAGTACATGGAATTTGCTCACTATTAACACTTGGCATTAGTGTGGTACTTTGTTACATTCACTGAATGAGCCTATACTGATGCATTATTATTGACTGAAGTCCATAGTTTACGTCAGGTTCATTCATTCCCTTGTGTGTTCCACGGGCTCTGACGAATGCATAACGACATGTCCACCACTGCTCTATTGTGCAGGAGAGTTTCTGTGCTTTAAGATCTCCCATGCAGCCCCTCTCCATCTCTTCCTCCCACTCTCCCCCATCAAATGCCTGGCAACCACTGATCTTTTTACTGTATCCGCTGGTTTCCCTTTTCCAGAGTATGATATGCTTGTAATGATATAGTATGTAGCCTTTCTAAGTTAGCTTCTTTCACTTAACAATATGCATTTAAGGATCTTCCATATCTTTTTTGTGGCTTGATAGCTTACTTCATTTTATCACTGAATAAAATTCCTTTGTATAGATGTACCACAGTGTGTTTATCCATTCACCTATGAAGGATATCTTGGTTTCTTCTAACTTTTAGCAATTATGAATAAAGTTCCTATAGCAACTGTGTGCATGCTTCTGTGTAAGCCTGTTTTCATTTGTGTATATACCAAGGAGCACAACTGTTGGATCTTATGGTATGTTTAGTTTTGTAAAAAATGCCAACTCTTCTTCCAACGTTGGCCGTACCATTCTGCAGCCCCATCAACAAGGAAGGAGAGTCCCCTGTCCTCTTTATCCCCATCAGCATTCATGTTGTTAGTGTTTTGGATTTTAGTTATTATACTAGGTATGCCATGGTATTTCATTTCAACTCAATGTCATTTCAATGTGCATTTTCCTGATAACATATAATATGGAGCATTTTTTCTTATACTTATTTGCCATCTATGTTCTACAGTGGGTATCTGTTCAGATTTTTTGTCTAATTTTTTACTTTTTTACTGTTAAGTTTTAAGAATTCTTTTTACATGTTGGACACAGTCCTTTCTCAGATATGTGTTTGCAACTATTTTCTCCAAGTCTGTGGCTTAAGTTTTATTTTTCTTAATAGTGTCATATGCAGAGTGGAAATTTTAATTTTAATGAAGTGCAACTCAGCAATTTTTTCATTCACAACTCAAACTTTTAGTATTGTATCTGAAAACTCATCACCAAACTTAGAGTCACCTAAATGTTCTCCTATTTTGTCTTCTAGGAGTTTTACAGTTTTACATTTTACTTTAAGATCTATAATCCATTTTGAGTTAATTTTCATGAGAGGTTTAAGTTCTGTATCTAGATTTTTTTTTCATATGGATGTCCAATTGTTCTAATACCATTTATTGAAAAGACTATCCATTCTTTGTTGAACTGCCTTTGTTCATTTGTTGAATATAAGTTGATCTTACTCATATGGGTCTATCTCTGAGCTCTCTGTTCTGTTCCATTTCTCTATTTATCTATTATTTTTCCAATATTACACTGTCTTAATTACTATAGCTTCATAGTAAGTCTTGAAATAAGGTATTATACTTCCTCCAACTTTGTTTTTTTTTTTAATACTTCAATATTTTGTTGGCTATTTGAGTCTTTTGCCTCTCCATATAAACTTTAGAATCAGTTTGTTGCTATCTATAAAATTATGTTCTGGAATTTTGATTGGAATTACCTTGTACATATACATCAAATTGGGAAGAATGGACAGCTTCAAAATACTTATTCTTCCTGTCCACGAACATGGAATATCTCCCAGTTTATTTAGATCTTTGATTTCTTTCATCAGAGTTTATATTTTTTTCTCATGTAGAACCTGTACTTATTTGTTAATATTTATACTTAAGTATTTCTCTTTCTCTCTCTCTGGTATTAATATAATCATCATTGTGTTTTAAATTTCAAGTTCTAATTGTTCAGGGCTAGCATATAATAAAGTAAATGGCACTTGTGTACAAACCTTGTATCTGACAACATTGCTATAACTGTTTATTAATTCCAAGAGTTTTCTTCATGGTATATAACTGCATGTCATCTGCAAACAAACACAACTTGCTATCTATCTTCGTAATCTTTTGTTTTCCTCACTTGCCTTACTGTATTAACTAGGAATTCTGGGATGATGTTGAATATGAGTGGTGAGAACAGACAGCCTTGCCTTACTCTGCTCTTACCTGGAAAGTACCTAATTTCTCACAATTATAAATGTTTGCTGTATGTTTTCTGTAGATATCTTTTTTCAGCTTTACTGAAGCATAATTGACAAATACAATTGGAATTCATTTGAAGTGTACAACATGATGATTTGACATTTGTACACACTTTGAAAGGCTTCTCACAAAGGAGTTCATCCATGCATCACCTCACATATTTACTTTGTGTGTGTGTAGGTGTATGAGAATGCTTAAGATCTACTCTCACAGCAAATTTCAAGTATATAATACAGTATTATCAACCACAGTCACCATAAAAATATGGAATATATCACAAATTCATGTGTCATCCTGTGGAAGGGCCATGCTAATCATCTCTGTATCATTTCAATTTCAGTATGTGCTGCAGGAGCAAGATATTCTTTATCAAGTTAGAGACGTTCACCTCAGTTTTTAGTTTACTGAGGTATTTTATCACAAATGGATGTTTGGATTTTTTCAAATGTTTTTTCTGCATCTATTGACATGATCATTTAATTTTTTGCTTTACTCTGTTGATGTGATGGATTACATTAATTGAATTTCAAATATAAAACAAGTCTGACATACTTGAATAATTTCCACTTGGTTGTGCTGCATATATATGTTTTCATTAGATTGGATCCGCTAATATTTTGTGGAGAACTGTTGCATCTATGTTGATGAGAGATACTGATTTGTAGTTTTCTTTTCTTGTAATGTCTTTGTTTTTTATTTCAAATCCTCGTCTGATTTAGAACAAGGCAGAAAATGCTCCTTTTGTTTGTATTTTCTGGACTATATATAACCGGTTTCATTTCCTCTTTAAATGTTTGGGAGAATTCTCAAGTGAATCCAGTCAAGTCTAGTGATTTCTGATTTGGAATATTTTAAATTAGGTATTCAATTTTTAAAAAAGATTTATTTGAGAGTTCCTGAGTGTGTGGAAGTGGGGGGTGGTGCTGAGAGAGACAGAGAGAGAGAGAATCTCCAGCAAGCTTCCTGCTTGAATGTGGAGCATGAGTAGGGCTCAATTCCACAGCCCTGAGATCATGACCTGAGCTGAAATCAAGAGTTGGACATCTAACCAAATGAGCTACCCATGCACCCCTGTAAGCAATTTCTTTGTTACAAGCTTGTTTAGATTATCTATTTCTCATGTGATTTTGGTTGCTTGTGTCTTTGAAAGAATTGGTCTACTTAGATTACCAGATTTGTGGGCACTCAGTTGTACATAATATTTTTCTATTATCATTTTAGTGTCATTTTAGTGCCTATTATCACTTTAGTACCATTTCTATTATCATTTAGTGTCTACTATCATTTTTGTATCATTTAAGTAATGATGGTTCCCCCTTTAATTTCTGATAATTAGCAGTTTGTGTTTTCTGTTTAGGTTTATGTATCTAGAAGATCTTCAATTTTATTAATCTTTTCAACAAACTAGATTTTCATTTTGATTTTACCTATGATTTATTTTGATTTTTATAATTTCAAGTTTTTACTTAAATTCGAGTTAGTTAACATAATAGTGTAATATTAGTTTCAGGAGTACAATTTAGTGACTCATCACTTACACAGAACTCATCAAATGTGCCCTCCTTAATACCTAACACTAATTAACCTATTCCCCAACCAACCTCCCCTCAGCAACCCTCTTTGTTCTCTGTAGTTAAAAGTCTCTTACAGTTTGCCTCCCTCTCTCTTTTCCCTCTATGTTCATCTGTTTTGTCTCCTAAATTCTACATAAGTGAAGTCATATAGTATTTGTCTTTCTCTGACTTCTTTTGCTTAGCGTAATACACTCTAGCTCCATCCACATTCTTGCAAATAGCAAGATTTCATTATTTTTTATGGCTGAGTAATATTCCATTATCTACCTATCTATTCATCTATCTCACTTTTTTTATCCATTCGTCAGTGGATGGATATTTGGGCTCCTTCCATGATTTGACTATTGTTGACAATGCTGCTATAAACATCAGGGGGCAGATGCCCCTTCGAATTTGTATTTTTTAAAATGTATTTATTTGAGAGAGAGAGAGAGAGAGAGAGAGAATGAGAGAGTGAGAGAGAGTGATCCCAAGCAGGGGGAGGGGCAGAGGGAGAGAGAGAATCTCAAGCAGACTCCCTGCTGACCGTAACTCTCAGATCATGACCCGAACTGAAATCAAGATCAGATACTCAATGAACTGAGCCACCCAGGAGCCCCACTTCAAATCTTTACTTTGTATCCTTTGGGTAAATGCCCAGTAGTACAGCTGCTGGCTCATAGGGTAGTTCTGTTTTTAACTTTCTGCGGAAACTCCGTACTATGTTCCACAGTGGCTGAACCAATTTATATTCCCACCAATAGTGTAAGTTCCCTTTTCTCCACATTCTTCCCCATGTGCTGTTTCCTGTGTTGTTAATTTTAGTCATTCTGACAGGTGTGAAGTGATATTAGTTTTGATTTGTATTTCCTTGAGGATGAGTGACATTGACCATCTTTTCATGTATCTTTTGGCCATCTGCATGTCTTCTTCAGAAAAATGTCTTTTCATGTCTTTGGCCCATTTCTTAACTGGATTATTTGCTTAATGATTTCCTGATTTCAATTTTATAAATTATTCTTCTTTTCCTAGTTTCCTAGGCTTCAAACAAATTATCAGTTTTAAATATTTCTCCTAATGTATGCATTTGTTGTTAAAAATCT
The DNA here is from genome assembly GCF_022355385.1 of Mustela nigripes. NCBI lineage: Eukaryota > Metazoa > Chordata > Mammalia > Carnivora > Mustelidae > Mustela > Mustela nigripes. The sequence continues at coordinate 130,045,780 of NC_081562.1, forward strand.
CCCTCTATTCATTTTCACTGAATCTGACAAATTTTTATAAGTTATATTTGCTTTTTCATTTAATTGACAATAGTTGAAAATTTCCTTTGAGGTTTTTTTTCTTTGGTTTGTTATGTTATTTAGAAATCTACCCATTTAATCTTCAAGTTTTCTGGAATTTTCCAATAATATTTGTTACTGATTTCTACCTTAATTCCATTATGTTCTGAGAGCTCACATTGTAGGATTTCTTTTAAGTTTGTTAAGATGTGTTTTATGGCTCAAATGTGGGCTATCTTGGTGAATGTTCCATGTGAGCTTGTGAAGAATGTATATTCTGCTGTTGTTGAAGGATTCTATAATGTCAGTTGTATCCAGTTGATTGATGGTGCTGCTCAGCTTAACTATGTCCTTACTGATTTCTGCCTGTTGGCCCTACTATTGACAGAGGGGTGCTGAAGTCTCCAGCTGTAGTAGTGGATTCTTCTTTTTCTTCTTGCAGTGCTATTAGGTTTGCTTTGTGTATTTTGATGTTCTGAGGTTAAGGGCTTACACACTGAAGGATGTTTTGTCTTCTTAGAGTAATGACCTTTTTATCATTTGTTAATCCTCTTTATCCCTCCATGTTCTCCTTCCTATGAAGTCTTCTTTGTCTGAAATTAATGTTAATATTTTTCTCCATTCTTTCACTTTTTTCCCCATTCATTCATTCAATGTATTTATACTGGAAATGGGTTTGTTACTGACAATACATGGTTCTTCTGTTTTGTTTTAATCTTCTCTTAGTCTTTTAATTGGTGAATATAGATAGACTAGCAACATTTAAGCTGATTATTGATATAGGTGGATTAACATTTACCTTATTTGTTAGAATTTGCTATTCACTGGTATTTTTCTTTCTCTTTTTCTTTCACTCTTTTTCAGTCTTCTCTGATCTTAATTGAGCATTTCATATGATTTCATTTTTTTATCATGTCTTAGCATACCAATTACATATATATTTTTAATCTTTTCTAGGGGTTGACAGTGAGTTTGCAATATACATTACCACTAATCCAAGTCCTCTTTAAAATATCATGATACCACTTCATGAGTAGTGTAAGAAACATACAAGATTATTTTCCCAGTAAACTCTCCCATCTCTTATCTCTTAGGTCAGTTGTTTGTTTTTGTCTATTTGTTTGTTTGTTTTGTTTTGTGTTTTTAGGTCCGTTAGGTGCTAATAAAATAGTTTCTCTTGAGGGCAGGTTTGTTATGAAAAAAAGAAAGTTCTGGAAAATGTTCAAAATGGTGATTTCTTCCCTCTACCTGCTGAAAGCAGAGAGGAGCTTCCTCTGATCTTCACTGTGAAAAACTGACAGGGTTCCTAAAGGTAAAACTTACAAAAGTGTAGGGGCTTCCTAACACTGAAACCCCCTGGACTAGCTCTCCAACTCATCCACATTGAACCTGCAGCAATCCATCAGTAATTGGTGAGGATGTCCTGCCCTGTCTGGACTCCTGTTTGGCCCCATACTAATTGGAGCATCTGCTCCAGTAAGTTGTGATTCTCCATTTCCACTTGCTTGTCTCCAGTTTGGGGGCAGTGGTGTGTGTGTGGAGCTCTTAATTCTCTAATAAATTTAAAAAGAGTTGTTGATTTTTAGTTTGTTCAGCTTTTGGTTTTTTTCTTATTATGGGGAAAGAAATGATGACTTCCTAGCTCCTTACCTGCCAGACCAGAGACTGAAAGGGACTCACATCTACTTTTTTAATGATTTATTTAAGAGAAAGAGAGAAAGAACATGTGCCTGTGCACAAGTGAGTGCGGGGAGGGGCAGAGGGAGAGACTCTCCAGCAGACACCCCACTGAGCTCCAGCTGGATGTGCCGGCTCCAATCTCACAACCCTCAGGGGCTCGATGCTTAACTGATTAAGCCACCCAGGCGCCCCTATTTTCTTTTTAGGTTCCTTACTGAAAATATTTCCGTTCACTTAGAACACTTTATAAAAGTCTCACCAAAAAAAAAAAAAAAAAAAAAAAAAATCTTAAGAAAACTACCAAGGAATATGATATGTGAATGGATGCTGCGAGATTTTCCTCCATATAAAATAGTAGTGGAAATAACCTGTTAAGTTTCATGGCTTGCACCATTGAACTGTTTTCTCTCCTCACTGTTTTATGAAATACATGTACTAGCTAACATTGGATTAGGAAAATTGTGCACAATATTTTAAGTCAGCCACAGAAAAGTTTGCTTTCATATTCCTTTGCAAGGATGACGTGTTTGTTTTCTTATTTGGAACAGGAAGACAGGCATGTGGCATGTGCAGCCACGATAGACCTACACGCCATCAGTCACATCTCCTACAAACTGTGACTTATTCATTAAGAACACACATTTGTTAAATCTACATTCTCGGATTAAAGAAGAAGATCTAGGTGTTCCCTCATTTTATTGCCTTTTATGTCTGTAAGGATTCCCAATGCACTTGGAGAACAATATCAGACAAACCTTACAATGTTATCCTGAATAAAGAAAATATAGTATAGTCCAACTCACTATAATAATAATGTATACAGTTAAGATGAAAGCATGGAATCTAGTCATACTATACTGGATGCGAAGAAATAGCCTTGACCTAGTTCCAAATAAGAAAAATTAATGGTCAGTAGGTGTGTATGAAACTATTCTGTATTTCATAGCTCAGCTCTTAAATAGTATGACATATATAATGAGAAGTAATATACCTCCATCTCAAAAGCAAATCATGTTTAACCCTGACTTTAAATATACATATTTCCATGCTGTACTACTAACCTGATATTGAATGTCAAACATTTGGAGCAGTGAGAAAAGAACTGATTGTGTCCACTGGCATAAACTTAATCCATTTTAAAACTAGAAATTCTGAATTAAAACCTTGTATTTTGGTAAATTTATTCTTCTAACTACATAAATACACTAATCCTTTACTAACTCAGATGTTTCTTTTGAGTAATTTTAATCATGTGATACTTCTTTTTTAAAGGTAGGTTTTAAGTCTGCACAACAAAATGAATACAGCCTAACCAAATTCTCCAGCCTTAGTCATTGCCTATAGGCTCCTCGTGGAACCCCAGCCACAGCATCCTCAGGATCTCAATAATTTTTTCATAGCACCCCAGGAGGAAAGCAATATTTTGGTTTTGTTATTAAGTCCTTAAGTCCAAACAACTTAAAGCCTATTAAAATACTAACAATACCGCGGGCATTCGAAAAACTAATACATACAAACTGAAAAAAAACAAAACAATTCTTAAATAACCACGATTACTTTCCACTAGAGAGTGTATTCATTAGGCACTGCCCAAAGTCTCAAACCTTGAAATTACATTGAACATCACCACCTTCATTTCCTATCCCATTTTTGTTTTCCCCAGTACTTACTTTAATCATAGCAACTACCATAAATCAGCTTAGCAAAGATATGACATCATTGAAAGGAATGTAGAACAATATAATGTTTGCATTTTAGGGATATATTATGAAACTTAATGTAAACAAAAAGTAATTCATGGGGGATGATAAATATCCAGGATGTTTCACTGCAGCATATTTATTTCAGTATAAGGCAATGTTTTGTAGGGCTCAACATCAAAGGTAAGCAACTCCAATTACTAGTTAGGGGACTGTGGGTGAGCTTTCAAAGTGTACCCCTCCTAGCCTCTCCTGATTTGCATATTCAATTTGGTCTTACAGCATCCTGCAGTGGAACACAAAAGTCAGAAAGTCAATTCCTGGCTGATGTATTAATGCATGCAAATGTGAACTTTTAACCATTTTAAAATTTAAGAATAGAAAACTATGCCTGGAAATTTAGAAGCAACCATTGCAAATTTGGTATTTTGGTATTTTTAATTCTAGAACTCTAGTATCCAAGCTTGACTTTGTAAGGGGAATAGACTTGTTGCAATGCCATATTTTTTCCTGAGAATCACAAAGGTGAAAAGTTGCTTAGCCTCTTGAGATTATTAATAGAAATATGTGAATTATCCAGGAACTATGTACTATATCACAAAGTTACAAAACCTTACACTGAATTATATTTTCAGAAATAGACTCATTCTTTATCTAGCAAGCTCAGACTAGACCTACTTTCAAACATTTATAAATTTTAGGTTGCTTCATTGAGAACTACCTATTTATATCTAGCAAAATCCTTGGGGAAGGTCAAACAAGCTTCCCACACGAAGTTCAGAATTTGTTAAAGCAGATAAGAAAGCTTAAAAGTCTCAACTGCCACAACATATTTAGAATTTAATGGTAAATCATTGAACCAGTTGACTTTGTTTACATGTGACTCTGTGGAATGATCAACCACCTTCATTTCCAATTCTACATTTATTTTTCCCAATCCCTACTTTTCCCAACAGTCATGGGACAGATTTTTACAGAAGCAAATTTTTTTGATTGTCGGTCTGATTTTAAACTGCTTTATGGCTTTCTGTTGGCCATTGTAAATTAATTCTCATATATTATATTAGAATGCCTTTAATTAGGTTTGTAAAACTTTAATACTGCCAGAAGCAGTACTCCGGATTGTGGGCACTTACTAAATATGTCTGAATGTTACCTCTCTCTACACTCTGCCTCCTGATATTTTCTGTACCTTTCAGTGTAACACTTCAATTTTGTTGGTACAGGTTTTAGGATTATAAGTTCTTAGGATTCCTAGCATACAGATTTTATATGTCATATGTTAATTAATTACAATCAGGCACTGGAAAAAAGTTTCTCATCAATATTCAATTTTTACCTTAGACACTCTTTAAAGAATTACACACATTCTCAAAAACTGGAGCCACTTAGTGTCAAAGACTATAAATTCAGCATCACTTTGTTCGGCTCTCCATTGTTACTTGACAGGAGAGAGCCAAAATACATTAGCCACATTCAGAATCCAACAGTGTGCCTCACAGACATTCTTTTTCACTTTGGTGTTGGCATGCAGTAGAGACTCTAATTTGTCCTTTCGATGTGATTAGCTACAATCTTGAGTTTTTGGAAATGTTTCGTTGAGTCATTATGTCATAACATAATAAATTTGACATTTCTTTTATAAAAAGACAGTTAATACTTTCCAAAGAAAGCTATATTTTTTCAGCTCCAGTGCCCTCGGAAGAATCATACTCACTTCTACTAGGGTCAAACCATAAAAGACAATTTCCCACTTCAAGTGATCTGAATTCACTTCCCGCTTTAAATTGTAAGCAATTTTAGTCTTTTTGGTTTTTTTCCCCCTTGCTCATAAAATAAAGCTGCCTAATGGTTTTTGAAAATGTGATTCAATATGCCTCTCTTCCAAAATAGCAAATGCCCCCTTGTTCAGAGTTAGACTTACTTAGCTTGGGTCCACATCCTCTGTAATTTCTGCCGGTCCCTCACTCTACAAAGAAAGGGGAGGGGGCACAATGATTATCAGCTGAAATGCCCTCATTCTCTTTCTGTCTGCAAGTTTTAAAGACTGTGAAATGTAAACATGCTCAGAGAGAGAACAAAAGTTTTCCTTAAAGTTGTCAAAATGGCAACCACAGATCCAGTGCCTCTGAAGTCAAATGAAATGTTTTCATGGCATTTGATGAAAATGTCTGTCATTACATCACTTCTATTTGCTTTTTGAAAGGCTGTACAATGAATTGATTTGGCATTTCTTTATTTCTACCTTTTCTAACAGTTTATTCTTCAGGCATTACTCCTCTTAAGAATAATTATTACTTATTAAGAAAAAAACAGGCTATCTCATTGTAAGGCTATTTATTATTACCAAATCTTGGTGCTATGAACTGTTTCCTTCAGTAATCACTAACCTAATCTAAAAATGAAGCTTAACACTGAGACACGCCAAAACACAATCTATTCATTGTAGGGATATAGTCACCTTATTTTAAGAGATTTTAATTTGCTCAGGGATAAGTATACCTCAATCCCATGAAGGTGCCTTATGAATGGAGTTGTTGGCACTTTCAGGAATGTAGCTGGAGACAAAGGATTCTGACTCTCTTAATCTTCATAATGCAGGAACGCTGAAGAACCTCTTTTATGTGTTGTTGTCAAGATGTCTAGAGAAACAAGCATTTGCTTAATAGCATTTGTGTAACTTGATTTTATTTGCCAAATTGAGATTAAAAAGAAAACTTGTTTCCTTGTCATATAGGAAGGGAGAACTAATAAAGCATAAATCCTTTAGTTAAATGATAAATGGTATGAACTTTGACTTTGTTTAGATTTCAGACCCATTTTACCTGAAAGAGTGTGGAAAGCAAACAAGAACAGAAGAATTTCCTTTCACGGAAACAGAAAACAGTGTCATCAGGTTATTTTAATGAATATGTAATGAGCAGAAACCTTGGGCTGGCTGGCCCTATGGTTAAGCCTGCAGGTACCTGAGCTGTTGGCTTCCATTCAAATCCTGACATTACCACTTATTTGGTATGTGACCTTGGGCAGCCTATGGAAATTCTCAGGATCAGAAGCATGAAGAGATAATTATAGTCAGTACCTTACCTCATGGGGTTGTGGTAAAGATTAAAGGATACACTACATGGAAAGTGCTTAGAACAAAGGTGTAAATTAGTGCTACTCTCCTGGAAATTTAAAAAAAAATAGATCGAAAGATGATTCTAGTAGTAAAAAAAACGACAATCAATCACAAGTTATTGACTGGATGACTACTACAAGGAAGGTGCCATGTCCCTAACATTTGGATGTTAGGGAGAAAGACAAGTTATAGATCAGAACACATGAAACATACTCAAAAGAATCTGACAATGAAAGCTAGCAGTACGTACTATTTAGAAGACATATTACAGGCCAGACTACCTTACTGGTACTTACAAGCTTTGTGACTTTGGGAAAATCACTGAATCCTCACGGTGTCTCATATCCACCCTCTGTCAGATGGGCGGTAATAATAATAATAATATACAGCTCACTGGGGTTATGGTGAGCCTTTAATGCCAAATATTGACATAGGCTGTAAATGCCATCTAGTTCATCTAATAAAAGATGACTTAAACTGGATGACTAAGAAAAGAATTTATAAGAGACCTATCATTATATTAAGATATTAAGGAATATAATGGAGATGGTAATAGGCAAAGAAAGTAGGTTAGAGGGGCAAAAGTTCATTCTTAAAAAATCACTAAGAGGTTCTTCCTGGTTTCTAGTCTAGCATGTAAGAAGCTTAGAGGCACAGCCTCATCTTTACAACAAAAAAAGCCAAACTAAAAAAAAATCAAAAACTCTTCTTATATCTATGAGAGAATTAGAGTAGACATCACAGGGAAAACCACTGGAGACAGGAAGGCAGATACAGAGAATCACAATTCACTGGAGCAAAACCGCAGGAGCAGGAACCACAGATGGAGCCGGCCCTGGGTGAGGAAAAGGGAAACCGCAATGAACAGACTGCCGGAGGCTCAGCATGGAGAAGCTCGGGAGAGGGGAACTCCATGGCGACAAGTCTTATGGGCATCCCCAAAGTCTGATTTCCAGAAGCCCTACCAAGTTCCCACAGTGAAGACGGGAGAAAAATCCCCTCTGTTTCTTTCTGGGAGAGAGGAAAAGTAGCCATTTTGAAGTATGCCTATTTTTCTTAAAAAGGTCTAGAATTCCTATCCCCTAAGAGAGAGGGAAAACTGAGAAGTACTTGTCAAGGGCACAGTAAAAGAGCACAGGCTTACTGAAAGATTGTGACAGATCACAGGATTATGGAGGGTTCCTAGTGCCGTTGACTTTCACACTCAACACCTCTTCACCTTCCCACCCCATCCACAGGCTCCTATATTCCAGTGGAGGCTGCAGCGGAAAGGACACCCTCTCTCAGAGCTTACTGAGTCACTAGGGAGGGGTGCCTGGGGGCTCAGTCCGTTAGGTGTCTGCTTTTGGTTCAGATCATGATCACGGGGTCCTGGGATGGAGCCCTGCGTCGGGCCCCCTGCTCTATGGGAAGTCTCCCTCTCCCTCTGCCCCTCCTTCCTGTGCCAGTATGCACACTCTCTTGTTCTGTCAAATAAGTAAATAAGATCTTTAAAAAAAAAAAAAAAGAAATTCACTAGGGAAACCAAAAGACAAGGGAGAAGCCAAGGGGGACACCAGTAGACGTTAAAACCTTCTGACTCCTATAGCTCCAGCCAACAGTAAATAGTAAATGACCTTACTTCCTACCGGATAGACAGAAAAGTTCACACCGAAGACCTCTTTACCTTGATTCCTTTTACCTGGTACACTGTATCCACTATCAATAAAAAAAATTACAAGCCACGCTAACACAGTGATATGACCAAAAGATGACATTTATAACTCCCAGAGCACATTTGAGGAACAAGAACACAAGTGTTTGTAGGAGAATTAAAATCAGAAATGTCACTTGGGGAAGAATATAGAAAGCCCTTAATGCTACCCTAAAAGTCAACGGAGAGCTTCTGATGATTTTCAGGACTAATAGTCCCCATCCTGAAACATTAATTCTGTGTCAGTGAGAAGAGTGGCCTGGTTTAGGAGAGTATTTGCACTGGTGATGAGTTTTCTTGACACTGGCAACAAGAGCCCAACGGGCACTTGTGATGACAGAAGTGAAAATGCCAAGTAAAAACATGTAAATTGAGAATGAAGAGTTCAATGAATTAGAAATTGAGAAAGACTTGTGTTAAGTAACAATAATGTCAATAACAGAAATATTAGGGGCAGCAGGAGGAGATCCTTTCTGAATGGAAGGTAAGCTTGAGTCTGGATACGTGACTTGCAGACACTGGAAATTATCCCACTGATAACAGATAATGTGAGATTAGAACATGGAAATAGAGACCAGAGGCATGCAGAAATTAGCAAATTTTGAACACTGAGAGAATGAAAACTCTGTGCAATCAACAGGTGTAGGAAGAGATTTAAAATAGTTAAAGTAGGAATACTGAGTAAGACTCACAATTGGGTTTTACAAGGAAAAAGAAAAAGCATCAAAGACGCATATTAGGAAATATATCACAGTCCACTGCAGGTGAGAACTTCCAGGAAGCTGCGCATTAAGCAGTAGTGCCAAGTGCAACATGAGAAGAATCAGAATAACGCAAGAAGAATTACGAAATCATAAAGTCCTCAAAGGAGCTAGTACTTAAGCCCCATGAGAGCTGGTGTGTTTGGTAAATGTGAGTCACTAAAGTGTTTAGATCCATGACCCAGAGTGGACGGCCAAAAATTATTTGCTGAGGAAATAATATTTTTGCAGAAGATAAACTGCAGGGAACCAAAGAAAGTATATATAGGGTAGTAGAGAGTATAAACACTTTTTTGTATTGTCTCATCTTTGAAATATAAGAAAAAACAATAGTACTTAGAAGTGAAATTGAGGTTAGATTTCTTTTTTTCAAGATAAGAAAACTGTGATGCTTAAAGGCAAAAAGTATGATAATAGTAATAGGCAGTTTAAGGATACTTAGAAAAAAGGAATAAATACAAAAAGAAAAGTTTTTGAGAAGACAGAAAGGATTAAGTTTAATGGTTCATTATTTTACTGAGAAATAAAGTCAACAAATACATAGGAGTTTGGTGAATTCCTTTTTGGGAAACTATAATGCCTGGATACTTGTAAAATGATGGAATAATTGACCTGAAAATTATGGAAGAAGATACTCTCATATTTGAGCAATAATGCCAAAAAGCATTATTTTTGGACATGAAAATTGCTAATATCATAAGAAGACTGTGTTAACTATTTAGTGGATGTACTTTGTTAATATACATAATGAAATATTCTGAAGATAATAAATTGGATTAAATTATTATAATTGTTACTGCTTTGCTTTCTAAGTACCTTCCACTTAAACCAGATTGGAACCTGTGAATAGATCATCTTTGGAGGTCCCAGCTGGAAGTGTGTGAATTCATAACCAAGAGACTGCACATCTTTAAAAAGATCCAGAGATGGGCACTTTCCAGTATTTCTTTAGTTGATTCTAATGTTTTATTCCCTTTGTAGACAGGAAAGCCTTCCCTATGGTGTGGGCAGTGTAATACAGAATAGGACTGTCTCACAGAAACACACTGTGGGCCATTTATGTAGTCTTAGTATTTTCAGTAGTCACATTTCAAAGAGTAAAAAGAAATGGGTGAATTTTTTGTAATTTATTTTATTCTGTATATATTTTGTAATATATTTTATCAAACCCACGAATCCAAAGTGTTATTTCAATATATAAATAATTATTGATATCATATGATCTCCCTGATATGAGGAAGTGGAGATGCAGTGTGGGGGGCTTGGGGGGGTAGGAAAAGAATAAATGAAACAAGATGGGATCAGGAGGGAGACAAACCATAAGAGACTCTTAATCTCACAAAACAAACTGAGGGTAGCCGGGGTGAGAGGGTGGTGGGGTTATGGACACTGGGGAGGGTATGTGCTATGGTGAGTGCTGTGAAGTGTGTAAACCTGGCAATTCACAGACCTCTACCCCTGGGGCTAATAATACATTATATGTTTAAAAAAATAAAAAATAAATGATAATTCTTTTATATATATATATATATATATATATATATATATATATATATATTTTATACTACATCTTCGAAGTCCAATGTGTGTTTTATTCTTATAGCACATCTCAACTTGCATCAGCCACAGTTCAAGGGCTCAGTAGTTTGTGTAGCTACTGGCTATTATATGGGACAGTGTAGGCTATAGAACAAAGTCTTTTGAGTCACAGTCTGATATTCAAATCCTCCAGCTCAGTCATACCCATGACTTGATCAAATTTTTTAACCTTTCTAAGAATTTAGCATCTTCCATGTCACAATGTTTTAAAGATTAAATGAGATAACATCTATATCACCTTTTACACTGCCTGACTCTTAGTAAATATTTAACTGCTGTTACTTCCCTTTCTCTAGATCGCTCTGGAATTTCTCCTTCTTTTGTCTGAAAAAAAAATTATTTGTTTGGATTTGAGTGAATGGATAAGAAGAGCGACTGTTTGACATCCATTCAGCCCTTTATAAAACTGAAAACAGGAACACCAGGCCCCCTCCTTCTAGTGGCTACACATGAAAATTTCCTTAACTTACTTCCTCCCCATACCCCCATAATTCCTACACCACCCCGCACTGGTCCTCTCCTGATTGATCCTTCTTTTACTGCTCTGTTTCCTTTCTCCCCCATTATTTTAATTTATAATGCTTGACACTGATTTTCTATCCCTTTCTGTTACATTAGCCACGAGGTGGCAGAGATCCTTCTCCGATCTGACCTACAAGTATTCTAAATACCTAAAATAGTGGCTGGCAAAAAATGAACTCATCATTTGTGAAATGAATGAATGGGAGAAAAACATTTTTTTACCATGCCAATGCATATAATTTTATCTTCCATTTCGTCACATGTACCTTTAAAGTGATGGTTGAAGCATCACACAAATCACATTTCTTTTTAACACTCTTCTCATACTTTAATGTAATTATTATTATTATGGTATATTAAGAATTAACTCCTCTTAGTGTATCCAGAAGGTATCCAATTTTAAACAGAAATCTCTTCTGAACTGGTATCATAATAAATGCCAGTGTATTAGTAAGTGATTAGATAAAAGGCAGATTTATAAATTAAATCCTTTGATATATCTCAGTGTCCTTGGAGGATCTAGCGAAGATACTATTTCTGTTATTATCATTTTTGTTGTCTTCAACTTCTACCTGTTGACAATTCTCTCGGTGTTTTCTGATTACTCAGTTCTTATTTCACATTAGACATCATATTGTCAGTTTTTTCACTTTGGGTAAGTCACACTCATCTCTTGAGGGAACAATTTTGTTTTTGGAAACTTTCACACTTCTACCAAAGTAGAAAGAATAGCATAATAAACTTCCCCCAACCCAAGACCTAGCTCCGACAAGTTCATCCGTGGTCAATTTTGTTGTCTTAACACCTACTTCCTTAACACCACTAATTTGAAAGTAATGCTGGATATCAATTACATCTCCTTTAACCACATCAGTATATATTTCTATAAGATTAGGATTACTTTTTTCATAACTAGCATTTTATAATGAAAAATAACTGTATTTCCTTATTGTAATTAAATTTTTGATCAATAGGACACAGTTTATATTAAGATATATTAATATTAAGTATAGATAAGATTGTTGGAATACTATATAGGTATTATATATACATTCCTATATTTTAGTATCATTTTGCACATAAAAATGGTTATAGTCCTATAGAGCATGTTAGGGTAAAGAGAGGTAGATAATGGGTCTTGCTGGCATGTATCTGATTGGCGGCTTTCATCCTAAATCCATGAGAAGCTGGGCGAGCTCACCCGGATGGGGCTTCTACAGCTCAGTATGAAATACAGCCTTCTAAAGAGCACGGAGAAAATATAACGAACGTCCGCTACACCGAGCCATCCATCTCCTCCAGGGGCAATTGTTCTCTTTTCACATCCCCATTTCTCTCTTTCATGGTATTGGTTGTCTTTGGTTGCCTGCCGACTCTTGGTTAGGCATTGAAACTTCTGAATGAAGGCTTTCATTGCTTAGTGTAGGCAACTTGGGAGAATTTCCACTGCTCTTATAGAGAACCATCTTCCTGGAAGGCTTGTCCCTCGGGAGAATGAAAAGTAGGTGTGCTACAGGTGCATTGGGGGTGTAGGCCTCCCTGTAGTTCGCAACTTCAGCTACATGCTAAAATCACTTGAGGAATTCTTAAACGTCCTGATACTCAGGCCACAATATTAACCAGTTAAATCAGGATCTGAGTGGGTACAGGCAGATAATTTGCATTTTTTTTTAACTCTTCAGATAATTCTAATATGCAGCCAAGTCTGAGAACCATTTTCTTTGGTTAAGTAAGCAAGCAGGCAGGCAAACTGTAATGCCCCAATTTTTTTTTTTTTTTTTTTTAGGATTTTATTTATTTATTTGAGAGAGAGAGAGAGAGAGAGAGAGATAGTGTGTGTGTGTGTGTGTGTGTGCTGCAAGCAGGGCAGGGGCAGAGGGAGAGGAGAGAGTGAATCTCAAGCAGACTCCATGCTGAACCCGAGATCATGACCTGAGCCAAAATCAAGAGTCAGATGCTCAGCTAACTGAACCCCCCAAAATCCCCTTAGTGTTTTTTTTTTTTTTTTTAATTCTTGGATGGAGTTATCTTTATTTCCCTGCATATTTACAGTGTTGATCCAGTGTAACTCCACACATGACTGTGCCTTTATCTTAGATTGTAATTGTCTCACGATAATCTCTCCCCACTCAGATGTCTGCTTGTCTGTACCCAGCAGCTCTCTGATTTTAGTTTGTGAGAAAAAGCCCTTCTGTGGTCACGGGAGGAAATGCACGGGTGGGGCCAAGTTCCCAGCTCTGCCAGGTGATCTGAGTGCTGGTTTCCAGTGAGTTTCTCTGAAGAGTTCTTCACAATCTTTCCTGGTATTTGTATAAATCGGTTCAACCTGCCATAACAAAATACCACAGAGTGGGCGCCTTAAGCAACAGAAGGTGATTTTCTCATTTCTGTCCAAGAGGTGCTGAAAGTCCAAGAGGTGCTGGCAGGGGTTTTTCGTGAGGCTTCTCTCCTCGGCTTAGGGGCTTCTCCTTGTCTCCTCACAGGGTCTTTCTTGCGTGTGTGCACATCCCTGGTGTCCCTTCCTTTTTTTTAAGGACATCAGCATTAGATTCAGGACCCACACTTAAGACTTCGTGAATTACCCTTCTGTCCCAACTCTGAATGTCGTCACACTGAGGGTTAGGGCTTCAACGTACGAATTTTAGAGAGACAGAATCCTGTCCATAACAGTATTTTTACTTTGATTTTAGACTATTTATACAGCTTCCTTGGGAAGACCTACAGTGAACCATATTTCCCTGGGCTGGAATTTCTACTGTTTTATCCGTTCATTCTGATCCGATTGGCCTCTCCCCTGCTTCCTGGAATATCTCAAAAACTGCTGGTCCAATGATCAGATTTTAAATGTGATGGTTTAAAAAAATGTGTTATGGTACAATTATTATCTTTCTCATGTGTATGAGTGCATGAGTGTACATGAGTAAGATCAGATCAGAGTGAGCATTCTGGTAAACTGTGAGTGAAGGCTGGCTTCCGTATCTCTAACTCCATATCCTTGGCCAAGCCCCAACCTTCCAAGTGAATGAATATGAGGGTCTCCCTCTACTCTATTAGAGACCAGAGTGAGATGGTAATATCCCCCAGACTGAAAGAGAAGTTAAGTGGCCCCAGATAGAGTGGAAGGAGATTCATGATTTACAAAAGTATCTAAGGTTAACTCCTAAATTACAACCTCACACTCTCTCTATAAGATCCAACACAATAGTGAATACACATTAAGGACAAAGCCTGCTCCTGGGAGGTCCTGGAGTGGGCTTGGGTTAGGCTCATACACCACGGGTTCAGTTCTGGCTTTGTTATTCTTTATACAGGCTTAGACAAGTCATTCAGCTTTTCTGGTTCCTCACCTGTGGGAGTAATAATAGTACCTGCCCCATCTACTCAAAAAGAAGTACCATTATCATCTGCCTGTGGCTCTGTCAACCCACGTTATCAATTAAGTTTTATCTGTTGAACACCTAGTACTTTAAATTGTCACTATATACATTAGAGCATTAGTATCACTAAGATAGTTTTAGAATATTTTTTGACCTTGTGTTGTGAATATACAATTGCACAATAGTAACTTCCTGTGCCTTACATCAGGCAGTGTATTTCATTCCAGTTACTTTACAAACATCTCCTTAACTCACACCCTTAGTTACCAACACACTGTGTATTTACTAGGCACTCAGGAAGTGCTTGTTGCATTAATTAATCCAAAATACTTTCCTGTTAATAAACACAGAAGGACACAGACAAGTAACATGAGACCTACACAAGTATTATCAAGTGCCTTTCCGTCTTCAATGCTGGAGGGAATTTAAAAACAGCAAAAAGATGACTCTTATCTTTCCCAATTTTAGAATTTAATTGTGGATATGGTCAATTATACCACAAAAAAGAAAATAAAGTTGTGAAGAAAGGGGGGGGGAGGAGAGACAGAGAGAGAGAGACGGCAGCTTTTGTTTTATACCTTCATTAGTTCGTGTTACCCAAATGTCACTCTTGCCATTAAAGCCTGTATATACTAAGCCTAAACACTATTCATGTGCACACGAGAGTGGATTAATGTCTGTAGTTTTCCTCCACAGCTTCCACAATGGCTCCAAAAAGGCTCATAAACAGGCCTGTGATGAGCATTGAAAATGTCCTCCTTAAGGATCTAATGCTTCGTCTTGGTGACAATAAGTGAAAAGATCCATCAATACAGTTTTAATTAACAGCAACGTTGAGATGTTTAGAACTGGACCGTAGCCTCCTTGAATCGGTTGGCCTTCTCGTAAAGAATTTTGTTTTTCCCAGGGGGTCCAAATGAATTAATGTCCTTTATTTAGTGGCCCATTGTTTCAGGGAGGCCTACACAAGTTCAGTGAGCCACATTAGTGTATCAAGGAGGATCTAATCGGGCTGCTTTGAAGCAAGTACTCTGTAAAAATACACTGTCTCAAGTAGTGATTAACAAGGAGGATAATAAAGTATTCTGTCAGAACGATTACTTTTCTCTATCTGTGGACAGCACTACTTGTGTGCAATATGCCATAATGACCAGATTCAAGACTTTTCAGGTGGCCTTTCATGAACTCACACAAGTTATAAAAGTTCAAAAAAGAAAATAAAAGCAGCCATTAATAGTCTTTAATTGTTCCATTAAAAGGTATAAAAAATAAAAAATTATATTAAAAAAAAAGAAAAAAAAAAGGTATCAATTGATCATTCATGTTTGTCTCTCTGAGCAACGCACAGAACATTTCCCACGTCTGCTGATTATACTTTTATCTTTTCCTAGACTGAGCCTCTGAAACTGTTGTACCCTTAGAAGCATTATACTAGCAGATGTCCTCCCCGGTTTCCAAATTCTGTCTTAAGATAAGGAAAGATTTCTGCAGATGTTATCAGGAGACCTCACAGACATTGTATCTAAACGGGACTGTTGCGATCTTAGCAGCAAAAATGAAAACTGGATTATTTCTCAAAAGTTCTCAAGAAAGAGAAAGTATTTATCCTCAGGAACTATCATAAAAGTAAAAAAAAAAAAAAAAACAAACCAAAATTTCATCTAAATGTATTTTCACTATTGTGATGTTTACTATAAGTGAAATTGTTAGGAAATAATTTAAGAGTTTACCACTAGATAGTTTTTATAAATTATGTTATATCCAAAAAGCAGAATATCATGTTAAAAATATTTTGTAACAGATGGAACTAGAGGGTATCTAGTGACTAGAGGCCAGGAAGACCGGCAAATATCATACAGTGCACAGGACGTACCACCGTAACTCATTAGGTCACCTAAAACATCACCTGTGGCCTGGGGCACACACCCCGGGCATACTCGGATCTCAGGGCATTTGGCACTGGCTGTTCCTCTGACCACAATACTCTTGACTCAGGAATCCAAATGGCTCACTAGTCATGTCCTTCAAGTCTTTTTTGAATGGCATTTTCCCACCACAGCCTAACTGACCAGCCTAGAAACTGTGATCCCTCCCCAGCTATAACACTCACATCCGTCCACATGCCTTCTCAATCCTACTTCTTACTCAACTTCTAACGGACCCCATACTTTATTTCCTTACCATGTTGAATCAGTTAGCTTTTCCCTCCTTCTAGAATGTGGACTGCACTGGGGCAGTTGAGTTTTCCTCACTAACGTATCCCCAGCACCTAGAACAGTACCTAGCATTCAACAGGCCAATTCTTGAATGAATGAGGGAACAAATAAATGATGGTATGAATGAGGGACATTCATTTTATTTCCGATTATTTTCAACTACAAACAATGTTGAGGTAAATATCCTTATATACATGTGCTTATGTGGTGATCTTTTTATTTCTATATGGTCAGAATGCTTTCCAGAATGGAAAATTTCCCAGAGAAGCATGAGTATCCTTCTCTGGCCACCTGTTTCTCCATTTCTCTGCCATCCAATGGTAGTTTTTAAAGTTTTTTGTATTTTTCTGATAACTTGAGGACTTGAGCATCATTTGATATTTTTGTTGATTATTTGAATGCAATCACCTGTGAATGAGTTATGCAGATCTTTTCTGGTTGTTAAAATTTTCATCTCCATTAAGTCTATAAGAGTTATCTATATGTATCCAACTTGTAATTGACACACAAAAATTTTTCTAGCCTATTGTTTTCCTGTTGATTTTGTTTATGAAATTTTTAGGCCACAGCTATAATTTTTTTTAAAGATTTTATTTGTTTATTTATTTGACAGCAATCACAAGTAGGCAAATAGGCAGGCAGAGAGAGAGAGGAGGAAGCAGGCTCCCCATGGAGGAGAGAGCCCAACGTGGGGCTTGATCCCAGGACCCTGGAATCATGACCTGAGTGGAAGACAGAGGCTTTAACCCACTGAGCCACCCAGGCGCCCCTACAACTATAATTTTTCACCATCATCTTTTCTTTTGTGGCTTCTGGTCTTTTGGAAGTGAGATTCTGTCTTTACATTACCCATGATTCACCCTCTGTTTTCTTGCAAGAGTTTTATTGTTTTTACTTGTTGCATTTAAGTCTTTAATTCATCCAAATATATTTCTGTCTATAAAATACAGAAAAGTAAAATACACAAAAAAAGTCATTTTCTTTTAGCTATGTACCCAGATATGCCAACTCCATACTGAAAAAGAATATCTTTTTCCCCACTGAACTGGTCTCTGTTTTGTATTAAATCCTAATTACCAACCTCAGTGTCCTGATGGCCTATCCTGTTCCATTAACTTATAATCTAGTGTACACTAACTTCATGCTTTAAAAAAACTAAACAAACAAAACACCCAAAAACCACACTTGGTGAGGAAGAGGAAATACAATCTGGCAGGTCAAATGGAGTAAGAATATTCAATTTGGAATTGAAATGCGGGCCAAATGTCAAGCAAAAATGAACTTGTAGGCTGTAATGGAACGTCTTAAAGTTTTCAATCTGCCTGAATATATAAATAATACAAGTATTCTTCTCTTTTTGCTAGTCATAGAATGGCTGAGACAATCTTGCATATTTTTCCTTTAAAGCGTCATTTTAATTAATTCCATTATAATCTTGTCCTTTATCATTGTGCCTATGCTTCAATTGTTTTGAGTGATAGTGTATTAGAGTTCTCCAGAGAAGCAGAACCAATAAAATGTATATGAATCCAGAAAGACATTTACCATACGGAATTGGCTCATGTGATCACAGAGGCTGGCAAGCCCCCGGATCCACAGTGTGGGCTGGCGGGCTGAAGACCAGGAAAGTCAACTGGACCCATGACATCTGCATGCAGCGCTGAGGGGAATTAATTACTTCTTGCTCAGGGAGGCCAGACCTTTTTTGTTCCATTTAGGCTTTCAACTGATTGGATGAGCCCCACACCCCTTTCCCACATTATGGAGGGTAATCTTCTCAACATTCACTGATTTAAACTCTAACCTCATCCAAAGACCACCCCCCCAAGCAGACATGTAAAAGTAACCATCACAAATACCTCAGTTTTTTTTTTTTAATCCCTAAGAAAAGCTAGATTTTATCCCTAAGAAAATATAGACAAATTTTATCCCTAAGAATAGTTGT
Organism: Mustela nigripes; assembly: GCF_022355385.1. Taxonomy (NCBI): domain Eukaryota; kingdom Metazoa; phylum Chordata; class Mammalia; order Carnivora; family Mustelidae; genus Mustela; species Mustela nigripes. The sequence goes on from NC_081562.1 coordinate 130,064,433, forward strand.
CTCTAAAATGATTATTTTTTTTATCCCTAACAAAAGTTAGATTCCAAGGTGGGGGGCGTACAGAGTAGGCAAGACTTCTGGGTAAAAGTAAATGAGAATATAAGTTTACTTCTGCTCTGATCCTATTACCTGGCAGACCATTAAGGATTCCTTTAACCTCAAATAACAAGGAAGGAGGCAAACCCTGTCAAGAGTTTGTTGATGTCCATTCCTTCTATCACCACTTACCTTTTACGTCTCAGCCCCTACACATCAGAGGGACTGGAACAATACTGGTGGCCAGCTGCTGGCCACTGGGGCCACAAGAGAACTCCTCCCATTGTTAACTTCTGCCTACGGCAGGCATTCATCTGAATGTCCCTTACTTTTTGAGTAGATAAAACCTGTGAGTCTCTTAAAACAGGAGTCATGGATTTCCTTGCTGTAGCAATGTCAGTTCTGGGTCTAGTCAATAATTCAGAGGTTACAAAGGACTCACTCTCTTTTCATGAAGACTGTTGAGCTCTGCCCACACACACACACACAAGGAATGTCGTCTGATATTCACTCAAATGGTGAAGGCAGATTTCCAGGGGTGCATTACTTGGCCTGGGGATCTCTGTTAGACTTACCTGGGGTGTGATCCAAGTCTGGGCTCAATGCTTCAGCAGGAATTCTGGTGCCAATGACCCAGTCCAAGTCATCTTCAGAGTCCTGAGTAAGACTGCAGGCTGTTGTCCAGTTTACTGAAGTTATTTCAAAATTGCAACTTCCTGGTGTGCTCGTATAATAGCCTAAGGAAAGGAAGATATTAATAGAATGTTCTGGAAATTTACACTACACTTGGTATTATACTACATTTGTGATGATTTAGAATTAGTGCCTGCCTATTTTACTTATTAATCAATTTAAAGAACTAGGACATTGGCATTCATTGGTAATTTTAATTGTACAATGTACATCGTAGCTTTTTTTTTTTTTATCAGAAAGTCTAGAGGCAGTGCATGAATACTGTCATTTATCCATGAAGGCATTGTATGGATTGACTAATAATATTATAGATGATAGATAAAACTGTGTCTACACATAAGCAATGAACATAATATTATGATAATACAGGTAAGTCAGATTGACTAAATCAATAGCTTCAATTGTCTCGAAGTTCAGTTCAGTCCCTGTGTTCATTCTGGTGTTTGAAGAGCACAGACGATTAGAGGGGCAAAGTCATTAGCTAATAAAAGGTGCCTTTGGAGAAGTAGTAAACTGTAGAGGACACACACTCTCTCAGGATACCATACTAACCAACCACATATAACATTTCAGGGCTAGTCACTCAATATTGAAAAAAGTTCTCTTCTAAGGGTTGATTGATAACTCATTAAAAATTAAGTTATTCATAATGAGACAAATTACCAGTTAATAGCTGAATGTCTACTACTTAGTCATCTGTGAAAAGTACCATCATAATACAATTGATACCTGCTTTCGTTTTTAATTTTTTTCACACAGCAGTTATTATCTTTGAGCATTCACTGTAAAAGTGTATTGTACAGACAGAATGATTGTGTGATTTAACCACTGTGAATGAATTGAGATTGTTATTAACTTTTCCTTCCTTTTTAGAGAGATGACATTTATGTTGCTTTTAATATTTCTTCTCCAGATGGTTTCCCGTTCATAACTTCTTCTTAATGTAAAACTAATACTAGCATAAAGAAACTGCATCAGGAGAAAAACTTGCTGTTAAAATGGATGACAAACATATCAAAAACAAAGTTTAAAAAAATTGTACAGAAAATGTTCTGGATTCCTGACGATATTCTCTTTAAATATCAGTATTTCACTACTCAGGCATGACTGCATCTTATCCTTAAAATCTAGAATCATTTTTAATTATGTACATTTCTTTCATTCGACATGGTATATAATGCATTTAATTTTAGATGCTTATTTATGGGCTCTCTATATCCTCTCCTTAGGTTTATCATTCCAGTATCATGATATAAATAGGTTTATAATGTGCTATCAGTACAGCTGAAAGAAAGAAATCTAGTTCTCCAGGTGTTTAGCTAACATAAGGGCAAACATGCAGAATCTTCCAGTATAAATACAAAATGGCCATTGTGTGTTCTTTAGAATGATGTCATATACAGGTTCTGCACTATTGTATTTCCATGTAACTGACTCCCTAACACACAGAACCTATAAAATCATTGTTCTCTATCTTTTTTGATTCTCTGTAACCACCCTTGAACCTTCTGTTCCACCTTATCTAACATATGACTTTATGTATGACTCTAAAGATACCAATACAATCACGATAAATTCTATTTCATTCTCTCTACCTCAAAATTATGTCACTTTTTCCTTTCCCTTTTGTAGGGCTAATCTCAGCTTAAGATTTCAACACTTTATCAAGCATTCTATAGCTATTAGCATTCTATGGCTCCATTTATTTCAGTTAGAGAACTTTTCCAGGTCCTTCAATCTCACATTTTCTACCAATTCCTTTCTTATAACTTGTAAACATAACCAGGGTGCCCCTCTTGATTTAATTTTATATCCTTAAATTTCTTGCTCTGTATACCTTTCACTCAACCTTTCCCACAGCCCTTCACACTTTAATGCAGATGACCTACAAATCTAAGCCAGGATGGAATGCAGGTGTATACCTTCAAACGTTTGTTGAATATTCCACTTGGAACATACAACTGTTGTCTCAAAATCAAAAAGCCTAACATGAACTCATCATTCACCTCTCCAAATGAGTTCTTCTCAGAGATTACTGATTAAGTTCAGAGCATGAATCTTCTCTTTTCTTAAAGATTCTACCTTTGGGGCTCCTGGGTGGCTCAGTGGGTTAAAGCCTCTGCCTCCGGCTCAGGTCATGATCCTGGGGTCTGAAATCAAGCCCCGCATCAGGCTCTCTGCTCAGCAGGGGACCTGCTTCCTCCTCTCTCTCTGCCTGCCTCTCTGCCTACTTGTGATCTCTATCAAATAAAATAAATAAAATCTTAAAAAAAAAGAAAAGATTCTACCTTTGAAGTTATCTTTGGTTCTACATTCCTCATTTCCATATTCAGTCTATCACCAACACTTTGTCAGTTCTCTATTTGAAAACTTAATTCTCTCCTTCCCCTGAAGTTTATAACCTCTGTCCCAGTTCCATTGGTCCAAGCCCCTGATTTATTTAAGAGCCTATTTTTTTTTTCAGTGTAGCCTTCATTGATCAACTTTACAAACCCAAACCACATTAATCTTCTTTAAGAACGCTCTTGTGTTATTTCCATGGCTCAAAATATCGGGTTTTTCATACTATTTGAATATACTCTCCTAAATCCCTTACCTTGCATACAATAACCTTTACTTTGATGCAAAACGTTTTGAAACTGAATCTTAAAATGACCTCTGTGCCAACTAAATTTTTCAGAAAACTATCTCTTAAATAAAAACCGATTTTTTTTTCAAATTTTATGTTTAAGATTACTTTCCTCTATTTTTTGAGTGTTTTCCTTAGTTTTGGGGGGTTCATTTATCTGTCATTCCTTCTCTCTCTTGTAGAGGACAGAAGTGCTATTTTATTTGACAATCCACCCTCTTTCATTCAGATAGCCAGACATGACTTGAAGATTATCTAAGCAATCATGATGGGCAATGTTTTCTCTTTCCTCATCTTGATTAGTTTAGCCATAGTCCTGGGATACAATCTAGACATTGAGCCTTACTGTGGAAAAGGCACCTAGGAAAAGATTGCCTTTTTCTTAAAAACAAATCAAAAGAAAAAAAATCCATTTATTCTTTCTCAGGCTATCACTGTAAAGATATGATCCTTGGGACCGAAGAGATTATATGGGTAGGGTAACTAACTTTATTACAAAGTCATTTACATGAAAATAGCCCTGGATAAAGAAGGAAGGAGTCCATGTAGTTCTAATGTTTTGATAACAGAAATTGCTAAAATCAACCAACTCTAGGATTCTTGCTTTTGACCTCTTGCTACAGGAGATAATACAGCTTCCTCACTGTATTAATTAGACATTGGTTGGTTCCAAGCAACTGAAAACCCAAGTAGTAGAAGCTGAAACAGACAGGAATTAATTCATCTCAGTTAAAAAGAGGCCAGGAAGTTGTCTGTTTAGGGTTGGTATTGTGGTTCAGCTGTGTGGTTGTGAAGCACATATTTTCCATCTGTTATTCCTGTCACCTTCTCATCCTCCTGCTCATTCATGGTTGCAAAAGGACTGTGGTACTCCCTAGTATCACATGTGTTCAAGGCATTGAAAAAAGTGGAAGAGGAAAAGAGAAGCGACTTTTCCTCTAGTCTGGTGTTTTTCCTTCTAAAGAGATACCTTCCCCAGATTCCCATGTATACGTCATTGGCCTCTGGTGGCTACAAGGAAGTCTGGAGAAGATGGTATTTGTCGTTGGTGGCAATGCCACCACAAATAAAATTGGGAGTTCTGTTTTTAAGAAACACAAAGGAGGGCCAGGCAACCAACAGGAATTACCATGATGCTAGGCTGGCTGATGTTGAAGTTTCTACTGTAATATTTAGTAATGTATCTTCTTCATTCCATCTAGTAGATCACAGTTGTCTTTGAATGTTCAACTTCCGTCCTATCTTTCCCTTTTCAAAACACGTCAGAGTATTGTGCACGTGTGTTTTATGGCACGTAACAGTGATTATAGTTATTATTACTCATTTAGAAATTCATTACCTTTTTTTTAAAGATTTTATTTATTTATTTGACAGACAAAGATCACAAATAGGCAGAGAGGCAGGCAGAGAGAGGGGGAGGCAGGCTCCCTGCTGAGCAGAGAGCCCGATGCAGGGCTCAATCCCAGGACCCTGGGATCATGACCTGAGCCAGAGGCAGAGGCTTTAACCCACTGAGCCATCCAGGTGCCCCTCATTACTTATTTATTGTGGATTGTCATTGTAAGTGTTTACCATTGAATTACTATAAACATTACTATGTGGGCAGTATTCCTACTTCCCATAGTGGTTCCATATATAGCTATTAAATCATAAATAATATAAGGAACTTCGTAATATTTCTTGATAATGATTATGTGGTCAGTATTTTCAAAATGGTTATTGCTCTTGATAAAGTATTTTCTAAATTGTGATCTTTGTCATGATTCCTCGAACAGGCAAAGTATTACCACCACCGTCTCAACAAATGGCATTTTCCCAGTAGTATGGTATTCCAGCCATACAGTGGTATGGTCAGTGTAAAATTGATCAACTTACTTATATATTTTTAAGAGCTGGCTCCATAATTATTTTTAATTCATCACATTCACATATTTGCCCTATTGAGCTATACCACAATACATAATACAGGGATATTTAATACTTTCTCCTCAGCATGAAATGGCTTCATAGAGTGCTGCATTGAGAAGGATATGGAAGACTTTGGGTTCAGTGGGAAAGAAGGCTCTGACTGGATAATCATGTTTGTGGCTGCTGTAAAAGGCAGCAGAGTATGCACCCATCTGCATACACCCTGCACATCCCTAGCTTAGAGTATAAAGCAATTAATACAGGCGTTAAGTAATAATTTTCTTCCAAGTAAAAAAAGAGCGCATTTTGGGACTTTATGGTTTCTTTTAAAAAGAATCGATTTCATTTATTCCAAACCAGGAATTTTTCTAACAGGAGTTAGAGATACAAAATAAAAATTTACCTTTGTTTATAACCTACAGTAAAAATTTACTTTTGAGGAATTGCTGAATTTATTTTCTGGTAAGTATATAAGGTATATATAATACATCCACTTTGGCAAATTTCAAGAGAGTATAAAAATAATGAATGAAAGAGGCTGACATTATCAATCCTAGAAGACTGAACAAATACATTCTTTATATTATTTAATTCTCAAAGTACTCTATAGAACGGATGGGATTCTAGCTAAGATAAAGATGAGGAAACAAGTCTCTGAGAATTTAAATAGTTGCTGAACATGAGAGGGCCAACATCAAAATGAAGACCAGTTTAATAAACCAAATGTCCATTTTTTCCTTATTTTTCTCCAAAGGCCATTTTGAAAATTTTGTAATTTATTTGATCATCCACAACAGATTATCTGATTGCAGGAATCTAACCCTGATGTCTCCAATGTATCCAAAAGACTTTCAACATAAAATACTGATAGGGGCGCCTGGGTAGCTCAGTTGGTTGAGCGACTACCTTTGGCTCAGGTCATGATCCTGGACTTCTAGGATCGAGTCCCGCATCGGGCTCCCATCTCCTTTGGGAGTCTGCTTCTCCCTCTGACCTTCTCTCTCATGCTCTCTCTCACTCATTCTCTCTCAAATAAATAAATAAAATCTTTAAAAAAAAATACTGATCAAGTCACTTTGCAGAATCAATAAGTCACCCGTATACCCACGTGTGACGTGGAGTGCTCCTTTTGGATGTGAGCAAAGTCTGTCAAAGGTCTTAAGGAAAATGACCATTTCATTTGTCAACATATTGTTTTAATTTTAATAAAATCAAATTCTGCATGCGGTTGTCCACCAAAGCTGAAGGCAACACTAACAAATATGAGCATGCAACTGACTCAGGTTCTGAAAATCAAAACTGCCTCTGTGTATTTTTACATCAATACATCAAGTAGCTGTGGGAAAAATAAAAATCATATAAAGCAGTCTGAGAGGAAAAATGAGTGAAGCCAAGGGTGGGGGGTGAGGGACGACAAAAATCAGCATTCACATTTGAAAAACCAAAATAGTAACTATTTGGGTTGTACAAGCCGATATTTACGTTTCACGGGCACGTGCACACACGTGCGCGCGCACACACACGCTTGCCTTCATCTGTACTGTCCAAATGTGCTGTGATAGCCTTATAATGAATAGTGCGTGTTACATCTCAAAAGTAATCAGAATTCTTTTATAACCAACTTTTTCAAAAAGCAGAGAACACCGTATTTTGATATATCCCCTTGTATCCCCACCTAGGAGAAAGTGAGTTTCTGAAATCTAAGACAATGTCTTACTCATTTTTATATATTCAACACTTAGAAAGCTTTTCCCAGCCCATACTAATAATAGGAGTAAATGGAAGAATATAATTTGTATATAAATATTTTCAATACAGGTGCATCTGGAAGTGAGAGGAGGAACATTTACTGCCTGGTAACTATTTTTCTTTGTGAACAGGACAGCTCTCCTTCCCCTCCCTGGATTATGTATGTCAATGTCACCTTGTTCAAATTATTTTTCTTTTAGAAAATTCATTTTATTTTGCAGGTGATTTTTTCTTTGACTTTGGATTGGATATTATTTATTTTCATATGCAACCAATGAATCGTTTACCACTACACCAAAAACTAATGATACTATATGTATATAGGATACATATATATTATAATGGTACTATATGCTGATGATTTTTTAAATACTCTCTACTTGTTATGTCTGGTGGGGAAAATAGCTATTTTACAAACGTTTTGGAGCTTTTTTTTTGAGCTTCACTAGAATCGGTTCTCTATAGTCAGTATCAAAAAATGTATTTTTGGGAGTACTTTAAAAAAGCTAGAAAGAACACTAGGAAAAAAAAAAAAACTAAGTTAAACCTAAATAGAAGCTTATAAAAAAAAGAACAGTAGGAAGTATCTTTCAATATATTATGAATTTCATTTGAGAATGCATATATTATAAAGGTAATATATAATAGTTTATAAAATTAAGATTATAATACTGTGGCATTGGTAGTACAGTTTTAGGAAGTGCCAGTGATTTTTCACTCCCTTTAACACTTTGATTTCAAATTAAAATATAGCATTAATGTTGAGAAATTTATGATAAGTGAATTAAGTCCATCACAGCAAGAAAAATACTATATGGTTCCAAATACTGGTGTTAGATAGCCAGATTGTCAAATGCATAGAAACAGAGAATCAAATGGTGGCTTTCAGGGGCTGGGGGAGGGAAATTGGAGCATTAATTGTTTAATGGGTATAGAGTTTCAGTTTTTCCAGATGAAAAATGTTCTGGAGATGAAGGGTGGTGATATCTGGACAATAATGCCAAAGCACTTAATGCCACTGAACTATACAGTTAGAAATGGTTAAAATGGTAAATTTTAATGTTATGCACATTTCACCACAATTTAATGAAACTAATAAACACAAAAGAAGATAAAATGAACACTTCAGAAGCATCATTACTATAAGATCTTGAGGAATAAAAAGGATATTGAGTTAAAAAGAAAAATTTGAACATGACTTCTATGATACTCCTTACCTGTACATGCATGAAATTGTCCCAAAGGTAGAATCTACCCCCACTTTCTCTGTTTGAATTGAAGCTAGACATTTTAATTTGCATGACCACTAGAAAGATCCAAGAGTGACCTTCTAGAATTTCCAAGGCTAAATCATATGAATTCTTCCTGTTTTTCCTGTGGCTCTTGGAATGTTTGCTCTTGAAAGTATTTACTCTGGTAAAAGCCAATCCCATTCAAGATATCTGACGGTCCTGTGATAGTCCTGTTATGGAAAGCTCAAGCCATATTAGATAGCCCTGGAGAACGAGATGCTATGTCAAGCCAAACAGAGAGATCAAAGAGTAAGAATGTGCCAAATCCGGAGGGGAGGAAGCCATCTTGAAAGTGACCCTCCAGTTCCAGCGATACCTGCTGGGAGCCATGTGGATGAGAAACAACCTGCCTTGCTGATTTCTTTCTGAATTACTGATCCACAAAATTGAGTACAAAATGAAACTTTTTTAGGCTAGTTTGCTATGCAGCAAACTAGGGTAGTTTGCTATGTTTAGGGTAGTTTAGGGTAGTTTGCTATGCAGCAAACCCTAATTGCAACAGGTAGCTTATATGGTAGTGAGGTTCCCTATGAATGCCCATCAAAAAGAAATACAAAAAAAGAAAAATTCTTTGGATTTAAATACATGCTCATATTTTAAAACTACATATTTGGTTTTATGCATGACTTCTAAAAATCACTTGAATTAAAGTTTGAATAAAATAACCAATGTGGCCAATCTAGTTCCATTTTCCCAGAGCAATGTAACTGATAAAATTAATCATTTACTAGTATTTATTTGAAGTGCTCGTTTTTAGCCTTATCTATAAAATCAATCTTCTGGAAAAGGAAATAAAAACCAATGAAGAAATGTAGACCAACAGGTTAGTTTTGGCGATTAAAATTCTGACACCCTCCTCCCCCTGCAGTTCTGTGCAATGACATGTTGAGAAATTTTTAGGACAAGATTTGCAGTGGTGTTTAGTATGGGGATAAAACAGTGGAGCGGGCTGAGATTTGGATGTGTGGATAAAGAAGCTGGGGAAAATGTTTTGACTATTTTAAATCTCCTCTAGTGCATGGAAAAGAGTATTTCCTCTCCGTCATCAATGCCAATATGTTACTTTCTTAGTGTAGCAAAATCTGTGCTGAACGGGCTGCATGAGAGCAGACAGATCACTTACCACAGTGAGCTTCATCAGACCCATCAGGGCAGTCTGGCTTATAGTCACAGACAAGGTGGGACGCAACACACTTCTTGTTGTGGCACAAAAAATCAGTGGCTTCCGGGCAACTCTCAGAAGTCTCTCCCACTGGGGAAAAATAATAAAAACAAAGTCATTTTTATAATATTTCTTTAAAATTCTAATATCCCTTTTAGTGGTTTTACAGATACACTTAAGTTATTGGTTTTAATAGCTGTCCAAGGCAGGCTTCTAGACACCTCTCCGCTCTCGGTCTCACAGCCAGTTTTCCAGCAAATTAAATAGACTGTGCTTTCAAAATCATCCATTGCCTAAATCCAACATCTTAATCCATGCACTAAAATGTTTTGATTTGGGTGCCAGCTTAGTTTGCTAGTCTCATTTTCTGCAGCTCTCCTGGTAAGCACCTGCAGCTAAACCACAGTATGCCCTACTCCTTAAGGGCTCATGAAGAGATCACATGTTCATTTCTCCGTGTGTGCACATCTGCTACCTCCTTCACCTACATTGGCCATTCCTTCTTGGGCTCCTGGTGGTCTGCTCAACCTCAAGACTCCAGGAAACTGTTCCCCTCTCCCCTTGTTTTGCCTTTTCTTTGCCAGCCACGCCCCAGGTGGGTATGCTATGTTTCATGCCACCGGAAGAACCCTTCTATTCCTATGTTAAATGTTTACCACCTCATAGAGGAGCTGCATTACAGCTCTGTCTGCCCCTCCAGTTTCCAAGCCCCTTAGAAGCAGGAGTTTGGGTTGCATTTTCTTAAGCCCAGCATAGCTCCTAATCCATAGTTTGTGTTTAGTAAATTCTGGCTATAGTAACTGAAGGCATAATGGTTTTATCTAAAGGGAGTTTAGGAACTAGCATAGAATTTTCAAAGCAATTCATACTTTTTAATTGAAATATAATGAACATACAGTTATATTAGTTTCAGGTGTACAATACAAAGATTCACAATTCTATACATTACTATACATTACTCAGTAGTCATTAAGTGTATTCTTAATCCCACTTACCTCTTCTCACCCATCCCCCAACCCCTTCCTCTCTGTAGTCATTACTTTGTGCTCTATTTATGAGTTTGTTTGTTTTCTCTTTTTTTTTTTGCTTGTTTGGTTTCTTAAATTCCACCTATGAGTGAAATCATGATATTTGTCTTGCTCTGACTGACTTATTTCACTTAGCATTATACCCTCTAGTCCATCCACGTTGTTGCAAATGGTTAAATAATATTCCACTGTGGGTCTGTACATATATGTGTGTGTGTGTGTGTGTATACACACACACATCTTTATATATAGGGTATGGTGTGTGTGTATATTTACACATAATATATATATTATATATATAAATATATATTATATATAATATATATATTAAATATATATTAAATATATTATATTTATATATAATATATATAAATCTACACACATACCATAATCATTCATCTACAAATGGATATTTGAATTGCTTCAATATCTTGACTATGTAAATAAGGCTGCATAAACAGAAGAGTGAATATACCTTTTTGAATTAGTGTTTTCATTTGCTTTATATAAATATCCAGTAATGGAATTACTGTATCATAAGGTATTTCTACTTTTAATTTTTTAAAGAACCTCTACATTGTTTTCTGCCGTGGCTACACCAGTCTTCATTCCCACCAATGGTGCATGAGGGTTCTTTTTCTCCACATTCTTGCCAACACTTGCTATTTCTGTTGTGTGTGTATGTGTGTGTGTTTTGTGGGTTTTTTTTTTTTTTTGTCATTCTGACAGGTAAAAAGTGATATCTCATTGTTTTGATTTGCATTTCCCTGATGGTTAGTAATGCTGAACACCTCTTCATGTGTCCTTATGCCATACATATGTCTTCTTTAGAAAAATGTCTGTGTCCTCTGTCCATTTTTTTAATGTGATTATTTGGGTTTTTTGGGTACTGAGTCATATCAGTTCTCATATATTTCAGATATTTATCCCTTATCAGATATATCATTTGAAAATATCTTCTTCCATTGAGTAGATTGCTTTTTTTGTCTTGCTGATGGTCTCCTTTGCTGTGCAAGAGCTTTTTATTTTGGTCTAGTACCAAGAGTTTAATTTTGCTTTGTTTCTCTTGAATGAGGAGACATGTTGAATGGAAAAATGTTTCCATTTTTCCAAAGAAATTTCCAAAAAAATTACTGCCCATATTTTCTGCTAGCAGTTTTATAGTTTCACGTCTCATATTTAGGTCTTTAATCCATTTTGAGTTTATTTTTGTGTGTGGTGTAAGAAAGTGATCCAGTTTCTTTCTTTTCCATGTAGTTGTCCGGTTTTCTCAAAATCATTTCTTGAAAGGACTATTTTTCCCCATTGTATATTCTTGCCTCCTCTCTAGCAGATGACAATATAAGTGTGGGCTTATTTCTAGATTTGCTATTATGTTTTATTGATCAATATGTCTATTTTTGTGCCATTACCATACTGGTGTGATTATTACAGATTTGTAGTACATCTTGAAATCTGGGATTGTGATACCTCCAGATTTGTTCGTCTTTTTCAAGACTGCTTCAGCAACTCAGGGTACTTTGGCGTTCCATACGAATTTTAGGAATATCTGTTCTAGTTCTATGGAAACTGTCATTGGTATTTTGATAAGGATTGCTTTAAATCCATAGATTGCTTTGAGTGGTATGGCCACTTTAACAATTTTCACAGGTAGGGTCACCTGGGTGGCTCATTTGGTTAAGTCTCTGCCTTCGGATCAGGTCATGATCTCAGGGTCCTGGGATTGAGCCCCAAAGCATCGGGCTCTCTGCTCAGCCTACTTGTGATCTCTCTCTCTGTCAAATAAATAAAATCTTAGAGATGCAACATGGGGGGGGGCTGGGGGGTTAGGAAAAGAATAAATGAAACAAGATGGGATTGGGAGGGAGACAAAATGTAAGAGACTCTTAATGTCACAAAACAAACTGAGGGTGGGCAGGGGGGATGGGAGGTAGGGAGAGGGTGGTGGGGTTATGGACATTGGGAAGGGTATATGCTTGTGCTATGGTGAGTGCTGTGAAGTGTGTAAACCTGGCGATTCATACACCTGTACCCCTGGGGCTAATAATACATTATATGTTTGTAAAAAATAAAAAAAAAATTAAAAAAAAACAATTTTCACAGGTAAATTTTACTAAACATTTAAAAAATACCAATTCTTCTCCAACTATTCCAAAAAAATAAAAGAGGAAGGAAAGTTCCCAAATTCATTCTATAAGGCCAGATTTATTGATATTGAAACCAGACAAAGAGATATGTAGGCCCATATCTCTGATGAGCAAAGATGAAAAAATCTTCAACAAAATATTAGCAAACTGAATCCAGCAACATGTGAAAAAACTGATTCACCACAATCAAGTGGCATTTATTCCTGGGATACAAGGAATAATAATAATCAATCAACATGACATCAGATTAATAAGAAAAAGGACAAAAACCATATGATCACCTCAAGAAATGCAGAAAAAACATCGACAAAGTACAACATCCATTTATGACAAAAACTACCAACAAAGTAGGTTCAGAGGGAACATATACCTCAACATAATAAAGGCCCTATATGAAAAATCCACAACTAATATCATCTTCAAGGGAGAAAAAGAAGATATTTTCATCTAAGATCAGGACAAGGACTGTCTACTCTCACTTTTATTCAGGGTAGTACTGAAAGCCCCAATCACAGCAATCAGATAAGAAAGGGAAATAAAAACCATCCAGATTGGTAAGGAAGTAAAACTTTTACTATTTGGAGATGACATGACACTATATATAGAAAACACTAAAGACTCCACCAAAAAACTGTTAGAACTAATAAATGAATTCAGTAAAGTCACAAGATTAATAAATTAATTAAAAAAACTAATATACAGAAATTTCTGCATTCCTATACACTAATAATAAAGTAGTAGGAAAAGAAATTAAGAAAACAATCCCATTTACAGCTGCACCCACAATGACAAAATGGGAGGAAACTTAACCAAGGAATTGAAAGACCTGTACTCTGAAAACTAAAAAACATTAATGGAAGATGTTGAAGATGATATAAAAAATATTGGAAAGATATTCAATTTCCCTAGATTGGAATAACCAACATTGTTAAAAGTCCATATTACCCAAAGCAATCTTAGCAATTTACATATTTGAGTATCATTTTAAATCACAGGAAGTCCAATGATGACACTTTATACCTTTACAGAGATGTGCATTAATGGTCCCAAACTATTTTTAATCTAGTTCAACAAATTAAATAAAGCTCACAATTCCTTTGTTACAGATTATAACAGGTACATAGCTGATGTGCCTGAGATAAGGGTAATTTACTCAAAGTTAGGTAGTATTTCCATGAAGAAAAAGAGTAAATCTCTTGATAAAAATGCAAGTTTTAACTTCTATAATTTCCAGAAATAATTTACCAGTAAAATATAGTATAAAAATGAAGAAGGAAAAGAAGGCATCTAAGAAAATGGCAAGTAGTTTAAGTATGAGCATCAGCAAGAAGAATTAAAGGTCATGTTCACTGAGTGGTTTATAGAAGAAGCTTTGCCATATAATTTTTAATTAACACTAGTGAGAACTTATAGTTAACTCAGAGCAGTATGTGGGTATTATTTAGTATGCAACTCTATGCATCGGGGATTATTTTATTTCTCCATGCCATAGGCTGTGGAGCCTTATATAATTACTCCACAGAGGAAATGTGTTTTGACTTTAAATAATTCACTCTTTAGTTTTTAAAAAGGACTAGAATGGACTACATGTCTAAATGAGGCTCATTTCCTTAACAATATAGAGTAGCAATGACATGAAAAGAAATCAAGTCAGCTCTTTGCACTGCAGTAAAGCAAGCAAAGATTAAAATATCTATAGTTTAGACATCATCCCAAGAAAAAAGAAAAGAGCCTACAATTCTAAGAGAAGTAGATCTTCTTTAAGACAAGAATATAGACAGACAGTTGTTACCAAAAACACGGTGAGTAGAAAAGGCAGATTATGTTAGTGGGACTGTCTTACACATATTCAGCGACTTTCAGGTTTATTCAATCAAAATGATAAAAGTAGTACCTCCTACCTGGTTGACAAATATGTGGGATGAACAATAATCTCACAGATTCCACAGTTAATGCTATAAGAGTGGAAAGAACAGTGGTGCTCATAATAGAGGGTTGAGATAATAGGGCTGGCAGAATTGAGCATATGAAAAAAAAAAAAGAACTAGAGTTAATATTTTTTTTCGGAAAAAAAAAGGGCACCTGGGTGGCTCAGTCAGTTAAGCATCTGACTCTTGATTTCTGCTCAGGTCATGATTTCAGGGATGTACGATCGAGCTCCACGTCATGCTCTGTGCTGAGCATGGAGACTACTGAATATTCTCTCTCTCCCACTCTCGTTGCCTCTACCCATCCCTCCCCTGCAAAAAAAAAAAAAAAAAAAAAAAAGAAAGAAAGAAAAAGAAAAAAAAGGTGGCAGAATCCTAAAGACCTAAAACCAAAGCATGATAAATCAAAAATCCTACAATGAAGAAAAGGTCTGTAGAAGAATGTAGCTGAGATATTTAAAGATTTTTATTTATTTTATTTATTTGACAGAGAGAGATCACAAGCAGACAGAGAGGCAGGCAGAGAGAGAGAGAGAGAAAGGGAAGCAGGCAACCTGCTGAGCAGAGAGCCTGATGTGGGACTCGATCCCAGGACCCTGAGATCATGACCTGAGCCAAAGG
>NC_081562.1:130080025-130245868 GCF_022355385.1 Mustela nigripes
ATATATATATATATATATATATATATATAAAGATTTATTTATTTATAACACATGCAAGTGGGGGGAGCAGAGGGAGAGAATCTTCAAGCAGATCCACACAGAGGGCAGAGCTGGGGCTGATCTCATGAGGTCATGCCATGAGGTGAACCCAGAAGTCACTGGCTTTACTGACTGAGCCATCCAGCTGCCCCAGACCCATATTAATTTGATGATTTACTCTTCAGTTTTTTCTCTAATCTCTTTGTTTCACTTTTCCATTGATAATTATGTTCAGTTATAATTTTATTACTAGTTTAACTCTTTTTATTTAGCATCCTGCCTATTCTTTTTGTCATGCTTTCCTTTTTTCTGTATCATAACCCCATTATGGCCTCAACAGCATAAATTTACAGTGGCTTCTGCACTGTCCTTGATGTTAAAGTGGTTCTAAAAATTTTAATATTAATTTGCTGTTTGGAGTTCTCACTCTTAACATCATATTCCATCCTATATGTGGAGTGGCACAATTTCATGGTTTTGGTTTCATGACGGTAGCTCCTGTTTTGTTTGTTTTTCCCAGGCCCCTAGACAGACAACAAATTATCTTTGAGGGTTTTCTGGAAAGGACTGGGCCTTATGCAGCGGTTTCACTGTCTACCTTTCCCATTCCCCTATAGGACTAAAAAACCCGGTCTCCAGATACTATACTCTATGGCCAGGTCCTCAAAACCTTTAGGCCACTGGGAAGTTAGCATCCACTTATGATCTAGGTTTTGAATCCCTTCTTATGATCCTAAGACTGGTAGATTTTTTTTTCTTTCTTTAAATTTAGTTTGGAGTACTAATTTGCACTTTTCAAAGTATTTTTATATGTTTTAGTGAGTGGGAAGCATATCCCACGATATAATTTTGTCAGTTCTTCCATCGCCTAAATTTCAATATAAATTTAATATTTAAAAACTGTTAATGTCTTAGACCATGTATTCTAAAGATAACCCAAAGAATGTCCCATAAAAATTTTCTCCCAATAGTTCTTTATTTAATATAAACATTACTCTAATTGCATTTTATTAAATGGTAGATCTATGCTTTAAAAAAGAATCCCTGAAATTGGCATATATGATTTTTTTTGTATCTTGTGTTCACTTAAAGGTAAACATATATCAACATCTGAGGGCATCCATTGAAGCAGAAACATTAAGATGCATTTGTACTGTCTGAAAGAGGGAACATTTTTACAGGTTAATATGTGGGTTTGCCTGGTCATTTGTCTGTTTTAACATCTTGATTATCTTTGGATAGTTTTTATGGAAGGTATGTTTCAAAAGTTTTATCATTCTAAGTAAGTTTACCTCTAGTGAGAACTGGTAGTGCTCAGCAGTAAATATCAATTTTTTTTTAAGATTTTATTTATCTTTTTGACCAACGGAGATCACGAGTAGGCAGAGAGGCAGGCAGAGAGAGAGGAGGAAGCAGGCTCCCCGCTGAGCAGAGAGCCCAACGCAGGTCTTGATCCCAAAACCCTGGGATCATGACCTGAGTGGAAGGCAGAGACTTTAACCCACTGAGCCACCCAGGCGCTCCATCAATACCGATTATTAATGGTCAGTCCAAATATGAGGACCAAAGTAATGATCTGAACCCCCATTCTTATAAAAGCTCTGTGCCCTTAGGTAAGCCATTTAATATTCATCTCTAAATGGGAATACTGAAAATCAGTCTCCCATAAAAAGTACTAAATGTTTACATCTAGTGATGTTATCAACTTAGAATCTTGTATTCATTCATCCTAGAAACATGTATTAAGCCACTGTCGGACAACATGGTAGATATTGCAATTGTTCTTACCTTCAAAGAATTTATAACCTGGGGATAAAAATTTATTAGTAAAACAGTATGGATAACACTATAATTAAAGATATTTATGTGTTGCCCTCAGAAAGCAATAAAAAGTCCAAGATTACAGTGTTGCATTAATAAATATTTAATGCAGTTCTATCATTGATGGCCTTTCAAAGTGTCTGTCATCTCAGCTAGTCATTTAACCAATTAGAAAGATAGACTGGACCACTTGACCGAGACAAAGCGGTTCTTCTATGAATCTCCTTTATAAAACTCCTTTCTTCTCAGTTTCCTTAACAAGAAAGTTTGGCAACATATGGAAGGTTCGGGTCTATTTGAAGGAAGAGCAACATCTGGTGTAAAAAAGAAAAAGGCTAAAACACATTTTGGAAGAGGATCATGCACCCCAAATCTTCCTTCACAGGTGAACTGTTTATTTCACTTGAGCACTCTCCTGCTCTGTAAATGCAATCGGGGCAAGTCTGCAAATGAAAGGAGATCTCAACATTGCTGACAACTTAATATCACATGACCCGTATTTTCAAACATCTGGAAATTAACAATACCTTCCATAGTTTCTATTCAGCAGAAGCATTTAAATCTATCTTATGTTAGAAAAATTGTTAGGTTTTAAGAAGGTCAATGCACATATCAGGCAATTCTTAGCAAGACCTCTGAAAATGTAACCTCAGTGGTCTCCACGAAGGCAAAGTTCAGCTTGTGTCAAAATTATCAGAAGTGTTAGCAGAGTTAGTGGACCGTGTCTTGGTATACAGCAAGGGTTTAGGAACATACCAAAATAAATAAATAAATAAATAAAATGAGATTCAACTGGTGATACAGAATCAAGGTGCACGCTAAAATCTCTAAAGACTGATATTTTCATGTTTTTACGCAAAAAGATGATTTCACAAACTATTTCTAGGTTTGTATGAACGAAAATATTGATATTTTTATTTTAGATCAGGACATATGTTAAATATCCAGTGTTCTTTATGGATTCTTTGTATTCTTTAATAACAATGGACTGCTGAACCCCAGGCAATATATCAAATCAGTGACTCAAAGGTTTAGACAGAAAAACATTATTAGAATGCCTGAGAAGGAAGGAAGGAGAAATAATAAGGAAATAAAACACCACCACCACCCAAACTCAGAATGTGATACTTTTATGCATGAATGCTTTAGTGGTTTAGTGATTCAGAAGTGCTTACCATTCCCACCTCTTTTCTATTCATTATATACCACAACAGGATGCTTGTTCAGCTATCTGGTGAGTTCCTAATTACCATTTTGAAAGAAGTATTAACCGTGTCCATTCTGGACTTCACTATTGCCTCTGGTATGCGAAATGCCTTTCTTTTTGAAGACCCCTGTTCCCTTAGCTCCTTGGCTAAAGGAATCACATTCCTGGCCCTCTGACATTTCTTTACCTTCCTTCTCATCTCAGCTCCTTTTAGCCCAAGACTTTTAATTAATTAATTAATCAATCAATCAATTAATTTTTTTTTTTTGAGAGAGAGAGAGCATGCAAGTGAGTGGCAGGAAGGGACAGAAGGAGGGAGAGAATCTTAAGCAGGCTCCATGCTCAGCAAGGAGCCAGATACAGGGCTGGATCTTGGACCCTGAGATCCTGACCGGAGCTGAAGTCAAGAGTCTGATGCTTGACTAACTGAGCCACCCAGGCACCTGTGGCTAAGACTTTTAAATGCTAACAAAACAAACTGTGATCCTGATTTATTTTCTTTTGTTCTTCCTTGGACATCATGGTTTTAGGTGCCACCTGGGCCGGATGATCTGATATCTACATCCCAATCTGTACCTCTTCCTGAATTTAGAAACCTACAATATATTTTTCTGTTGGATTTCTCTACAGCATATCAGACAAACTAAATATAACAAAAAATACACACACTTTCTTCTTTTGCCTACTTTATCTCTCCCACCTTCTTACATTACTTATAAACCTCATAATGCCTACCTATGTATGGTCCCAAACACACAGATTTTTCAACTATTTCTTGCCTGTATTCATGTTTCTATGCTCTCATCCCAGAATCCTTAACAAAAAGTGACCTTGATTTTCTCAAGGTTGGTAAAACTGATTTCAGGACATGGACTAAAAAAGAATGTGAGCAGTTAATTACATCTATTATTGATCTCTCTTGGTCCTATTATAGATTGGATGGGCTATAGCAATGGCCAATAACATATGCAATAAATAAAAACAATCCCATGTACGAAAATACATCTTAAAAATATAAGGAGTGAGAACCTCTCTGATTTTGGTACCATTTATGGGCTTTAATGGAGAATAAGAGATTCTAAAATGCTGAACAATCTAATTCAGACTTTGTAATTAGCCCATCTTGTCTATTATTTATGTAGTAAGGTTACTGTAGGACACTGTTATATAATTTTCAATTTATGTGCAAATTTCAGGGTCATACAATGATCAAGTTATGCTTTTGTGTGCAAAATGAATACAAACAAGTCTAATCACAGTAAATATTATCTTTGACCCTTTCCATTGAACTCTCATACATTTGTAAGATGTATAAAATTTTATTCTGCACTATATTGTCAATACACTATTTGAATCTGCTCTTCAGACTTTAAGAGGAGTACTATCGACTAAAGATGATTATTAAAACTGAGACTCAAAAAACACATTTAGAGGTACTTTAAAATTGTAAACAAATGATTTACAAAAAAAAGAGAAAATTTAAAATATTTTTTAACAAAACCTTAAAATATCCCTGAGCAAAATCTGTAACAACTGTGTGATCTGCTTAAATCAGTGGATCTTTCTGGGCTCAGGTTCTTTCTCTGACACATGGAGATACTGTAGGTCCTATATGAACTTGTGTGTGAACATCAGATGAGATGATGTATGCAATGTTTTTAGTATATGCTTGACACTTTGGTAAAAGTTCTGTTACCGTCAGTTCTTCCATTTTCTTCTGGGTTCTGGACTGCTTGTCTCTCAAAACCTTTCTTTATGTATAAAATGTGTTCTTCAAAGATTTAGCTAACAAAGAGTATATAAAGCTGATAAAACTATCCTATTTATGGATAATGGAAGTTCTAATTCATTCATCCCGGGCCAGCATTCTTTGTACAACAAAACACTGCTTTGTGAAACATTAATAATATTTTATATTATCATTTACTTTCTAAACAGAGTTAGAAAACAAAACCAGCATTAACAAATAATAAAAATTGTTGATTTAGGCTAGGATCACTTTGCAAGGATTAAATCAATACATTTTCACAATAATCTAATTGTAAAGAAGAGGCAGGGTAGCTAAATGACTTGTCCCAGGTTATACAGCTGAGAAATAGTAGAGTTAAAATTCAAACTCAGACAATGATATGAAATCCTATCATGTTATATAGTATCTAAGATCATCGCTTTTCCAATCAAAAATCTCTCCTTGTTTTGGAGAGAATTAATTGAAAGAATATAATTAAAGTTCATGTTATAAAAATAAAATTAAATAAAGTTCATGTTCTACACTTTTAAGGAAATTTGAAAAATGATAAAATATTTAATGTTTTCTTTGAACACAACATAAAACTTTTAGACTCAAAACACCTGGATACTCACTGGATTCACTAAAAATCTCAATTGCTTAATATGTTTCATAAGTTAGTTTAAAGAGAAGCTCACCAAAGAGTACATTATTTCCTAAAGAATAAAGCAAGACTGACATCTTGGGAAAAGATGTACATTTTAAATAGCTAACCTTTCAAAAATGGTATTATAACTTTTCATAATATATGTTATAGAACATTCTAAAACACCTTTATGTTACTATTATATTCTACATTTTTAAATATTATGGATGGAAAAATCACTTTTTGATTAGCATTTTGGGCAGTATGAGATTTTAGTCACCTTATTAAGATCATCTGAGAGGAAATACCTACATGTGTAATACAATATTGAAATGTTTTTTAATACAAGAGTTTTCAAAGCCAGAGATGGAACGGATTCAGCCAATTGGAAATTTCTGTTGAAATCTGGAGACAACTTCATTGGCTTAGGGCCAGCCCAGGGCAGAGGATGTATTGGAGGCTCCCGCACAAAACTGGGACCCACAGGCTTATACCTGCTCCATAGAATAAATGAAAAACCTGTCTCAGTGGCAGATGAATGTACATTAATATATGCAGATATGAAAATGGATGTGTGTGTGTGTGTGTATTCATATCCACACGAATCTAAAATTTCCATGAAATAACAAAAGGCTAAAGAAGAGCCAAGGTGCTCCCATAAGAGACTATAGACTCCAGAAGGGGGTAGAGTAATAGACCACCGAAACCTAAAAGACCTAGTCTGAGCCTCATGTGTTTAGAAATTTGATTTGTAACAGACCCGACATGCAGACTGGAAGGAAAACAAAGGACTAAATATATACATCATCAATCTTCAGGCTGAGCTATGGAGACATCAGAGAGTACATAAAGATTTTACAATGGAGATAAAGGAATTCAGTTTTAAGGAAATCAATTTTTAGATCTTCATTTCCAAATGCAAAGCTTCCTAAACTGCTCTGCTTGAGGACGCACCTGTGATCACTCTGGTTCTCCTTTATGCACCTGCTTTACCAGCACACTCCATACTTTGCAGAAGACAGACCTTTTCATCTTTCCTCTATCTGACATTCAGAGATATATATATATGGCCAGGTTGTGACAGGAGAGATGTGGTATTTAATGCCTCACACTTTTTATCCCCTATCTTTAAAAAAAAAAAAAAATGACTCATCTAGATGGAGTTTCATGAGCTTGAAATAAAACAAAGTTAGCATGAGGCCACTTAATCATACAATATTCTTTACTACCAATGCATACATAACTAAAGCTACTTTTTTAAAATTAGGAAATTAGGAAAACTGGGGCACCTGAGTGGCTCAGTCGTTAAGCTCTGCCTTCATCTCAGGTCATGATCCCAGGGTCCTGGGATCAAACCTAGCATCAGGCTCTCTGCTCAGCAGGAAGCCTACTTTCCCTCTCCCACCTCCCTCATTTATGTTCCTGCTCTCACTGTTTCTGTCAAATGAATAAATAAAATCAAAAGAAAGAAAGGAAGGAAGGAAGGAAGGAAGGAAGGAAGGAGAAAGAGGGGAGGGTGGGAGGGGGAGGAAGAGAAGAAGGGAATTAGGACAAGTGAAGTATAAATGTAAACAGGTTTGATATTCACAAGCTCTCATCAAAGTTGTCTTCGGAAGTTTGATACAAATTAGAGAACCGCCCACAGTGAAAGCTAGAGAAGCATACGCACCCACAGAAAAATGGCAGTCCTCAGTATACATTAGTAGCTATAAGTCAGCAGTTCAGCTCATCACCTCAGAAAACTGATTCTCTATAATGAAATCACTGTGCTTGATGAATAAATATGATGGCTGAAGCCACTGTTCAACAGACTGTGTCACAAATTATGGTAGATTAAAAACAAAACTATGCCTTAGAGCAAACAAAACTATGGTTTTACTGAGAAGAAGAGAGACAATAGCCAATAAGCACATGAAAAAATGTTCACCGTCATAAATGCAAATTAGAGAAATACAAATCAAAACCCAAATGAGATACCACCTCATGCCCATTAGGATGTCTCGTAGTAAAACAAAATAAAGAAAATAATAAATAATAAATAATAAAATAAATAAACACAGAAAAATAAAAATGAAAATGAAAAATAATAAAATAAATAAATAAAAATAAATAAATGAAATAAATAAAATCAATAAATAAAAAAATAATGAGGAGGAGTCAAGATGGCAGAGAAGTAGCAGGCTGAGACTACTTCAGCTAGCCGGAGATCAGCTAGATAGCTTATCTAAAGATTGCAAACACCTGAAAATCCATCGGCAGATCGAAGAGAAGAAGAACAGCAATTCTGGAAACAGAAAAACAACCCCTTTCTGAAAGGTAGGACCGGCGGAGAAGTGAATCCAAAGCGACGGGAAGATAGACCCCGGGGGGAGGGGCCGGCTCCCGGCAAGCGGCGGAGCAACCGTGCACAAAATCAGGACTTTTAAAAGTCTGTTCCGCTGAGGGACATCGCTCCAGAGGCTAAACCGGGGCAAAGCCCATGCGGGGTCAGCGTGGCCTCAGGTCCCGCAGGGTCACAGAAGGATCGGGGGTGTTTGAGTGTCGCAGAGCTTGCGGGTATTGGAACGGGAAAGCCGGCTACAGAGACAGAGCCGACAGTAAGCTCACAGCTCCGTGTTACCTTGAACCCGTCGCAGGCTCGGTGAGCTCGGAGCGCGGCCGGAGGTCAGGCAGACGGGAGTAACTGGGCGCGGTTCTCTGAGGACGCACTGAGGAGTGCGGCCCTGGGCTCTCGGCTCCTCTGGGCCGGAGACCAGGAGGCCGCCATTTGTATTCCCGCCCTCCGGAACTCTATGGAAAGCGCTCAGGGAACAAAAGCTCCTGAAAGCAAACCCGAGCGGATTACTCACCCCGGCCCCGGGTAAGGGCGGTGTAATTCTGCCTGGGGCAAAGACACTTGAGAATCACTACAACAGGCCACTCCCCCAGAAGATCAACAAGAAATCCAGCCGAGACCAAGTTCACCTACCAAGGAGTGCGGTTTCAATACCAAGGAGAGCAGCAGAATTCCAGAGGAGGAGAAAGCCAAGCACGGAACTCATGGCTTTTTCCCTGTGATTTTTTTAGTCTTGCAGTTAATTTAATTTTTTTCTTTTTCATTTTTTGTTTTTTTCTCGCCTTCTGGTAAATTTTTTTAAACTTTTATCTTTTTATTTTTTAACGTTTTTTAACTAGTTTATCTAATATATATTTTTTTCTTTTTTATATTTTTCTTATTTGTTTTCTTTTTTTTAAAATTCTTTTCTTTTTTTTTCCTTTTCTTTTTTTTTTTTCTTTCTTCCTTTTGAACCTCTTTTTATCCCCTTTCTTCCCCCTCATGATTTGGGATCACTTCTAATTTGGTTAAAGCATATTTTCCTGGGGTTGTTGCCACCCTTTTAGTATTTTCCTTGCTCCTTCATATACTTTGATCTGGACAAAATGACAAGATGGAAAAATTCAACACAAAAAAAAGAACAAGAGGCAGTACTGAAGGCTAGGGACCTAATCAATACAGACATTGGTAATATGTCAGATCTAGAGTTCAGAATGACAACTCTCAAGATTCTAGCCGGGCTCGAAAAAGGCATGGAAGATATTAGAGAAACCCTCTCAAGAGATATAAAAGCCCTTTCTGGAGAAATAAAAGAACTAAAATCTAACCAAGTTGAAATCAAAAAAGCTATTAATGAGGTGCAATCAAAAATGGAGGCTCTCACTGCTAGGATAAATGAGGCAGAAGAAAGAATTAGTGATATAGAAGACCAAATGACAGAGAATAAAGAAGCTGAGCTAAAGAGGGACAAACAGCTACTGGACCACGAGGGGAGAATTCGAGAGATAAGTGACACCATAAGACGAAACAACATTAGAATAATTGGGATTCCAGAAGAAGAATAAAGAGAGAGGGGAGCAGAAGGTATACTGGAGAGAATTATTGGGGAGAATTTCCCCAATATGGCAAAGGGAACGAGCATCAAAATTCAGGAGGTTCAGAGAACGCTCCTCAAAATCAATAAGAATAGGCCCACACCCCGTCACCTAATAGTAAAATTTACAAGTCTCAAAACAAAGAGAAAATCCTGAAAGCAGCCCAGGAAAAGAAGTCTGTAACATACAACGGTAAAAATATTAGATTGGCAGCTGACTTATCCACAGAGACCTGGCAGGCCAGAAAGAGCTGGCATGATATTTTCAGAGCACTAAACGAGAAAAACATGCAGGCAAGAATACTATATCCAGCTAGGCTATCATTGAAAATAGAAGGAGAGATTAAAAGCTTCCAGGACAAACAAAAACTGAAAGAATTTGCAAACACCAAACCAGCTCTACAGGAAATCTTGAAAGGGGTCCTCTAAGCAAAGAGAGTGCCTACAAGTAGTAGATCTGAAAGGAACAGAGACCATATACAGTAACAGTCACCTTACAGGCAAAACAATGGCACTAAATTCATATCTCTCAATAGTTACCCTGAATGTGAATGGGCTAAATGCCCCTGTCAAAAGACACAGGTTATCAGAATGGATAAAAAAACAAAACCCATCTATATGTTGCCTCCAAGAAACTCATTTTAAGCCCGAAGACACCTCCAGATTTAAAGTGAAGGGGTGGAAAAGAATTTACCATGCTAATGGACATCAGAAGAAAGCAGGAGTGGCAATCCTTATATCAGATCAATTAGATTTTAAGCCAAAGACTATAATAAGAGATGAGGAAGGACACTATATCATACTCAAAGGGTCTGTCCAACAAGAAGATCTAACAATTTTAAATATCTATGCCCCCAACGTGGGAGCAGCCAACTATATAAACCAATTAATAACAAAATCAAAGAAACACATCAACAATAATACAATAATAGTAGGGGACTTTAACACTCCCCTCACAGAAATGGACAGATCATCCAAGCAAAAGATCAGCAAGGAAATAAAGGCCTTAAACGACACACTGGACCAGATGGACATCACAGATATATTCAGAACATTTCATCCCAAAGCAACAGAATACACATTCTTCTCTAGTGCACATGGAACATTCTCCAGAATAGATCACATCCTTGGTCCTAAATCAGGACTCAACCGGTATCAAAAATTGGCATCATTCCCTGCATATTTTCAGACCACAATGCTCTAAAGCTAGAACTCAACCACAAAAGGAAGTTTGGAAAGAACCCAAATACATGGAGACTAAACAGTATCCTTCTAAAGAATGAATGGGTCAACCGGGAAATTAAAGAAGAATTGAAAAAAATCATGGAAACAAATGATAATGAAAATACAACGGTTCAAAATCTGTGGGACACAACAAAGGCAGTCCTGAGAGGAAAATATATAGCGGTACAAGCCTTTCTCAAGAAACAAGAAAGGTCTCAGGTACACAACCTAACCCTACACCTAAAGGAGCTGGAGAAAGAACAAGAGAGAAACCCTAAGCCCAGCAGGAGAAGAGAAATCATAAAGATCAGAGCAGAAATCAATGAAATAGAAACCAAAAAAACAATAGAACACATCAACGAAACTAGGAGCTGGTTCTTTGAAAGAATTAATAAAATTGATAAACCCCTGGCACGACTTATCAAAAAGAAAAGAGAAAGGACCAAATAAATAAAATCATGAATGAAAGAGGAGAGATCACAACTAACACCAAAGAAATACAAACTATTATAAGAACATACTATGAGCAACTCTACGGCAATAAATTTGACAATCTGGAAGAAATGGATGCATTCCTACAAACATATAAACTACCACAACTGAACCAGGAAGAAATAGAAAGCCTGAACAGACCCATAACCAGTAAGGAGATTGAAACAGTCATTAAAAATCTCCAAACAAACAAAAGCCCAGGGCCAGACGGCTTCCCGGGGGAATTCTACCAAACATTTAAAGAAGAACTAATTCCTATTGTACTAAAACGGTTCCAAAAAATAGAAATGGAAGGAAAACTTCCAAACTCATTTTATGAGGCCAGCATCACCTTGATCCCAAAACCAGACAAGGATCCCACCAAAAAAGAGAGCTATAGACTGATATCCTTGATGAACACAGATGCGAAAATACTCAACAAAATACTAGCCAATAGGATTCAACAGTGCATTAAGAGGATTATTATCCACGACCAAGTGGGATTTATTCCAGGGCTGCAAGGTTGGTTCAACATCCGCAAATCAGTCAATGTGATACAATACATCAATAAAAGAAAGAACAAGAACCATATGATACTCTCAATATTGCTAAAAAAGCATTTGACAAAGTACAGCATCCCTTCCTGATCAAAACTCTTCAAAGTGTAGGGATAGAGGGCACATACCTCAATATCATCAAAGCCATCTATGAAAAACCCACCGCAAATATCATTCTCAATGGAGAAAAACTGAAAGCTTTTCTGCTAAGGTCAGGAACACGGCAGGGATGTCCATTATCACCACTGCTATTCAACATAGTACTAGAGGTCCTAGCCTCAGCAATAAGACAACAAAAGGAAATTAAAGGCATCCAAATCAGCAAAGAAGAAGTCAAATTATCACTCTTCGCAGATGATATGATACTATATGTGGAAAACCCAAAAGACTCCACTCCAAAACTGCTAGAACTTGTACAGGAGTTCAGTAAAGTGTCAGTATATAAAATCAATGCACATAAATCAGTTGCATTTCTCTACACCAACAGCAAGACAGAAGAAAGAGAAATTAAGGAGTCAATCCCATTTACAATTGCACCCAAAACAGTAAGATACCTAGGAATAAACCTAACCAAAGAGGCACAGAATGCATACTCAGAAAACTATAAAGTACTCATGAAAGAAATTGAGGA
Source organism: Mustela nigripes (assembly GCF_022355385.1). Lineage (NCBI taxonomy): Eukaryota > Metazoa > Chordata > Mammalia > Carnivora > Mustelidae > Mustela > Mustela nigripes. Next base: position 130,092,259 of record NC_081562.1, read on the forward strand.
AGACACAAAGAAATGGAAAAATGTTCCATTCTCCTGGATTGGAAGAATAAATATTGTGAAAATGTCTATGCTACCTAAAGCAATCTACACATTTAATGCAATTCCTATCAAAGTACCATCCATCTTTTTCAAAGAAATGGAACAAATAATCCTAAAATTTATATGGAACCAGAAAAGACCTCGAATAGCCAAAGGGATATTGAAAAAGAAAGACATGTTGGTGGCATCACAATTCCGGACTTCAAGCTCTATTACAAAGCTGTCATCATCAAGACAGCATGGTACTGGCACAAAAACAGACCCATAGATCAATGGAACAAAATAGAGAGCCCAGAAATAGACCCTCAACTCTATAGTCAACTAATCTTCGACAAAGCAGGAAAGAATGTCCAATGGAAAAAAGACAGCCTGTTCAATAAATGGTGCTGGAAAATTGGACAGCCACATGCAGAAAAATGAAATTGGACCATTTCCTTATACCACACACAAAAATAGACTCAAAATGGATGAAGGACCTCAATGTGCGAAAGGAATCCATCAAAATCCTTGAGGAGAACACAGGCAGCAACCTCTTCGACCTCAGCCGCTGCAACATCTTCCTAGGAACAACGCCAAAGGCAAGGGAAGCAAGGGCAAAAATGAACTATTGGGATTTCATCAAGATCAAAAGCTTTTGCACAGCAAAGGAAACAGTTAACAAAATCAAAAGACAACTGACAGAATGGGAGAAGATATTTGCAAACGACATATCAGATAAAGGACTAGTGTCCAGAATCTATAAAGAACTTAGCAAACTCAACACCCAAAGAACAAATAATCCAATCAAGAAATGGGCAGAGGACATGAACAGATATTTCTGCAAAGAAGACATCCAGATGGCCAACAGACACATGAAAAAGTGCTCCATATCACTTGGCATCAGGGAAATACAAATCAAAACCACAATGAGATATCACCTCACACCAGTCAGAATGGCTAAAATCAACAAGTCAGGAAATGACAGATGCTGGCGAGGATGCGGAGAAAGGGGAACCCTCCTACACTGTTGGTGGGAATGCAAGCTAGTGCAGCCACTCTGAAAAACAGCATGGAGGTTCCTCAAAATGTTGAAAATAGAACTGCCCTATGACCCAGCAATTGCACTACTGGGTATTTACCCTAAAGATACAAACGTAGTGATCCAAAGGGGCACGTGCACCCGAATGTTTATAGCAGCAATGTCCACAATAGCCAAACTATGGAAAGAACCTAGATGTCCATCAACAGATGAATGGATCAAGAAGATGTGGTATATATACACAATGGAATACTATGCAGCCATCAAAAGAAATGAAATCTTGCCATTTGCGACAACATGGATGGAACTAGAGCATTCATGCTTAGCGAAATAAGTCAAGCAGAGAAAGACAACTATCATATGATCTCCCTGATATGAGGAAGTGATGATGCAACATAGGGGCTTAAGTGGGTAGGAGAAGAATAAATGAAACAAGATAGGATTGGGAGGGAGAGAAACTATAAGTAACTCTTAATCTCACAAAACAAACTGAGGGTTGCTGGGGGGAGGGGGTTTGGGAGAAGGGGGTGGGATTATGGACACTGGGGAGGGTATGTGCTTTGGTGAGTGCTGTGAAGTGTGTAAACTTGGTGATTCACAGACATGTACCCCTGGGGATAAAAATATATGTTTATAAAAAAATAATGAAAACAACAAATTTTGGTGAGAATATGGAGAAACCAGAATGCTTATGTACTATTGGTAGGAATGTAAAATGGCACAGGGACCATGACAAATAGAATGGCGATCCTCAAAACACTAAAATATAATTACCATATGATCCAGTGAGTCCATTTTTGGGAAACTGAAATCAAGGACTCCAACAGGTATTTATACACTCATATTCTTACTATTCATCAGAGGGAAAAGGTGGAAGACACCCAAGTGTACACTAACAGAGAAACCATAAACAAAATGTGGTATATACATACCACAGAATCAAACTCAGTCTTAAGGAGGAAGGAAATTCTGACGTATACTACAACATGGATGAACTTTCTATGCTAAGTGAAGTAAGCAAATCACAAGTAAGTCTGGGTCCATCTAGATGAGGCACTTAGAGTAGTCAAATTCGTAGAAACAGCAAGTAGAATGATGGTTGCTATGGGCCGTGGGTAGGGGGTGGTGGGGAGAGAAGGTTTACCTGGCACAGAGTTCCAGTTTTCCAAAATAAGGACTTCTTGGGTGGATGCTAGTGATGGTAGCACAACCATGTAAATATCTTAATGTCATTACACTACACACTTAAACACGATTAAAGTGATACATTTTATGTTCTGTTTATTTTACCACAATTAAAAAAATTTAAAAAGGAAAAAAAATGTTTGCTGATTGCCTACTAAGTGCTAGTGCTAGGTACTGTGCTAGGAGCCAGTGTTACGGCAAAGCCTGAGTTTATCTTCAGCTTAAATTTGGAAACATTTTTACTGAGGAACAAATGTTGGATGCCTAAATGTTTTGCCTTTGATTTGCATGGACTGTTGAACGTTATCATTAAAATGGCAAACATTATTGTTTAGGATATTAAGCTAGCATATGTTTTAAAGAAATATGTGAAGAATGTGGGATAAATTCGTATTCTGCAAGTATTGCATTTACAACTGAGAGGGGGATGTGTTTTTGCACACTTAAACGTGAATTTTAAAAAAGACAGGCTTATTATAATGACAGGTAAACCTGATTTAATCTGCCATTTTGACAATGAGAACTGTGTTTCCCAAACAGTACACGTGGCAGACATTTTCAAATCAGTAGGTGAACTAATTTTGCATCACCAAAGGTTAGATATAAGTATGTCTGAATAAGTTAAAATCACATTAACTTATTTTATCAAAAAATAATTGACAAAGCTATATTAAAATTATTCATGTTTCAAATTTTCCACATCTTTAGGAGTATATTGAGTTAAACAAAGAAGAAGCATAAGAAGATTTATTAGCGGTGATTCTCTAAGTCTTGATATGTAAATAATTCTTGGATACTGTTCCCAGAAACTGAGCAAATAAATGATTCTACCAACTGTACTGTAATAAATATTTTTTAAGTCGGGTGGTTTCTAATTTGTTGCTTCCAAAATCTGAGGAGTGACTTAATTTTCTGAAGCTGGGTCAAAAAATAAATTTTAATTACACAGTAGTTTTTTTTATACAGTAGTTTTTAATTTACAACCTATTTTGACATATAATACAGTTCAAACACTTGAAAGAAAATGCTATGACAAAACTCCCTTCTTAGCAATTGTTACAATCTTATATGAATGAGGCTTTTTAGCACTGAATTCTCTAAAAGCAAGTTTTAGAAATAGGATCAAATTTTTTCTAAAGATTTTATTTATTTATCTGAGAGAGAGAGAGAGAGGGTGAGCGCATGAGAAAGCTTAGTGGGGGGGGGGGGCAGAAGGAGAGGGAGAAGCAGACTCCCTGCTGAGCTAGGAGCCTACACAGGCTCCATCCCAGGACCTAGAAATCATGACCTGAGCCAAAAGCAGAAGCTTAACTCACTGAGCCACCCAGGAACCCCTAAATCAAATTATTTTTGAGCTAAGAGATAATTGCCCATGACTATATGAAACAACTGATGCAATTAATGTCACAGTTCTATGCATAGTGAAGAACCTCACAACCATACAACTAGAAAAGAAGCAAGTCACCAAAAATGCACATTATTTTATAGTGTAACTCTATTTATATAAAGTACAAAAAACTGGCCAAGTTAAATAACATTATTTAGTACCATCAACTGCACTACAATAAAAATAAATTCCAGAGGATGATTATCATAAAATACAGGCCAGTGATTTTCTCCAGCAGAAAAGTGCACCTAAAAAATTTCCAAAGTGTAGATAATGCTCTTAATTTGTGTATAGTAACATGGGGGATCACTTTATTCTAATATTAAACTGAAAATATAATTTAAGTTACTGTTTCATATGTGTAATAAGGGCTACATGTTAAAATTACATAAAGCTTGAAAAATTATGGATGCCTGAACCCCACACCCAGAGATAACAGTTTAATTGGTCTGGAAGGAGGCCTGGGTAGAGATATTATTTTAAGGTTATGATATTTAATATATACTGAGATAACAATCAATCAATGACTCAACTCATAAAAATATATCTAGGCATAAAACTGTCTTGGAAAGATGATCTCGAAATATACCAACAGTAACAGATCAGTTAGTGAATAATAAAATGGTGAACTTCTTAATTTCATTTCTTTTTGGTTTTCTTTTTTTTTTAATAGTTCAACTAAGACATTTAGCTTTTGTATAGATTAAAAGAACCTTTAATACTTTGGACTATGCTTATGCTTAAAGCAATTAAGAAAATGAAAACATCACCCTGTCAAATGAATTCCGATGAGTCCTTGATAATATAGATAATCACCTAATTCCATGTTTTAGTTTCCACCAGAGTAAGACAATTAAGAGAATTCTAATTAACCACTAAGAAATAACAACTGAAAAGAAACTAGGGTGTTCCCCCAGTGCACAACACAACAAACTAAAAAATAAAATAGTAGATCACAACACTAGGAAAGTAAAATGTACCAGAATATTATAAAGAAAACAACAATAATGTTATGGTGAATTGTTCTTGGTAGGGCACTTTGGAAAAAGAAACAACAAAAAGTATAAAGCATAATTAAAGTTACCAAAAATCTCTATTGTGATGGAGAAGTATGGCGCAAAGACATTTAAATATAAGCATTAAAATTAAAGATGAAAAACAGAAGAACATGAGACCCACATTTTTAATCTCAGAGTGTTTCTTAATGACAAAAGCAAACCTAGAAAGTAAAACCTTCATTAAATTAAATTAAATTGAACCGAATTAAGTGAATGAAATGTTCTCAAAGTACTATAAACAATATGAAATGACAATGAAAAGCAAGAAAACTGTATTTAGAATATATCTTAAAATAGAGGGTTTATATAGTTAGTGAAGAAAGAGCATGCCCAAATCAACATAAGAAAGCAAACAACTCAATAAAAATCTTTGGCAAGAAAGCTAATGGGCAAGTCTCAAAAGAAGAAATGTGAATGTGCATAAGGACCAGACTGGTTTAAAAAAGATTTAACCTCATTATTGATCATATATATAAATTAAAACACTGTATCAACTCGCCTACTAAATTAGGAAAAATTATGGAAAAGGGAAACAATCTTGATGGAAAAGGTGGGAATTTAAGAAAGGGTTAAGGGGATATTACAGAGATTGCGGGGGGTGGGCATACGCTCAAGGATTGAAAGTTAACACACAGGCATCTTAGCAGAGAGCATGTAGAGAAACAGAGCAAAGAAGTGGGTGCTCTGAAGAAGGGTGGGACAATATACCTTTATTTAGTTTTTAATTTTAGATTATTTGAGACAGAGAGAACACGAGTGTGTAAGCATAAGTAGGGGGAAGCGGAGAGGGAGAGAGAGAGAAATTCTCAGGCAAACTCCCCGCTGAACACAGAGCCTGTCTTGGGGCTCAGGGCTGGATCCCAGGATCTTCAGATCATGACTGGAGCCAAAATCAAGAGTTGGATGGTTAACCGACTTAGTCACCTAGACGCCCAGACAATATACAGTTAAAGTCATAATTCTGTATGTTCTTAGGCTGAGAAGTTGCCTAGCAGGAAACTGTGGTAGGCTATTTTTCTCTAAACAAATTTCCGCTACCTTTTTCCTTAGTTTTCAATAAACACATGGCCTGGATTTCTTTATAGTTTGAACACGGATTCAAAATTAGGCTAATTAGTCATAAATGAAATTGCTGTGCAACAGAATCTTTTAAAGGACAGTTAGTATATGCTCTTTGCCTCTTTCTCTACCTTATTTTTTTTTTTCCTGCCAGCTGGAAGGTAGGCATAATGACCAGACCTAAAAGCACCCATCCTGAACTGTCATCTCCCCACAATTTTTTATACACCCTTCGACCACTGCTCTATTCCCACTGCATATTCCAGGTCAGTTCATTGCTTTTTACCTATGCCATTATACTAGCCATCTACTGAAATAGTCAATTCATTTGTGTCCTATAATATTTGTTTGTAGAAAGTCTTATATTAATATTTGTTTAGTGAATGATACATCATAAGAATACATTGTCAATGGACCCACACTAGACTTGTTTACCTCACTCCCTTCATCTGATGATTCCCTCTCATCCATATGGTTACTGAGCTTGGGTCCCAGTAGGCTTAGGTGTACAGTATGTCCCTGCCATCGGACTATAGTTCTGATAAAGGTAATCTGATCAGTGATCTCGATCAATCAGAGTCCTCTACCAGAGAATTTAGAAATATAATGAGTTTCTGCTGCAATGTTGTTAGGGCTCTTAAGTCATGAGGTGTACTCGTGTTTTCTGCCTATGCATGGTGAAGCAGAGAAAGCTGGTTCCACAGGGGAGGGAGTGAAACAGATGTGCAGACATGCAGTTAAGAGACAAGAGGCACAGAAAAAGCATGGCTTAAGTTCCATCTTCAATCTTGGTTCCAGAATCTTCTTGAAGCTGGACTGTGTTTCTGCTCTTGGCTTTCCTAAGATGTCTCCTATCCTTAAATAAACTCACTTTGTGTTTAATGCTATTGGCAATTAAACTAGACCTAATTAACCTAGAGACTTCCCAGAAATTATCATGAGAATGTATAAAGACCCAAAGACCAAAAAGTAAACTAGTGGAAAGAAATCCAAACCACACTTGGTTTCTTATGCTGAGCTCCTTCCTGACCTTTGAGTCAACAATTTGAAACTTTGTATTTCCCAAATCTGCTGAGGCAACTTTCCAGACAATTTGTGTGACTTATTTTGCTCAAATCCTTCAAGAACCCATTCTGTATTAAATATCTTTATCACCTCCTTAAAAGAAATAATGCATGGGCTAGGTCTAGCTTGACCTTGGCACCCACTAATGTCCAGTAGTACTAGGTCCCGTCTACTATCTTGATTATTTCATAGGTAATCCATGTTTCCATAGAACAATGAAGATTTTATGCAACTGACCAGGGGGGAGTTAGGTCACTACAACACAGAAGTCATGCTGATTCCTCTATAATGCTCTTCACTAAAATAATGCCTTTTGCCACCAAGTAAGGAAACCAACACAACTGAGCCAGAGAGCCAAGAAAATGCAGGGCTGTTCAGTATGCGTGTTATGCAGTGTTCACTCTCCTTCTCCACATGTTTTCTTTTGCCAAGTACTTCTTTATCATACAGTTATTCCAGTCTTTGGGCACTTTCCCCTTGTCTCCATTATTAAACAGCCTCACACATTTTTTTAAACCACCCTTCCACCAAGATTTCTGGCTTCCCAACTTACCCCCTTTTTAGATGCAGTAATATATTTTCTGAAAAGTTCTTCCATGAGGATTTTAAAATATTTTATACTGTGCTCGTATTTTTTATTACCATTATTATTGTTTATATTAGTAGTATTTACATTAGTTATCTATGCCTCACACATAAGCCCTTTCCTTGTGTGATTATTCAAAATATGAGGTTTTTCAGAAACTCACATATGCCTCAGTGTGTATGTGTTTGTGTGTTTCATGAAATATGATAGATAAGAAAGTTTGTTTCTAGCCTTGGCTTAATATTTGTACACGTACATATATATGCAAATTTTATTCAAATCTACTTCTTTATTTTTTATCCAACTGATATAAATTTTTTGTGTGAAGTATACCTATAGATTATATATATTACATGTATTTCTACTAATGTTTCAAGACTGAAGAACACACCTTTCAACTGTGTAATGGAAATTTTTTTTTAATTAACATGAATATAAAATGGAAGTTTTATTGATATGAATATTAATTTTGAATAGAAAATAATTATTAAGACATAGTTCAGTAAAAAATGAGGTTCTATATTGTCACAAATAGTTTGTGCAATGGTCTTCCCGACCAAGGTAACTGTGGAAATAGTTTAATAGTAATTAAAACAAAAATTCGAATTAGAAACTAAACAAACTGAGGATAATGTTAGTATTCAAATTTATAGTAGCCTTCATTTGAACTTAGGGGTATTTCAAAGGCATTTAATCCTTACTGAAATGTATGCTTCAGCAATTACTTTTCTTTAATATTATGAATGAATGAAGTTATATCATTGTGCTTAGATTATAATCAAGAATAATCACATTAACTATAATATTTAGTTTGTCACTGTGATATGATTATAATTATAGCTTTAAGTATGGACTTTTTTTGACACTGGAACATTAATCTTATCAACTATATTGAAAGATAAAGTAATATCTGATATTTCCCAGGTATATAACAAATTATTTCAATATAATGTTAAAGTAATTAGATGTATAATGGCTTCAATTTTTTAATTTGAAATAGCTGATTATGGCTATAACAACCTCAACTGCAAAGTTCTATTTCTAAAAATATGGGCATGGGACCAAGAACAAGAATCGATGCACTGATTTTACAAGAAGCAAATAACTTGGCTCTAAGGCTTATTGAAGAACAATGTTGTTGGTTGACCGTGACAATGAAGCCTCTCTCCTGAGGCCTGTCTCCAATCAATGCAAGCAATAAAGCAAAGTGAAGACTAGCTAGCAACAACTGAAAGCAGAGGGTTGACGCCACAAGGACTCTCAATCCCTGGCTCTGAATTTTGTGTATGTCAACTTTTTTCTCCTAACCACGTTCCCCACATGGCTAGGAGAAGGGTTGCTGAAAGCTCATTCTTAACATAGAGTATTAGATTCTGAAAGATAGGTATCCTTCCCCCTTAAATTTTCAGTTTGGGAAAAAACCTGCAAAGGATTGATAGCTTGGGCTGTGATTTCTTTTTGTTCATTAATTAAGCAACAACAATCCTCATGAGGTAATCTCGGAGACAACAAATGTATCTGTTTCAATACATTTGGCAACCCAGTGTCAAATGCAACTTTATATATGTTTACTACAATTCTGTAACAGCTCTAGGTGTAAAAATATTCCCTCTGTAATATAGGGGATATGACCCATAACAAATAAACCCCAAATTTCAAAAACACCATTTCTGGAGGGTCACTTGTTATCCATATCCAAAATAAATTGGCAGAGGGACTTTTCTCTACCAATTCAGGAAAGACCAGGCAGGTGGAGACACAACATCTGAAAAATAAGGCCTCCTCTACCACAGCATCAGAAGGGAGACCTGGAGGGTTGTCTTCCAGCACATAAATGCTTCAACCTGCAAGTGATGCTTTACTTTCTCAGAGCACACTGACCACATCTTTTCACATGGATCCACTTACCCAAAAGGGTCTGGGAAACATGGAAAGAAATGATGAGCATTGGGTTAGTTATACACAACTTGTGAACTGTTGAACACTACATCAAAAACTAATGATGTGGAGCACCTGGGTGGCTCAGTGGGTTAAAGCCTCTGCCTTTGGCTCAGGTCATGATCCCAGAGTCCTGGGATCGAGCCCCGCATCGGGCTCTCTGCTTGGCAGGGAGCCTGCACCACCCCCCCCGCCACCTGCTTCTCTGCCTGCTTGTGATCTCTGTCTGTCAAATAAATTAAAAAAAAAAAAAAAAACTTAAAAAAAACTAACGACGTACTATACGTTGGCTAAATGAACATAATTAAGACAAACAAAAATGGATATTTTGCGAATAGTAAATAATATCTACAACGAAAAATGATAGGTTTAAAAAAATTGTAGTTTTTGTTCCTAAGTCCATGAACTGATATCACCACTCTTTTCCACTGATGAAGAATCAAAATTTTCGAATTAATAAAACTCAGTTACCTCTCTTTGACTAAAAACCCAAGGGTATTTATGACAATTTTAGTACTGCTACATGTTTTTATGGCTAACAATGGCTAAGGTTCTATGCTGTTAAGCATCAGTAAGGAAATCTACCTAGCTGGTATTAGTTATTGCAACCTCCAGGTACCTCAATTTTCTGGAGTTTTACTGAGAATTAGATTAAATATGATGGTGATGATGATAATCATATGTTTAGCATTTATTGAGTAGTTAAAGAGTTTCTGTTAAACCTCTTAGCATATGTTAATTTGTTAAATCTATAAAAGTAGGTCTGATTTTTACTGCCATAAAGATATGGAGGTGACAGAGTTGATAAGCATGTATTCAAGGTCACATGGCAAGTAAGTGGCAGTGACAAAATTGAAACCTAGGGTGACCAATTCCAGTCGGCCTGTTTAACTCCTGTGCTGTGAGGAGATCCCCAATACAGAGTAGACATTTCTGATGACGAAGTTCTGAATGATGAGACCCACTGCTATCCCCTTACCCTTCGTCCATCAGTGCGCTTTCCTTCTGATAAATCTGCCCGGCTGGCTCAGAGGAACTCTTCCCTGAGATGTTTGCAGGGTGAGCCCTTCTTTCATTTAAGGCTCTGCTCAACTGTAACCTTCAAAGAGATTGTTTCTTACCACTCTAATCAAGGTAATGATTCTCCATCGCTTTTTCCCTGTATAATTCATGGCATCTATTACCCCATGACACAATATTGCATATTACTTTGTTTATTATCTGTGTCTGCCACCAGAATGTAACTCAAGGAAGGCAGAAACTTGCTCTCATCTGAATTTTCACACACATACCAAGATCTGAATAAACGGTTTCTATTAATCTACCTGTCATTCCTTCCTTCATTTCTTCCTTCCTTCCTTCCTTCCATCCGTCCATCCATCTATCCTTATATTATTCAGAGCTATAAATCATCTAACCATCAGTTATTAAAAATAAGTGGCTTTTAATTATTTCATAAGGGTGAGATGTTCAATTACTATTATTTTTTTACTCACTGCCATTCTTTTTTTTTTTTTCTTTTCTCCAACATATACTTTAAAAGAAAATTATGTGAGGGGCGCCTGGGTGGCTTAGTGGGTTAAAGCCTCTGCCTTCGGCTCGTGTTGTGATCCCAGAGTCCTGGGATGGAGCCCCACATCAGGATCTCTGCTCTGCAGGAAGCCTGCTTCCTCCTCTCTCTCTGCCTGCCTCTCTGCCTACTTGTGATCTCTGTCTGTCAAATAAATAAAATCTTTAAAAATTTTTTAATTAAAAAAATTATATGAGATCTAAAAGTAACACTTGAAGCACTCATATGTTAAGCAGAAGTACAGCTTTTCATCTGAACTAAGTGACAAAGGTTAAGTTTCGAAGGCAAACTCTACAGACTTCTGTTTATAGATTTATGTATTCGTGAACTTTATATAGAGCAATCACTGTTTTGTGATCTCCCCAGTTCAATTTGAATCCAGAGTAATGCTGCACTGAAATCATTATCATCAAGCCACTAGTTTTCACTCCAGATCAATTACTGTTTAAAGGACACTTAGGAGTCATACAGTTTTTGAGGGGAAAAATGAAAGGTGTGAAAGAGTAAGCCTTTTCAGTTTATGTGTGAAGACAATGCACCAGACAGCTAAAATTATAATGACGCTGGCTTCCCTTATTTGATCTCCAAACTATTTCCCTCCCTTCACATTTAGGATTATTTGGGAAGTATGATTATTTTGTTCTGTATGAATTTAGAGAAACACAGGATAGCTACTGTGCTACTGTCTACTTAGAAGATTTTATTGACTTCTGGAAGCATTTTCTACTCCATAAATCATTCCTTCCTTTTCCCTAAACTCAAATCTAGTCATCATTCAATTCAATCTTCTAGATGTTTTAGTGGAAAAGGCAACATCTTACACTATTATTGGTTTCCACCCTAAGGGACCAGGCTAAGGGACCAGGCTTGCGAGTTTCTTGGAAACAGTTCACAGAACAGTCCAGGAAATATAAGGCACAGGGGGCATGTGGGGAAGGGGAGGAAGTGCTGGGAGTCAAGGCAGGGGCACTGAAAGGGGAAATGGAAAATCAATGAAGCCAAACACTGTGTAACATGTGCATCTCAGCTCTGTGCAGAGGAGATGTGCACAGTACATTGCACAGAGTTTTCTGCAGTCCAGGCAATCGATACATGTTTGCTGAACAAGTGAACAGAAGAGAACCAGATCTTGAACAATGATACAAAAAGTGTGATGCCTACAATTATCAAGTCTTTTGCTCTTGCTGCTCCTTTATACTTTCAGCTAACAAATATTCAGGGTTTACTGTATATCTCATGCATTCCTCAAAGCACTTTGCATGAAGGAAATGATTTAGTCCTAAGAGCTCCCCGAGATGGAAGAACTATTATTATTTCATAGCTGAGGAAAGTGAGACAAAGGAGGATCATGTGACTTGCCTAAAATCACAGAGCGGACTGCAAGAGTGTAACCTAGGATATGCACCTAATGGTTTTGCAGAACTGGGCTACCAACAACTGACATAAATGCTACTTAGTATTCATAGTAAATGCAGTAAGTACCAGCTGAATGACAGTCCTTAATAAATAATACTCTCTTTGAAAAATGAGTGACCATTTAAATTTAGAATTGACACTTTGATAATTACAATGATGGACTATCTCATTCCTGTCTATATAAATTCCAGTCCTACATCCTTCTTCTGTAGGATGGTAGTTGCACTTTGTAAGATTTTTATTAAAAAAAAAATTTAAATCAACATGAATTTAAAAAGAGGAGATAACAAGTTCCTAATCTGTCACTTATTTTTCCATGAATAAGCTACTTGCTTCCTTGTTAACTTGCCCAAAAAGGAGACATGCTTCTTAACGTGTCCCTGGACAGACTGAAGACTATGCCTATGCCTTATTTTTCTTTTTAGAAAAATACAATAGATTTGACAGTAAATTGAAGATAGTACGGTGATGTATTCAGAATGCAAAGAAATAAAAAAAATACATACAGCTTTATGTCGGTCATGTACTAAATATTATCTAATAAATTGAGTTGTAAGTTTTTGAATGGAAAATAGAAAGTAACTATGGAGCTCAAATAGCTTCCTTATTTTCAGGTAAAGTAGATAACTACCAAACAGAAATAGAAATACTGGGAATCATATATATCCTCCACCTTCTTCCACATTCACTTTTCATCAATTTTAAACTTTGTTCCCAATTATTCGAAACTTTTAAAAATATGCATAGATTCCAGGGTTGTCAGATAATTCTGGGAAAATCTCAGAGTCCATTATGATCCTGTCATTCTGCAAATGTGAAAAGTGAAGCTCTATAATGACACGGAGGAAGTTAAAGGATTTGTGTTAAATCCCTGAAAAAGGTTATTAGTGTATAGTAACCTACATAAATCTATATAATCTATATAAATCTATAAAAACATATGGTACCTTGTTTTTTGAGATTTTCTGGCTCTTCCCCATCCCCTACTTTAAGGTGGGTCTTCCCTCTCCTTCGTCTGTCCCTAGTCTACTCCATTTTGATTCCACTCCCAGTGCTGTGTCTGTTCATGTTTTGCTTCGCTGGGTTTACGAATGGGAACCACTGAAATGGAAGGGGATCATGGTGGATCAAGCTTGAGAGTTCATGGTGTCAACGACTCCAACCCCACAGAACTTCCCGCAGAGCTCTGGACCCATTCATTCCATAGGTTTTAGCTCCCTCCAGTTTTAGCTGCCTTCTCAAACCGCATGACTGAGTTTCCCAGTGAGTGTCTGTTGGCTCTCTCATGATTCTCCTGCCTTCTCCTTTACAGACATAAATAACACACAGGTCTTGTGGCTATTGGTGGTTTATCCCTATTTGCTTATATACTGGCTTTTGGAGGGATGCCTTTGCACTTAATTTTGTTGTCTATGTTTTCTGTGATTTACTGACTTTGCTAACTAGGTGCTCTGACTGTTTTGATGTGAGAACTTGGGAAAACCCAAAAACCACTCTGCATCATCACTACCATGTTTCCATAATTCTCCCTGCTTTTATACATATTTTAAACAACTTCATTGTGTTATAATTTGGAATTTACATACCATTAAGGTCACCTGTATTTTGTTTACAATTTAATGTCTTTTGTATATTTATGCAGTTGTGCAACAACTGCCATAAAAAATGTAGAATATTTCATCATCCTCCACAGAAATGCCATGTTCCTTAATAGTTACTCCTCAGCCCTTTTTTCCTTCAGCCCTATGGAACCACTAATCTACTTTCTGTCTTTACACATCTGCCTGTTATAGATATTTCATATAAATGGTATCACATAAAATATGGTCTTTTGCTATCGGTAGTATGGGACGGAAAAATAAACATGATGTAATGTTTTAAGTTCTTCACCTCAAATGGCTAACAGCAACAATTCCATGGCAGACTCTATGACAATGTGTCTGCATATGATTTGAAGTTGGCTACCTGGTGCAGGGCAATAAAACACCAACTGAGAACATGGTCATGGTCAGTAGGAAGGGTGACGACTATAACAATAAAATGTGATACACAGATTTTACTGTGTGTCAAGACTCTTCTAAGCACTTCAAATATATTAACAGATTTAATATTCACAGGAAGTTATGATGGAAGTACTATTGTTATCGTCCCCATTTTATTGATAAGGAAACTGAGGCAAACTAAAATAAAGTCACCCAAACTAGTAACTGGAAAAGCTGATTCCATACCCAGATAGTTGGACTCAAGTCTCCTTGTTCTTTTTTTTTTTTTAATTTTTCTTTTAGAGAGAGAGAGAGTGGGTGAGTGAGAGGGAAGAAAGAGACTCTCAAGCAGATACCTGCTGAGCACAGAGCCCAATCTCACAACCCTGAGATCATGACCTGAACCGAAATGAAGAGTCGGATGCTTAACCAACTGAGCCATCCAGGTGTCCCATAAGACTCCTTGTGCTTTTCTTTTCTTTCTTTTTTTTTTTTTTTTAAAGATTTATTTTATCTTAGAGAGACAAAGAGAGAGCTCAAGGTGGGGGTTGGGAAGCAGAGTGACAGGAAGAGGGAGAGAAGCAGACTCCTCACAGACAGGGGAGACTGAGGGGGGCAGGAACTCGATCTCACCATCCTGAGATCATGACCTGAGCTGAAATCAAGAGTCAGATGCTTAATTGACTGAGCCACCCAGGTATCACAAGACTCTGTTCTTAATAACTGTTCTATAGTGCCTCTCTGATTTTGGGGTGTTTAGTTAAATGCCATTCTCTTCTAAATCAGTGGCAGTGCCAAGCAGCTTAGGGTAACAAATTCTGAGTAATACATTAACATTTTAATGGCATGTAGGTTAAAACTAAGAGGACACTCAAGTCCTGGCTGGGTGGCTCAGTCCTTAAGCATCTGCTTTTGACTCAGGTCATGAACCCAGCATCAATGGATCAAGCCCCACATGAGGCTCCCTGCTGTGTTCCCTCTCTCACTGTCTCAGTCAAAGAAACAAAAACAACTTAATAAAGAAAAACCTAAGGAGACAAAAGAATCATTGTCTTTTAGTTTCATAGATATTCTTGCACACTTTGTCGTAATGCTTTTTTTCTTCTATCTTAACTAAAACATAATTTGAAAACCTTCATTACCTGTAGCAGATTGGGCTTTAACTGCTTCTTAATAAAGCAGTGGCTACTTTGTCCTAAAACATATTTGATACACAACTGACCACGTTCAAGTACAACTCGTCATGATTTGCCTCTTTATTTCCAAGACACAGTAAGAACTATAGGCCTAAAAAGTACTTTATCACTAAACATAAGATATTAAAGTATTTCTCAGTAGGCGGAGCAATGATTATAATCATGTAAATTCTCACAGGACTTCATAAGAATGGCGGGGGGGGGACAGTGTAAACTCCTCCACAAAACTGGCAAAGTTGGAATAATAATGCTCAGATATCTTCCCTGAATCAGCCCATCTAATAATCATTCTGCCTCCCTGAAGAGGAAAGGAATCTCTTCTGTTCAATAAAAACTTCTTTCTTTCAAAAATCTTAGGAAAAAAAGTTCTGGAGATTTTTTTTTTTTAAGTTGCCAGAATCATTTATAAATTGAAGAACTAACTATAATGGAAAATCAGCATATTACTAGGAAGGTGACTAGAGAAGAACTGAAGAAGTTCTTTCTTCTAGAACAAACGCCTACCTTCTAAGATACCTCTTCATGATTATATGTCCAGAGCCTCATTTCCTGCTGTCCAGAACCCTCTCCCAAACATCTCCACGCCCAAATCCTGTCCCATTCTCCACATGAAGACCCGGAGCTCTGCGCTCCCTACATCATCTGGGATCTTTGAAGCTGCCTTGCTCATAAAATGAGCTGCCTCAGTGAAAAGATACTTTAATGTGAGAGCAATAATAAAATGAAACAGCACTCAAGTTTAGCTCTCGGTCCCAGGAGCTCGCCTCCAAGAGAATCAGTGCAGAATTCGTTGGCAGTGTCATTCGCATGGCGCTGTTTTGGAAATTAGATGGAATAGTGCCCCGGAAAGAACTTTGCCAGTGTATTTGTAATGATTTTTGACATTTTCTGGGTAGTTTTGTAAAGAACATCTAAGTACAGTTATACTTCACACATTTGGAAGTGAGATAAATGAGAGCAAAATTGTTCAAGTTGCTGCGCACTTGCTGAAGTAGCATTTTAAATACCCAAAGCTCTGCTCTCAATTCAAGTCTGGGTTGAATTTATTTCTCCTATTTCCACTAAGTGAGGGCTTTCTACCAATTTTTTTTTTAACTGGTTCATTTTAAATTGATTTAGATAAATGTATGTAAATGTTAGGCATACACTTACATTGTGTTGCAAAATAAATGCAAAGGGAAATATTTCTGTATGTCAGGGGATGGTCTGAAGCAAGAAAGGGATTAAATGCTTATGTACGAATGGTAGGGAGAAGCTATCTTCCCTTAACATGGGTGTTCAACAATTATGAAATGAACCCTTTCAACATATTTGTATGCATGTACCAAATAGATGACAGCAGAACATTTTGTAAATGAGAAGTAAAGATAAAAATGCCTAGATTACGACAGTTGTTCCAAAAAGAAGTGATTTCCAGAAACTCACCAGTCATGCAGTCTTTAAATTCAATGTCATCAACTGCCGCTCCTCCTCCCAGATCCCTGGTTCTGATGCCTTGGAATATGACTTCGAAATTCCTTAGCTTTCCTAGCAGGATGGCAGCCTTTTGCCAATGCTCAGCAGAGTTCTGCTCAGGTTCTTGCCATACTTTTGACAGTCCTTTCTCTGTCTGCAGTAGAGAAATAAACACCACAGAAGAAACACAGCCAATCCCTTAGAACAGAAGCATTTGCTTAGGGAAAACTGATTATAAAACAAACCCTGGAACTCTGATACTATCCGTGATGTCCCTGACCTCAGCGAAACCGAGGCATGTTAGTCTACTACAGTGTTTCCTAGCAGCACCGATAAATCTGTTGGGTGTTTTCAAAGACACCACTATCTAGGAGTAGCTCACTCAGTGCTTTCCACTTCTCCTCTGCAGGTACACGAAATCCTCGATATCTCATGGGATCTGAACATTTTATAGAAACCCTGGATTATAGCTTGGGATGCTCCCCCAACCTTCAATTCGTATTCTGAGTGGAAATAATTTACACAGGGGAAGAGAAGAAATGGAAGAAATGGGATGGAAGGAGGAATACGTGGGAGAAATCACTATCCCTGACGGATATAACAAAGGGATTGTGAAGTGAGCTATGGTGGCAAAGTGATGATTTCTAAGATCAGCAAGATTTCAAAAATCCTACTAATATATTATTTTGGCTATCTAAAAAATTCTATTATAATATGACGGATCACTCTTCAGTTATAAAGGAAAAATTAATTTTCTAAAACACTTATGTAAGTACCTCCTCCATATGTTTAAAGTTGGTTCTCATTGCTCTTTGGTCTTCTAGACCTAGTTCCTCCCGAGAATTAGATGTTTTAATAAATCATGATGATGGACACATTGAAGGAAGGAGAAATAAATAAACTATATATTTTCTATATATAGTATTATAAATATATGCACATCTATGTTTATGTTTATGGTTAGCCCCAAATAACTAATATCTCAGGATCCACTATTTTGTTTTCATAACAAATTAACAACAGTAACAACAAAACCTTGTGTCTGAAGCTTGTAATCAAACCGTGGAATCGAGGGAAAATACTGAGGGGAATGGCAGCCAGAAAATCAAGCAAGCTGTTCCAACAGATTTATAGCATGTAACTGTGAAATACATAATTTACAGGTATTTTTTTAATATAAGCTGAAGAAAAAGAGAAATATTGGAAAAAGGATCCAAAGGAATTACATTTTTACAGGTTCAAGCTTTTAGGGTACTAATGTTGATAAATATGGCTGACACCTTGTTGTGCTGAGGGAGACACAATCAAACAGTTCTTCCTTGGCTGAATTACAAAGAAAGTGGAGCCTCATATTAGTTAATCCAAACTTAACTTTGCAAAACAACTAATGGTGTCTAGATACATTTCTGAACAGCCTTCCCCCTCCAAAATAAATAAATAAATAAATAAATAAGAATAAGAAAAGTCTTTATACCCAGAGACTCATGTAACTTTTGCCTTGAAGGGGATGGGAAATTCGCACCTAATTAATAGGATTTTATATCCTTCTGATAACTAAAGAAGCAAAGCCTTTTTTAAGGTTAATCACTGACTGTCAGTGATGTTGTAGTGATGCGGAATCAAAGGAATGATTACTTAAATTAAAGATTAAAGTAGAGGGGGCCTGTCTGACACATAACAACATAACAGGCATGGATATTGGTAAAGTCTGCCTTAATTTACAAACTTAACTCACTTTGCTAATATTTTCTATTAATCTACTTCTGAAGTTTCTAGAACCACTCATTAACTGTGACAAGCCCCCAAAGGGTTTTCAACAAATACCATCACAGAAGGTTGTGTGATTACTTTAATCCATAAAATAAAAACCATTTCTTCAATCTTACAACTGACCTTCTTGTGAAAAAGAGATTTGAATAATATATCCATTATCATATTATGTAGTAAGAAAAGAAAACAAAGGTGAATTCTTTGGAAAACCAACCATGGGTCAATCTCATGGCGGGTGACATTAGAATATCTAATATATTTACTATCATTCTTCTTTAAATAAATCAAATCTTATCCCCATAATTTCCAAAATTATGCATCCAAATGTAAAATGGGAGATTTGCTTATTAGTTTATCTGTCAATTCATTCATATATTCTGCAAACATTTGATGTTCACATGTACTATGTTAGATACCAGGGATAAAAAGGTGAAAAAAAAAAAAAGAGAGAGAGAGTGTGTGTCTCATTGTGGAGGTAATAATCTAATATGAGAAAGTCATAAAAATAAATTACTAGAAAAGTTACATAAGTATAGGTATTTATTATTCTTATATATGTCAATATACATCAGAACAATTTTTCAAAAAGTAGTTATATGTCAATCTAATTTTTGTTCCACATACATACACTGTTGCTTTATTTACTTAATATTCTGATTTTCTATTCTTTCTAAATTGATAAAAGGAAAACCCTCTTAATTTCAACTCATGACTCTGCCACTGGCCAAGGATATATCTCTCCCATTCATCTGTATGGATGGTGAACTATCCCAAGAACCCAAGGTAATAAACATATGAAAAGTGACTGGCCACACTAATAATAGTAAAAATAGACATTAGTTCAATAATAATTAAATTATAGAAATTGAAGGAATACTCTCTTCTTATAATTTAACAATTTACCTAACTTTTAACTGATTTCCATGTATTATGCATTTTGACTCTTTATTTTATATATTGTGTATTTGTTCTGGAAATGTATTTGCCCTCATACTTTTTTTTTTTTTTAGTATTTTATTTATTTGACAGAGAAAGAGACAGCCAGAGAGGGAACACAAGCAGGGGGAGTGGGAGAGGGAGAAACAGGCTTCCCTCTGAGCAGGGAGCTCGATGTAGGGCTCGATCCCAGGTGCTGGGATCATGATCTGATCCAAAGGCACATGCTTAAGGATTGAGCCACCCAGGCAACCCTGCCCTCATAGTTTATGCCAGTGTTTCCCTTTTGTGTCATGAAAAGAAAATATGTGAGAAATACTAAAACTCTGCTTCCATCCACAAAGCAAAGGCTGCACAGAGCCTAGGACCGCTTCTTCCAAGACTTTTTCAAATGAAGGAAAACAAAGAGAATTTGTCACTAGTAGACATAACATAAACGAATGGCTAATAGAGTTTCTTCAAGCATAAAGGAGAGGATAAAAGAATAAACCTTAGAATAATTATCAAGAAGGGATTTAAAAAACAGCTAAAATATGAGTAAATACAGTAAACTTTCCTTGTGTTCTTGAATTTATTTTTGATGGCTGAAGAAGAATTAAAATACCATCTCATGTGGTTTTCAATGTATATAAAGAAAATAATTAAGGAATAAATACTTTAAGTGCAAGAGAGTAAAGACATAAAGGGAAGTAAAGTTGCTACACTGGAGTTGATTAAGTCTTAATGTTGCATTTTAGCAGGTCACATTTTCATCCTCAATTTTTTTCTTTTGCTCTTTAGGTTTTCTCATACATTCAGTCTCCCAAATGATTTTTAGAATAATTTAATAATTAAAGCTGAAACTTTAAATGTTGAATTATTTTTACCCTGAGTTATCTTTTATTTTTTTACTTATTCAGGACTCTTTATGTCACTTACTAAAACTTGTCCTTTTAATAAATAAGTTACATACTTATTATAACATTTATATCCAAATATATGGCAATGTGTGTTACAGTGGTGAGTGGGAGACAGGCAAATGGCTGGCCTTCTGCCTTTCCCTGAATCACCAGAGACAGCAACTCACATTACTACTATACTACAAGCTCATAGGCCAAAGTTACTAGGCTCCCAGGGCCAAATAACTATTAAAAGATGACAATAAGTGTGGTGTCAAGATGGCAGAGGGGTAACAGACTGAGATGACATCAGGTCACAGAAGTTCAGTTAGATAGTTATCAAACCATTCTGAACACTTACAAATCCATCAGGAGATCGAAGAGAAGAAGAGCAGCAATTCTAGAAACAGAAAATCAACCACTCTCTGAGAGGTAGGATATGTGGAGAAGTGAATCTGAAGCCACGGGAAGATAGTCCATGGGAGGAAGGGCCAGTTCCCGGGAAGCGGTGGAACAACAGAGCACAAAATCATAACTTTTAAAAGTCTGCTCCACTGAGGGACATCGCTCTGAAGGCGAAGCAGGGGTGGAGCCCTTGCTGGGAGACCGTGGTCTCAGGTCCCATGGGGTCAAAGAAGGATTGGGGGTGTCTGAGTGTAGCAGAGCTCATAGGTATTAGAGTGGGGAAGCCGGCTACAGAGACGGGGCTGAGGAGTGAGCTCTCACCTCAGGATTACATTAAACTGTGATCTTTGGCACAATCAGACCACTGCTCTTTGAGCAGGGATCCCAAAAGTGGCAGATCCGGGAAGAGCCACTGGAAGAGCAGAGTGGCAGGAATCTGCTAGGGTTGGAGACTCCAGATGGGGTCATGCACCAGAGATAGAAACACTTGGTCACGGGCTGGGTGAGCTTGGAGCACAGCCAGAGACCAGGGAGATGGGAGTGATTGAGTGCTTTTCTCCAAGGGTGCACTGAGGAGTGGGTCCCCGAGCTCTCAGCTCCTCTGATCCAGAGATTGGGAGGCTATCTTTTGCATTCCAGTCCTCCAGAGCTCTACCAAAAGCTTTCAGGGAAAAGCTCCCAAGAGCAAACTCAAGCAGATTACTTATCCCGGGACCTGGCAAGGGCAGTGTAATTCCACTTCAGGCAAAGACATTTGAGAATCACTACTCAGGCCCCTCCTCAGAAGATCAGCAAGACCATCCAGCCAGGACCAAGCTGACTGATCACAAACAGCGGAATTCCAGAGGAGAGGAAAACAAAGCATAGAACTCATGGCTTTCTCCCCATGATTCTTTAATCTTGCAAAGTTAATTAAATTTTTTAAATTTTACCTTTTTTTCTTATTTTAATTTTTTAAACTTTTCCTCTTAACATTTTTTAACTAGTTTATCTTAACAACACCTTTCTAAAAAAAATCTTTTAAAACCTTCATTATTATAGTCAAATTTTATCCTTCATTGTATCTAACTTTATTTTTTGTATACATAACAGGTTTTTCTTCTAAAAAATTTTGGGACAGAACTTTTTCTAATAGATCAAAATATACCATAAATCTAGCACACGGATTTTTTCTGGTCTCCAGCCTGAACAAATTTTCTCCACTTTCTTTTTCTTTCTTTCCCAACCAACTTATCAATTCCTTTTTTAGAATTTTTTTTTAAAAAATTTTCATCTTTACAGTCATATTACATCCCATCATCATGTTTACCCTTATTTTTGTATATATATGTTCTTCTTTCTTTAAAATTTTGGGAGGTATTTTCTTCTAAGAGACCAAAATACCCCGAAAATCAAATTGGTGGCTCTGTTCTTTTCACCAGTCTAATATATATATACACATACGTGTGTGTGTGTGCATATATATATATATATATATATATACACATATATATATAATACACAGTGTGTGTGTGTATATATATTAAATTTTATATGTATATATACAATTTTAAAATTAAAATAATAAAATATATATATAGAAATTACTTTAAATTTTTCTTTTAAAAAAATTCCTTTTACCCCCATTATTCTCTCCTTGGTTTAAGGTCTCTTCTGATTTGGTTAGCATACATCTTTCTAGGGCCTTTGCCGCCCTTTTAGTATTTTACTCTCTTGTCCACATATTCTTACCTGCATAAAATGAGAAGGCAGAACAACTCACCACAAAAAAAAAAAAAAAAAAAAGAACAAGAGGCAGTACCAAAAGGCTAGGGACCTAATCAAAGAGAACACTGGTAATAAGTCAGATCTTGGGTTCAGAATGATGATTCTTAAGGTGCTGGAGGGTTCAGAAAAGGCATGGAAATATTAGAGGAAACCCTCCCTGGAGAAATAAAAGCCCTTTCTGGAGAAATAAAAGAACTAAAATATAACCAACCTGAAATTGTAAAAAGCTATTAATGAGGTGCAATTAAAAAATGGAGGCTCTTACTGATAGGATAAATGAGGGAGAAGAGATAATTAGTGCTATAGAGACCAAATGATGGAGAATAAAGAAGTTGAGCAAAAGAGGGACAAACAACTACTGGATCATGAGGGGAGAATTCAAGAGATAAGTGATACCATAAGATGAAACAACATTAGAATGATTGGGATTCCAGAAGAAGAAGAAAGGGGGGGCAGTAGGTATACTGGAGAGAATTACTATAGAAAATTTCCCTAATATGGAAAAGGGAACAAGCATAAAAATCCAGGAGGTGCAAGGAACCCCCCCTCAAAATCAATAAGAATAGGTCCACACCCCGACATCTAATAGTAAAATTTACAAGTCTTAATGACAAAGAGAAAAACCTGAAAGCAGCTTGGGACAAGAAGTCTGTAACATACTATGGTAAAAATATTAGATTGGCAGCAGACTTATCCACAGAGACCTGGCAGGCCAGAAATAACTGGCATGATATAGTCAGAGCACTAAATGAGAAGAACATGCAGCCAAGAATACTATATGCAACTAGGCTATCATTGAAAATAGAAGGAGAGATAAAAAGCTTCCAGGACAAACAAAAACTAAAGGAATTTGTAACAAACCAGCCCTTCAGGAGATATTGAAAGGGGTTCTCTAAGCAAGGAGAGAACCTAAAAGTAACAGACCAGAAAGGAACAGAGACAATATATAGTAACAGTCACCTTACAGGCAATACAATGGCACTAAATTCATATCTCTCAATAGTTACACTGAATGTAAATGGGCTAAATGCCTCAATCAAAAGACACAGGGTATCAGAATGGATAAAAAAAAAAATCCATCCATATTCTGTCTACAAGAAACTCATTTTAGACCCAAAGACACCTCCAGATTTAAAGTGAAGGGGTGGAAAACAATTTTCCATGCTAATGGACATCAAAAGAAAGCTGCAGTGGCAATCCTTTTATCAGATCAACTAGATTTTAAGCCAAAGACTATAATAAGAGATGAGGAAGGACACTATATCATATTCAAAGGGTCTGTCCAACAAGAAGATCTAAAAATTTTAAATTTCTATGCCCCTAACATGGGAGGAGCCAACTATATAAACCAATTAATGACAACATCAAAGAAACACATCGATCATAATACAATAATAGTAGGTGATTCTAATATCTCCCTCACTGAAATGGGCAGATCATCTGAGCAAAAGATCAACAAGGAAATAAAGACCTTAAATGATAGACTGGACCAGATAGATACCACAGATATATTTAGAACATTCCATCCCAAAGCAACAGAATACACATTCTTCTCTAGTGCACATCGAACATTCTCCAGAACAGATCCCATCCTGGGTCACAAATCAGGTCTCAACCGAAACCAAAAGACTGGGATCATTCCCTGCATATTTTCAGACCACAATACTCTGAAGCTAGAACTCAATCACAACAGGAAATTTGGAAAAAACTCAAATACTTGGAGGCAAAAGAGCATCCTACTAAAAAATGAAGGGGTCACCAGAAAATTAAAGAAGAACTGAAAAAATTCATGGAGACAAATGATAATGAAAACACAATGGTTCAAAATCTGTGGGACACAGCAAAGGTAGTCCTGAGAGGAAATTATATAGCAATACAAGCCTTTCTCAAAAAACAAGAAAGGTCTCAAATACACAACTTACCCTACACTTAAAAGAGCTGGAGAAAGAACAGCAAAGAAAGCCTAAACTTAGCAGGAGAAGAGAAATAAGAAAGGTCAGAGCAGATATCAATGAAATAGAAACACACACACACAAAAATACAAAAACATCATCAACAACAAAAATACCATAGAACAAACCAAAGAAACTAGGCTAGGAGCTGGTTCTTTAAAAGAATTAATAAGATTGATAAACCCCTGGCCAGACTTATCCAAAAGAAAAGAGATAGGGCCCAAATAAATAAAATCATGAATGAAAGAGGAAAGATCACAATCAACATCAAAGAAGTTGGGGTAAATTGGAAGGGGAGGTGAATCATGAGAGACTATGGACTCTGAAAAACAATCTGAGGGGTTTGAAGTGGCAGGGGCATGGGAGGTCAGGGTACCAGGTGGTGGGTATTATAGAGGGCACAGATTGCATGGAGCACTGGGTGTGGTAAAAAAAAATAATGATACTGTTATGCTGAAAATAAATGAATGAAAAAAAAAGAAATACAGACAATTTTAAGAACATATCATGAGCAAATTTGACAATCTGGAAGAAATGGATGCATTCCTAGAGACATATAAACTACCACAACCAAACCACGAAGAAATAGAAAACCTGAACAGACCCATAGCCAGTAAGGAGATTGAAGCAGTCATCAAAAATCTCTAAACAAACAAGAGCCCAGGGCCAGGCATCCTCCCAGGGGAATTCTACCAAGCATATGAAGAAGAATTAAAACTACTCTCCTGAAACTGTTCCAAAAAATAGAAATGGAAGGAAAACTTCCAAACTCATTTTAGGAGGCCAGCATTACCTTGATACAGACAGAGACCCCATCAAAAAACAATTACAGACCAATATCCTTGATGAACACAGATGCAAAAATTTTCACCAAAATACTAGCCAATTGGATCCAACAGTACATTAAAAGGATTATTCACCACGACCAAGTGGGATTTATTCCAGGGCTGCAAGGTTGGTTCAACATCTGCAAATCAGTCAATGTGATACAACACATCAATAAAAGAAAGAACAAGAACCATATGATACTCTCAATAGATGCTGAAAAAGCATTTGACAAAGTACAGCATCCTTTCCTCATCAAAACTCTTCAAAGTGTAGGGATAAAGGGCACATACCTCAATATCATCAAAGCCATCTATGAAAAACCCACCACAAATATCATTCTCAATGAAGAAAAGCTGAGAGCTTTTCCGCTAAGGTCAGGAACACGGCAGGGATGTCCATTATCACCACTGCTATTTAACATAGTACTAGAAGCCCTAGCCTCAGCAATCAGACAACAAAAAGAATTAAAGTCATTCAAATCAGCAAAGAAGTCTTCAAACTCTCACTCTTTTCAGATGATATTATACTTTATGTGGAAAACCCAAAAGACTCCACTCCGAATCTGCTAGAACTTGTATAGGAATTCAGTAAAGTGTCAGGATATAAAATCAATGCACAGAAATCAGTTGCATTTCTTTACACCAACAACAGGACAGAAGAAAGAAATTAAGGAATTAACCCCATTTACAATTGCACCCAAAACCATAAGATACCTAGGAATAAACCCAACCAAAGAGGCAAAGTATCTATACTCAGAGAACTATAAAGTACTCATGAAAGAAACTCAGGAAGACACAAAGAAATGGAAAAACATTCCACGCTCATGGATTGGAAAAACAAATATTGTGAAAATGTCTATGCTACCTAAAGCAATCTATACATTTAATGCAATCCCTATCAAAATACCATCCATTTTTTTTTTCAAATACTAAAATTTATATGGAACCAGAAAAGACCTCGAATAGTGTGAGGAATATTGAAAAAGAAAGCTAAAATTGGTGGCATCACAATTCCAGACTTCAAGCTCTATTACAAAGCTGTCATCATCAAGACAGTATGGCACTGGCACAAAAACAGACAAATAAATCAATGGGACAGAATAGAGAGCCCAGAAATAGACACTCAACTCTATGGTCAACTAATCTTCAACAAAGCAGGAAAGAATGTCCAATGGAAAAAAAACAGTCTCTTCAACAAACGGGTGTTGGGAAAATTGGACAGCCACATGCAGAAAAAAGAAACTGGACCATTTCCTTACAACACACATGAAAAGAGACTCAAGTTGGATGAAGGACTCAATGTGAGAAAGGAACCCATCAAAATCCTTGAGGAGAACACAGGCAGCAACTTCTTTGAGCTTAGCCACAGAAACTTCTTCCTGGAAATACCACCAATGGCAAGCAAGTAAGGGTAAAAATGAACTAATGGGGCTTCATCAAGACCAACAGCTTTTGCAAAGCAAAGGAAACAAGTCAACAAAACCAAAAGACAACTGACAGAATTGGAGAAAAGATTTGCGAACAACATATTAGATAAAGGGCTAGTATCCAAAATCTATAAAGAACTTAGCAAACTCAACACCCAAAGAACAAATAATCTAATCAAGAAATGGGCAGAAGACATGAAAGAACATTTCTGCAAAGAAGACATCCAGATGGCCAACAGACACATGAAAATGTACTCCTCATCACTTGGCATCAGGGAAATACAAATCAAAATCACAACGAGATGCTGCCTCACACCAGTCAAAGTGGCTAAAATTAAGAAGTCAGGAAACGAAAGATGCTGGCGAGGATGCAGAGAAAGGGGAACCGTCCTACACTGTTGGTGGGAATGCAAGCTCTGGACAATAGCATAGAGGTTCCTCAAAAAGTTGAAAATAGAGCTACCCAATGACCCAGCAATCGCACTATTGGGTATTTACCATAAAGATACAAATGTAGTGATCCGAAAGGGCACATGCACTTGAATGTTTATAGCAGCAATGTCCACAATAGCCAAACTATGGAAAGAACCTAGATGTCCATCAACAGATGAATGGATAAAGAAGAGGTGGTATATATATACAATGGAATACTATATAGCCAAAGCAAAAGAAATGAAATCTTTCCTTTTGTGACAATGTGGGTGGAACTAGAGGGTATTATGCTAAGCGAAAAAAGTCAATCAGAGAAAGAAATTATCATATGATCTCCCTAATATGAAGAAGTTGAGAGGCAACGTGGGGGGTTTGGGGGATAGCGAAGAAAAAAAAACAAAACAAGATGGGATCAGGAGGGAGACAAACCATAAGAGACTCTTAATCTCACAAAACAATTTGAGGGTTGCCTGGCGGAGAGGAGACAAGGGAGAGGGTAGTTTGGTTATGGACGTTGGGGAGAGTGTGTGCTATGGTCAGTGCTATGAAGTGTGTAAGCCTAATGATTCACAGACTGTACCCCTGGGGCTAATAATACATTATATGTTAATTAAAAAAAGATAACAATAAACTAAACAACATATAACATCTAAAGGGAAATTTAAGAAAACAGATGAAATCAGAGTTTTAGCACTGGGTTTTATATGGAAGTACAGGATAACTTGTATTGTATACCTGAAGCTAATATTATACTACCTATTAACTAACTGGAATTGAAATAAAAACTTAAACAATACATTAGAGACAAAAATAAAGGTTTCATGCATACACCTAAGAAGAGAAGCAGTGATATAGCAATATAAAATAAAACAAGAAATCATAAACATAACTAAGTAGAAATATTGGGTAAGAAAAATATAGTATGTCCATATAAACAAAATAGGTATAAAAACAGAAGAATGGTTACCACTGAAAAATTAATTAATGAGTAGAAAGAATCTGATTCCTAAACTTTCATAGGAGTCAGCAGAAAAAGGAGGAGTAGGAAGTTTAAAATATCTAAAGGATATTTTAAGGATAAAAATAGGCCTATATATGGATAAAAGGAGTTCCACAAAGATTAAGAAATAAGAAAAGAAAGGGACACATAAAAATATTAAAGACAATATTTCAGTGTGAATTATCAAATAAGATAGAAAAGAATGACAAATGTACTTATGTACTATAATAAAACTTGAGACTAGCAAAGAAAAAAATGTTAAAAATTTCCAGAAAAAGAAAAGGTCAATAATTAGATAGAAATCAGACTTCCTCATAACAATCTGGGATACAAGAAGACAGTAAAATAATAACTGTATGTATCGAAGGAAAGGACCTTGAACCTAAAGTTTTATACCCAGCCACACTGTCAGTCAAATATTAAGGCCTAAGAAAAATTATCATCCCATATACAGGACCTCAAATTTGACATAAAAAAGTCCCCATCACAAATATTAGAGCATATGGTAAAATAAGAAAAGAAATTCAAGAGAATCTCTCAGAAGATTACAGAAAATGAGGGTAGTGTTAAAATATAAAAGTTGGTGGGCATCTGGGTGGTTCAACCGGTTAAGCATCTGACTCTTGGTCTAAGCTCAGGTCATGATCTCAGGGTCATGAGGATGACCCCCATGTCAGGCTTGTGCTCAGTGTGGAGTCTACCTGAGATTCTTTCCCCCTTCCTTTCCCTCCCTGTTTCTCCCCCCCTGCTTGTGTTCTCTTCCTCTCTAAAATAAATAAATAAAATCTTAAAACATCAAAGTTGGGGCCAAAGAATACAGAGTGTTATCACAAATAATCCAGAGAGAAAAATAAAGAAAGTATTCATATTATCAGTTCTTAGGACAGTGGAAAGAAGTATAGGAGAAAGCGATGGACAGAGATAATATTGTCATAAGAGCACGATAAATGGCTTATCTAGTTAAGGGATAGAAATTAATGGGGGTAAATGAGCGTAAGTAATGTGTTTTAAGTTAAAGACCAAAACCAGCCTTAAAAAAAGAAAAAAAAGTCAAAGGTAAACTTAAAAAAAAAAGAGAGAAAGAAATAGCAATTAGGAAGTTTCACCATAACAGCAACAGTAGAAATATAAATATGTTAAAGACTATAAGCTAAATTATAAGAATAACTCCAAAAAGTCAATAGGAAAATTACAAGGCAGAAAAAAATATGTAAGAGAGATTCACAAACAATTTATGTAAGAGGAAACTTTAAAGATCAAATGACCTGCAAAGAGATCCTCAGACTCTGTGGAAGTCAGGCAATGAGAGGGTGAAAAAGCAAAATATAATGAGTATACCTCACAGAGTGCTTTGTAGCAATAGGAAATGATCATTTGGATGCACATATTTAAAACAAAGATGTATCTCTAGGGAAAAAAAGGGGGAAAATAATCAATATAATGAAAGTTATAACGTACTCAAAAAGAATAGCACATACAGTATAAAATACATACAACCAAGCATATATAAAGAAAGAAGAAGAAAAGAAAGAAAAGAAAAGAAAGGAGAGGGAAGAGAGAAAGAAATGAAGGAAAAGGAAAGGAATAACAAGTGTTGGTGAGGACGTTGAAAAAATGAAATCCTTGTGGACTGTTGTTGATAATGTAAAATGGTGCAGTCACGATAGGCAACTCCTCGAAGACCAAAAATCTAACTATGGTATTATCCAGCAATCCTTCTTCTAGGTATATACCCAAAGAAATGGAATCAGGGACTTGAAGAGAAGTATTTGTACATTCATGTACATAGCAGCATTACTCACAATTCGGAAGATGTGGAAGCAACCCAAGGGCCCATTAACAGAGGAATGGAAGAATAAAATGTGCCAATACATACAATGAAATATTATTCACCCTACAAAGGAAGGGCATCTGACATTTCCTACAACATAGATACAACTTGGAGACATTATACTAAGTGAAATATGCCAGTCACGAGAAGACAAATACTTGATGACCCCACTTATATAAAGCATCTAAAGTAGTCAAATTCACAGACACAGAAAGTAAAATGGTGGCTACCGGGGCCTGGAAGAGGATGAAAAGGGGCTTCTTTTTAAGAGGTACAGAGTTTCAGTTATTCAACCTGAATTCTTAGAGGGATGACGGTGATAGCTGCACAATAATGTGAATGTACTAAGGGCCACTGAACTGTACACTTGAAAATTGTTAGGATAAGTCTAGTGTTCTATGTATTT
The DNA here is from genome assembly GCF_022355385.1 of Mustela nigripes. Classification (NCBI taxonomy): domain Eukaryota; kingdom Metazoa; phylum Chordata; class Mammalia; order Carnivora; family Mustelidae; genus Mustela; species Mustela nigripes. The sequence continues at coordinate 130,122,844 of NC_081562.1, forward strand.
TGCCATAATTCAAAAAGAGGCTTAAAAAATCACATCAAAGGCTCCTGTTGAGATACATTTAAAAGCAAAGGGAGAAGTATTCCAAAAAAGAAACTACCAATGTTAAAGAGATCGATTTTCAAAGAAGACATAACAAGTATTAACATGTAAATACCAAATAATAGAGCATTTGAATTACATGAGGTAAGGACTTACAGAACTTCAAGATAAAGTAGATGAATCCACAATCATAGCTGGAGAGCTCAACATGCCTCTTAAAAATGGACAGACCAAGCAGGTGGAAAATCAGTAAAGACACAGCTGAACTCAACAGCAGAATCAATCAGTTGGACATACTTGACATCTATAGACTACTTCATCCAACAACAGCAGAATACAGATTTCTCTCAAGCTTACATGGGACAATTGTCAAGACAAACCATGCTTTGGGCCATAAAGCAAACGTATTAAGCTGAAAAAATAATAGGAATCACACAGTATCTGCTCTCATACAACAATCAAACTAAACTAGAAATCAGGGACAGAGAGATAGTTAAAAATCCTAAAATACGTGGAGATAAAACAAAACATTTCTATGTGACTCATAAGTCAAAGAAGAAGTCTCAAGAGAAATTTAAAGTATTTTTAACTAAACTGAAATGAAAATAAAACATCAAAATTTGTGCAATGTACTGAAAGGAGTACTTAGAGAGAAACTTGTAGTATTAAATGGATATATTAGAAAAGAAGAAAGATCTAAAACTAATTATCTAATTTCTTCTTTATTAATAGGGACACCTTGTGTTTATTTTTCTTGTCTGATTGTTGTGGCTAGCACTCTTAATTTCTACCTTCAAAACTATTTCGAATTAAGTCCAAAAAAAGGGAGAAGGAAAAGAAAAACTATAGCAGAATTCAATGAAATTGAAACAGAAAACCAAAGAGAAAATCAACAAAACCAAAAGATTTTTTTTTAAGATTATTTATTTATTTGACAGACAGAGATCACAAGTAGGCAGAGAGGCAGGCAGAGAGAGAGGAGGAAGCAGGCTCCCTGCCGCGCAGAGAGCCCAATGCGGGGCTCGATCCCAGGTGGGATCATGACCCGAGCCAAAGGCAGAGGCTTTAACCCACTGAGTCACCCAGGCGCCCCCCAAAAGCTATTTTTTAAAGATAAGAAAAAAGCTGATAATCCTTTAGTCATGCTAAGACAAAAAAGAGAGTGCACAAATACTAATAACAGAAATAAACGAGGGGACCATCACTATAAAGCCTATGGAAATTAAAAAGATAATAAAAGAATACTACAAACAAATTTTTGCCCACTGATTTGATGACCTACATAAAATATACTATTTCTTGAAGGGCACAATCTGCCAGAATTCACACAGAAGAAACAAATGATCTGCCTATACCATAGCTATGAAAGAAACGGAATCAATAATTAATAACCTACCAAAACTAAAAGATTCAGACGCATATGAGTTCATCTGTGAAATCTACCAAACATTTAAAAAATAAATTCTATTGAATTCTCTATATTTTCTTTCAAAAGATAGAAGCAGAGGGAATAGTTTGTAATTCATTCTATGAGGGCAGCATTATTCTAACACCAACATAAAGACATTACAAGAAAACTATAGACCAATATCTCTTAGAAACGTAGATGCAAAAACCCGGAACAAAATATAAGCATCTATAGATCTTAATCTAAAGAAATAAAAAAAGAGTTTTATACAGTGACCAAGTGGGATTTATCCCAGGTATGCAAAGCTGGTTCAACAATTGAAAATAAATTAATATAATCCATCACATGAATATGTAAAAAACAAAAATCACATTATATCAAGAGATGCACAAAAAGCATTTGACAAAAATCCAATGCCCATTTATGATAAAAACTCTCAGTGAACTAGGAATATAGGATAACTTCAACTTGACAAAACACATCTATAAAAAATCTACAGGAAATATACTTAATGGTGAGAAACTTGGTTTTCCCATTAAGATCCTATAGCTTAGGCGAGAATGTTCCCTCTTACACCACTCCTCTCAACACTGTACTGTAACTCTGTGCTAGTTCAGTAAGGAGAAAAAAAAGAAACAGTATATGGATTGGGAAGGAAGACAAAAAACTGTGGAACATAATAAATATTCTACTTACACTTTCTTTCCTTCTTTTTAAAGATTTTATTTATTTGACACAGATAAAGAAAGAGAACACAAGCAGGGGGAGAAGCAGGCAGAGGGAGAGGGAAAAGCAGGCTCCCTGCTGAGCGGGGAACCCCCTGTGGGGCTCAATCCCAGGATTCTGGGATCATGACCTAAGCCGAAGGCAGAAGCTTAACTGACTGAGCCACCCAGGCGCCCCAAATTAAACTTTCGCTTTGTGTCTAGTATGTCCGTGATTTTTCTTGCTGTTGTTTTTTTTTTCAAACTAATCAAAACAATTTAAACATTTATAAATAAGCATTATGCTCATAAAAGATTGAGCACATAAAAGATACATAAAAAGATGAAATGCTGTAGAGAGATCATTTTGAATCTAACCAATAAAAGAAAAATCATTTAATACATGGTTGGCCCTAATCATTGGCTTCACAGCCTAGTTTCATCCTCTGCCTCTGGACAAGAGTAAAACACTGAATATTTGAATCCACATGGATGATTTTAATGGTATTAAAACCTACTATAGTTACAATATTTTAAAAATACATTTTAAGGAATGGAAAGGAGTGGTTAGGGCTTAGAATAATATTTGTATCAAGTGGATAAATAATGTCTAATTCTTTAAATCCTCTAAAACATCAAGTATTTAAAAATAAACCTAGAAATTTCTTTAAAACTGCAAACATATTAAAAGGTTATAGTTTGTATACAGGCTAATGTTATTCTGAGTTTTTATAAATAGAATGAAATCAAGGGTAGGCTATTTTAAAATTGCATAAAATCTCTTCCACAGTAATACCTAGCAAACAGGTATTCTTGCAATAATATCTTTAGTCAGTGGCTCTTGTGTTTACAGGAGTTTTTCTGCTGGGGGGTGGATAATACTGAGAAATCAATATACTCACCGGGTAGATATATGTGGTTTTTTTAAACATGTATTTGCTGAGGGTCCCCTGGGTGGCTCAGTGGGTTAAAGCCTGTCTTCGGCTTAGGTCATGATCCCAAGGTCCTGGGAAGGAGCCCCACATTGGGCTCTCTGCTCAGCGGGGAGCCTACTTCCTCCCCCGTTTCTCTTCCTGCCTCTCTGCCTACTTGTGATCTCTGTCAAATAAATAAATTAAAAAAACAAAACATATATTTGGCAAAACCATTTTAAACAGGATACTGTTACTTTTTTTTTTTTTGCTAGAATATTGTGCCTTTAAATCCAAAACATGCATTTCTTGACAAATTTCTTAAAAAAATTAGGCAACCAATATGTGTCACTTAAGTAAACAGTTTGTGAGTATAGAGATCAATGAAGCTGAAGTTGTATAATTAATTTCTTATAATCACTTTCATTTTACCATACCAATCCTTCTGTTTTCCAGGATTTCCAGCCACAGAATCATAAAGGCATTTACAGTATGTAAGATAGAAAGTTCAGTTCCTTTTTCATTCATAAAAACACATTTTTGGTTTTTTTTTAATCCCTATTTACATTCCCTATTTATATCCCTATTTCCATTCATATGCATTTTTGCCATATCACAGCTGATGAAAGCTCTTTATGGATCTCCCTTTGGGACTGGGAGCTACATGTTTACATGGTCTGGAGAAGTTCATACAGTGTTTGTCTTCTTTGTTTATAGAGTGATCACAAAAATCCCCATGCACAACTCTTATTTGAGTTTTTCCATATTCCACACAAATATTAATTTTTTCCCTCCATGTTCACAAGGTCACTTTCTTCCACGCTCATTGTTGAAAGCTGTTGTTTTCAGATAGAGTTAGTAGAGCTAAGGAATTTCTCCCACAGTGCCCTAGAATAATTATCATTGTTTGTTGGGTTTGGACATCAAGAGTGTCCCAATATATCTGACCCAGAACTATTTTATCATCCACTGAATATGGCATTAAGATATCCTTTAACCAGGAAAGCATGAGGTATGCGTGCACCACCTCATAGACTAATTGTTGCATGGACCCATTTCTCTTGGTGGTAGAGTAAATCGTGAGTAAGCAGGGTCTATGTGCCATAGGCAGTATGGCTGACATGCTATTAAATAAAATTTGGCCCTATCAAGTGATCTCATAAAATCAACGTTGACATCATGACACCAGAAGGCTGCTATACTGCTCCATTAGCAGACACCTGCAGCCTCAACATTAAAGTGGCTCACAGACCCCCTCCGGACCTCATTTCACCAGGCTTCTCTTCTTTCCTCCTCCTGCCTCAAGCGCACTCACTCTCTTGCAGTCCTCCAATAGCCCAGGCTCCTTCCCTTCTCTGCACATTCCTATGAAATCTTTTAGTTTCCTCTTCTCATCTAGTTAATTCCTACTCATGCTTCAGTGGAATCACCACCTCCTTGTGCAGCTCTCGGTGATCTCCTCAACTCGATCATACCTCCTTGCCAGAGACTGAGACGACTATGTGCTTCTCCTTCACAGCACTCACCACTCTTGTAATTATATCAAGTCTTTACTAGTGTGACGACCAGATAAATATCTGCCTCTCCTCTTAGATATACAGAAGGCAATGCTGGGCAAGATCTGAGAAATGGTACCTCACACAGTGCCTTGCATATAGTGAGTGATTAATAAACAACCAGAAATGGACTGCATTTCGTAGACATATTTCTGTGAAAAGAAACAAAAGCACCTTGCGTAACAGATACTTGATGAGTATGCAATGTATAGAATATCATCTGAAAACATTTTTATTATAAAGCATCTAAAATATTTTAATTTCTTTTTCAAACTTGACAAGGATCTAGCATATTTGGAATTTGGGAGAGGAAGAAAAAACTGTAGCAGGAATGCAATTACTGGAATTACAGAAGTGCAGTATTTAGTGATAGGATTTTTTTTCTTCCCATATCACCTTAGAGAAGTGGACAGAACCTTGAGGGTGGGTTCTACCCTCACTCCTACTCTGTTGCTGATAGTACCTTTCACTTTTTACTTTTCAATATCATTTTATGCTTCAATTACCTCAATATTTGGTCATTGTCTGTCTTTCTCACCACAATTTAAGATCCGTGAGGATGAGAGCTTTCTCCCATCTTTTTCACCTTTGGAGCACCACGCCTAAAATGGATCTTGACATAGTGCAGGTCCTACAAAAGCATTTGTTTAGTGAATGAATGGATATTTAATTTCAACTTGTGAATTAAGATGTTGCATGAAATTACTAGTACAGCTGAAAATTACCTCAAAGCTTCCCTTAAAACTTCTATTTGGTTTCAGATTCTTTCTCTGATACAGGTAAACACTTATTTTAATAGGTTTAATTTATTTTAAAAAAATTTTTAAGATTTTATTTATTTATTTGACAGAGATCACAAGTAGGCAGAGAAGCAGGCAGAGAGAAAGGGGGAAGCAGGTTCCCCACTGAGCAGAGAGCCCAAGGCGGGGCTCCATCCCAGGACCCTGAGATCATGACCCGGGCCAAAGGCAGAGGCTTAACCCACTGAGCCACCTAGGTGCCCCTAATTTCAATAAGTTTAAATTGTATAACTTAATTGTCATAAACTTTTTTTTTTAAGAATTTATTTATTTATTTGACAGAGAGAGATCACAAGTAGGCAGAGAGGCAGGCAGAGAGAGAGAGGAGGAAGCAGGCTCCCCGCTGAGCAGAGAGCCCGATCCGGGACTCGATCCCAGGACCCTGGGATCATGACCTAAGCCGAAAGCAGTGCCCTAACCCATTGAGCCACCCAGATGCCCCTAATTGTCATAAACTTTTAAAAACCCACCGAAAGGTATGTTCTCTAAAGAGTGTGTTATTATATGCATAGAGATAATTTTCCTACAACTGTTCTAAATCTCCGGTGATATAAAAAGGAATGCAAGAATTATCCATAATAAGGAACAGGCCATAGAGGTAAAAAGTTAGACTCAGAATGATTCTTGCAAGGTCTTTATTATACTCTTTATAGAAATAGCTCACTAACCCAATTAAAATCCCCAATCTATGATATTCAAGGTGATTTCCTACTTAGTGGTTGATGGCTGGTTTCTACTGTCTTTCACACTACATTTGGTTCCTGAAGGAGAAAAACATTCCTATGGTTGAACACAGAAGAACAATGGAAAAAAATAAAAATGAGGAGTCCTTAGGAAGCATCAGACAGGAAGAATAATATAAGGAGACAGCAAGGTCTGGAGCAAAATATCAGTCATGAATGATTGTATCTGTCCCTTGGCACACTGCTGTTCATGAGAGTTGATAATGATTCAATGCAAACAGAAGAGCAACATTTTATGACAAAATTATTGGACGTAACTCAGTTTGCTGTCTTCCTTGAGGGGTGGGGAATAATGGCAGAGAAAATAAAACAGATAAATGTGTGTACAACAGCAAATGTGTACAAAAGAATAGCAAACTTCAAGCTAAGATCCTTGTACAAATTTTTCTTCACAAAGGGACACCAGTATACATTGTTTATAAAATGTGAATAAAAATCTTTCGGTAGAGTGTTAAAAGTCATATTTGCAATTCAAATTCCTCTAAGAATCAATACTAGGTAATAAACACAAAATTCAATGTACAAAGGTGCTACTACTCAGGAAAGTATGTATTATGTATATATAAAGAATGGGAGAATTTTCTTGCTTGAATAAATCACTGGATTCCCCAAAATAGGAATAATGTTTGTTATTTAACAGAAAAGTCAAAAATACCCAAACTTCTATTCTCAGAGTAGAATAATGAAATAAAAAGATACATTGAAAAAAGATTACAAACCTAAGATATGAAAACAAAGACGAAAGTATAAGAATTAAGTCAATAACAAAAGAGATAAGAGATAAGACATTAATTCAAAAAGGATAGGAATTAAATAAGATAAATAATGGTTTATTAATTAAAGATTAAAATGCCAGCTTCATAAAATGAATTGATCATTTTTCTACTTGTTTAACCCATATATTGAGCATTGACTCCTAAGTCAGGTATTCTTCCATTTGCTAATAAAATGTTATAATGATAGAAATAAAACTTCAAGTTTCTTTTTGCATAAGCTCAAAGGAGGCATGTTGAAATTGCTAACTACATTTTAATATTCCCTGATGCATGTGAGGAAAGTAATGAAATCCGAATAGATATGATTCACATGAATGCTGTATTTTAATTTCAATCAATTATTATTAGGTTTCTTTTATATGCCATTAATTCAGCTGAGTGTTGAGAAGAAAAATAAGTTATTATTTAAATGGCTCACAAACTGAAGGGGAGAAAAACACCATATATATCGCATTCGAGTGTGAGCAAATTCCATTATATCATGGAACATGGCATAGTGCTTTGGTGGGGGTTTGCAGTGAGATGAAGGGTCTACATGAAACTAATAAGATACATTAAAGGGTGTAGCATTTGAATTGGGCCTTGTAAACTCATCAAGAGACCACCAAGTACATCAGCTATAATGGGAACATTCCAAGCAAAGAGTACCATACGATTAAAAGCACTGGCATACAGAAGTGTTGGAATATTTGGGGCCCTGAATTGTTTGATGCAATTAGAATTTCAAAAGTGTGTTAAAAACCAGAGTCAAGATTAGACATACAGACATACAGACCAGGGTCATGTTATGGAAAGTGTCTTTAATGCCTTTGTGAGAATTTAAGAATCAGTCCTTTAACCAATCAGAAGCCCCTGGTAGCTGATAATTAATGGAGCAACTTAGTGAGACTGCTTCCTTGGTAGCCCGAAACTAGGAACTAGAAATCGTACAAAGACTGTTGAAAATATTCAGGAAAAAAAATATAGGACAGAGTTCAGAAAATTTAGGGCTACAGCATTTATCAGAAGAAGTGCGTGCTTAAAGATCAGGTTCTGGATACAGATCGACTTTGGGATTTTAGTTACATCACTTACTAGCGTGTGACTTTGGGCAGGTGGCCCCATTCACTTTGATCTTTCCTTCCTTAGCTGTGAAGTAAGTGACAATGACAGCAATACTCATTCACAGTTTGTGATTTCAACCTTTTGTGATAAATGTGCTTTTTAATTCAGAATTTTTCAGACTTTAGGAAGACATTACAGTACACCTACCCTATTTTAGGTGTATATCCAGCAAGTTTGTACTATCGATTCCACAGTAAGATACATGAATACTTCCGGAGTAAAACATGACCATTTTTCATTCAGTGGAATCAATCAAGACTTGCAATAGCCTCTTCTAGTTTTTGTCAGGTCTTGATGTCAAATGAGTAAAAAACATTGTTTTTAATTTTCAGAGTGCTTTAGAGTTTTGAATTTAAAATTGGACAGGGAAGTGTGGACCTATAGCATCCAACACAGAAGACTGAAATGATTAAAAGAGATAATATATATAAAGGCTATTGAAGATCACCTAGCACATGGGAAACAATCCTCTGAAAATGGGGATGGGTGTGGTGGGCATGATGGAGAAGAGGCAGAGATTAGGAGAAAAAGGAGATCTTGGGCTTACCATGAGATAGAAAGCAATGTTTAGTACTTTGAGAAATAAAACGATAGAAGGTAGTAATCAGAGATTAGAATTTCAGAGTTAATAAGAGCAATTTCAGATAAACAAATCATTTTGAGCAGCTGCTTGGCTATGAAGTTTGAAGAGAAGAGAAAAGACGAAGGAGATAAACATCTACCTGTATTTTATGAAGAAGGAATACCTTTGATGAAAATCACCAAATATGGAGCCTGCATTGAATTTAGATTTAGCCAGCTAAATCTTTTAGAGACCATCTACTTGTGTCCAGATTACCAAAGCCTCTCTCCCCACACCAAGAAGACAAGAAGGCAGAAAGGGAAAGTGATGTGGGGTCAGACTCTTTATTCTGTCCACAAGGTGGGGACATTGACTTAGAACAGCTGACAATGGTCAGAGATTCTGGACAAGTGATAAGAAAGAATTGTCAAGCATTTACAACTCTTGATGCTTCCAGTTCAGGAAATTATTGCATGTGGTTTGATATTTGGTCTGCTTGTATATGTATATGTGTAGTTATATTTTGTGTGTGTATGTGTGTGTGTGTGTGTGTGTGCGTGTGTGTGTGTGTATCTTATTGGGATGAATTCCTTCATGGGAAATTTTACAACTCTTGATGCTTCCAGTTCAGGAAATTATTGCACGTGATTTAATATTTGGTCTGCTTGTATATGTATATGTGTAGTTATATTTAGTGTGTGTGTGTGTGTGTGTGTGTGTGTGTGTATCTTATTGGGATGAATTCCTTAATGGGAAATTCCATGTCTTATTTCTGTGTTCCTCTATCAAAGATGCCATATAAAATATCTCCTATACAGAAGATAATTGAACCTTTTATTTCCTTTCTTATACGTATATACTATATATAGATTATAATAGTATTAACATAGTAATTATAGTAATACCTATAATTATTCTGGGGTCTTAGATACAGTCTTAGAATGCTAAAAACAATCCTGAAATTACCTATTAATAATTCACTTTATAAATAAGAAAACTGAGTTTCAGTAGTTGGGAAACTTGAAGCTGAGAACACACAGCAAGCAATTTAAGGGCAGAGTAGAGACTGAACTCAGATTTGTCTGAATCTAATGCCCATGCTGCCACCTACTACCGGGAACTGGAGGGCTCCACTAACAAGAGGTCATCTGTAAGACATGGTTTATGCCCCTGCTAAACCACAAGTATTATTTCTGTTTAAAAACTGAACAACGCTTACTCTATAATTTATTATCTGGATATTTTAACTGCTGAAATGCTAGAATAAGAACCATACATGAAAGTGATTTGATTTAGCCTTTAATTTTATCTATTTATCTATCTATCTATATGATTGAATATATGTATACATACATACATATACACAAACACACACAAAATATGAGAGCCATACTAAGGTTTAATAGCATAAAAGAGCTGTATGCATTCCTTAAAGTCTTGGACGACATCACCGAGACCTGAATGCCCATTAGTGGTGGGTTAATTACTCAGCAATAAAAGGCAAGAAATTTACTAGGGACAAGAACACTACATGTAAGGAATAATTATTGCACTTATTTACTCCTGTTTTTGTTCCAGGGATTAGAAATGATGATGCTAGAGTGTAACAAGATAAAACTAAGTGATAATAAGGTGGTTAAGAAAAAACTTATGGTAAAAATTAGGCAGATCCTAGTACACTGACCTAGATGTCGGCGATGAAATTCCTCATGACCACATTCATTAGTAAAAGGAAGCTGCAAATAGACACACACACACACACATGCACACACACACACACACACACAAAACAGGAAGATTAGAAAAGGATTACGTGAATATATTAAAAGAATAAAATTGATAGAAAGTTCTATCCATAAATTTGAGATGCCAAAGCTGCCTCTCATTTATCAAAGACTGAAAACTCCAAAACTGCCGAGGGGCTTAGCAGAAAAAGAACAATGAGTGATGTCTTCCATGAGACTTGTATAGGAGGGCAATGCGGCTTTTTCTCGGTATTTCCCACCCCTTAAACCACATGGTCAGTGACAGAGAAACTACAACCTCTCACCACTTTCAAATCTGACTCAAGTATATTTATTTTGAGCTCAGTGGAGCATAACGGAAATAACCCAGTTCTTTACTAATTAGACATGTTTTTAACCATCATGAACCTCCCTTTCTTTATGTAAAAAATGGAAACTGTCATATTTGCCCTGTGTTTTGTGACAATTAGAGATTGAGCATTTAAAGCTGCTAACATGATGCCTGGCGTATAGGACACACAAATATTTAAGCAGTATCTTCATGCATGAATATTGAACATTATTTGGAGTACATTAAAAGTGTGTTTCTAGGGGCACCTGGGTGGCTCGGTGAGTAAAGCCTCTGCCTTCCCCTTGGGTCATGATCTCAGGGTCCTGGGATCGAGCCCCACGTTGGGCTCTCTGCTCAGCGGGGAACCTGCTTCCCCTCCCCCCACGCCTGCCTCTCTGCCTACTTGTGATCTCTGTCAAATAAATAAATAAAATCTTTTTAAAAAGTATTTGTAAAATATAAAAAATTATTTAAACAAGGTCATCCCTCGTCCAGTTTTCTTTCTAGTGGGATGTTTTGGGAGCGAGAGGAAGAAAAATAAAAATGAGAAAAACAAATACAAATACATAAATATGAGATACATAGATCTCTTCAGTCTCCAGGACTAGATTAGTGCCCTAGCATTCCTGCGGGAGGGGAGGGAGACTCGGAACGAGCTGGTACCTTGCACTGGAAGGACACTCTAAGGACAAAACAGTTTCCCTGCAATCATTCTCCTGTACAATGCCCTGGACCACAGAGGTCTGCACATTCATCCTGTCAAAGTACTGCCAAATGTCTGCTAGAGATCTTTGCCCTCTTCCTTCCTCCTGTAGTTCTAACCACGTCGGGGGCATGCATGCAGGTCTTTTAATACAACAGACAGAAGAGGCTCAGGTCCTTCACTTCTGCTCCAGGCTTGCGGACTGGTAAGAATAGTCATAACCTCCCTCTGATGGCACATTTGTGGGGATCCAGTGAAAACATATATATGTGCGGGCCTGTATACACATACCTGTACACACAGACACGTGTATGTAGAGCTACTATGCCATGTGTATACACACCCGTATTTGTGCCTCCACGGCCAGACTGTGTATGTGCGCGTACGCACACTTACGTATACCCACCAGAACACTTTCCACGCTCCTGCCCCTGAGAGCCATTCTCTTTAAAAGAGAGATCGTGAATAATGGGTGGAGAGAGGACCAAACTGAGGCAAAATCAAAATGAGCTGCCAAGATTCTATTATGTAGGCTAAGACTGTTCTTTTAAGGGCCAATAAAAAGATGGGGAGTTTACACTGTCATTGAAAAGCTGTCTTAGAGCAGATCACTACTGTCTTGGAAAACCACTCTAGCAGATGAAGAAACAGAAGAGACAGCCCCTAATCATCTTTTAATGATGTGATTAAATATACAACTACAGTACTTAAAAAGACAACCCCCAAAGTAATTCATGTCAACCACTGATATCTTTTCGGAAAGTTGTTCTCTTGTTCCAACCCTACCTTCTTCCCCTTAGTTGCATTTTTCTTTTTCTTTTTCCCCCCACTCTTGGAATCTCTTCATATGGAGCTTTAAAGAGCCACCAATTTTCACGTACGGCCCCCAAATTTTCTGGTATCTGATATTAATCTGGTTGCTGGCATATGCTGCCAACTAAACTCAGCTCGGATTTTTATCGCTTTTGGACAACGGCCATTTCAAGTCTTAGAGAGCATGAACTTGTGATTTTTATGGCAAACATTAATACTTAACACCAAACACAACTGGAGGAGTTTCTGAATACAAGAGCAATTAAGAGTGAATTTTTCATTTTACAAAAGCAACAAATCAATTTCTATAATATTTTAATCATATACTCATAATGACATTAGCTTTGATTTTTGAAATGCCCTGCAAAGAGGCAGATCTCAGGGTAATGAATGTTTGTGTGAGGGACAATCAGTAATGTCTCTTTTGTACCGCTTGAGCTGAAATAAGTTAAGATTTAAGGAACAATTAATTGGCCTAATTCCAGAAATATGAGCTAGATTTCCATACTCCCAGTTCAATTCTTTTTTTTTTTTTAATTTTTTTATTTTTATAAACATATATTTTTATCCCCAGGGGTACAGGTCTGTGAATCCCAGTTCAATTCTTAATTATGCATATATTCCAAACAAATGGCTTTTTTTTCTCTTTGCTCTATTTTAGACTTCACATGTTACATCAATCTCTTCTTAGACTGGCTTCATTTATATCTTTACATGTCATCCCTAATTAGATCAATGTTTCCCATAAATTATTCACATGACATAATCATCTCCTTTCGTTCTTGGGATATTGGTCAGCCTCCTCCTTTGTCACATTGTGTTCATTGGTAGGATGGCTGTCCTTATGTTGATTGAAATCAGATTCCCTGCCGTGTCCTGGCCTTCATAAACAGCAGAAGCAAGCGCTTTAGGGTGACATTCAGCTGCCGATGATAGAAGTCTCCTTTTTGCTTTGTCAATAGTTGCGTTCTGGGCATCACGTGCGGAAGGAATGCACAACCTTCCTTCCATGGTCCCAAATTTATTTCTCTTCTCTTCCTTCTTGGCAGTAGGGTCAGTTGGTTGTCTCATGTCTTTATACAGATGACGACCTGCCATTGGGGTCTCTCAATACTCTGGTATTCTTCTGTGGGTCCTCAAAGTGCCATCTGTCCTCCATTTTGTACAAGCAGGATACTTGTGACTTAATGCATTTAGTCTAAATCCTGCTATCATCATTTGCATAGAGTACTTCATTGTAGGGTGTTGCCTTTGGCCATCTTAGGTTCATGTTAACTCTGAAGCCTAATATTCCTTAATCACGGTCATTTGAGTTAATATAGACTACCTTAAAGATAGTAGAAATAATTATTAAGGTATTTGTTCATAGAGTTAGTTGTAGTAAAGTTCTGTCACCAACTAAAGAGATTTAGAGTAAAACTTAGTAAGTAGGATTGCATTTTACCACGGAATGGCAAGATTATAAAATATATAGACCTATGCGTTGTTGGAACAATACAAACAATTACCACCTTATAAAATCTACTAAGCCAGATTTAGCTGAACCTCAAATAGCAATCACTAGGCTTCACAAAACTTCTTCAATTGGAATGTGCACATTATTTTCTGGCTGAATCCTCTCATTCTTTCCATCCTAAGGGGCCTCTTCCAACCTGACAGCATAACCCAGCAGCCATTGAATATAGAGTGAGCGCTGCAAGGACTTGAGAAGCTCATCTGGGACTTCACTGCTTAGGAGAAGATTAGTTATGATCATGACAAGTGAGGGAAGAGCCTGGTTAATGATGGAATTGCCCTAAAGTGGAACCAGAGAGAAGAGTGCAGACCCAAACTACTTCTCTTGGGGGTATACTTGAAGCCCAAAAGTGAAGAATGAGAATGCTATCATTATTCCACACTTTGCATTTCTCACAGAAATTTCCAGGCCAATTAGTGAGGCTTCATAAACTTCCCACATTGGAGGAACAATGAAAACCCAGACAAATAAACTTTAGGAAAGAATTCTAGACAGGAAGTGAAATCTGGCTTAGGAGATTATAGGATATAGTAATTACTCCACATTGTTTCCATAGATCCAGAGTATTCTACATCTTAGCGTTCAGTATAAAAATGCAATTCTCATTTGTTAAATTTGTTGGTCTAAATCTGTGTCTTTGGAGCCAGAAAGCAATTACCACTCTATGCACAAATATCATGGGGCAATAAATATTTTCATCATTCTTAAATTCTAACGTGTTATCTCGTAAGCCTTCGGGTTTTAATTCATGACTTCTCCAAATACCATAGGTCTTCCTGTTGTAGTCTATGTGTTGCTATGTTTATTTTCTATATATGACATTTTTAATATCTAAAAGATATTTGTCTTGCTAATACTTTTATTATTTTGTTTGAAATTCATTTCTCATGCATTGATTACTATGTTCTGGCATAAGGGTATTTTATTGATCATAAAATTGCAAAGATATTGCATAGTGGCATTCCATCTCAGGGCTTCAGAGTCAATTTTGCTGAATATTATTAATGCCAACATGAGGTTAGAAAAGAAGGTAAATGGGGCAGAGCCCACATAGAAACAGTAAGGCTTCTTTAAAGGTTCAAGAAATGGATTTCCCTTCTCAAAATCTCTTCCTGGAAGAAAGGCTGTTTTTCTGCACCAGCATTTTTATCAGCCTTCTAAAGGATTTTGTTCACTACTGGGATCATTCGCTGCTCTTTGTTGTGTTTTAATTATTTTTTGTTGCATCATCAAAGGCAATTTGCTACAGATGGGTCCAGTCATATGCTCCTTCCATCCTTCTTCTTGGCACAAACATACTAACTTTGGCTCTGGTCTTTGAAATCCCTGTAACTAAGCCAAACTTTCTACATGTCTTTCAAGTTGAGGGTTTTAACCCTGTCCTGTTTTAAAAGAAAGAAAAGATGCAGTAACAGTCTGCCTTTGAAGACTGGGAGGGATATGATGAATTATAAAAATCTTTTTTATGTATATCCGACAAGCCAAAACTCTGAGAGTGGGGAAAAAAGATTGGTGATATTTCTAACCATATTAATTTGAGAAGGATATATAAGATATGTTAACTAGAGCAGCAATTAATCACTGGTGCATTTGGTCAAATTTGCAATGATAAAGTGTGTTCCTTTCTTATACTCTTCAGTGTATAAAGCTTTTAAACTTTCTCTAACCCTGGAGTAATTATCCAGGGACATAGTAATTATAATACTTTGGTGTCTGTAATGTCTTTTACTTATTTCTCTGTGGCCTCTAACCAAGAATTAAAAGTGCCCTCTTTTAAGATTGCCTTGTCCCACAATGACCCCAAGGGAACTGGGTATTACTTGGTATTCCTTATTTAACTTAGTGAGTTTCTTTGCATATCTCCAAAGTCAGCATTGTAATGTCAGTGCTTCAGATCAGAGTGCATTGGACAACCAGGGTTCAAGTCCTGGTTCTCATTAGCAGAATTTCTGCGATATACTGTGTTGCTTTAAAACACACGTGCACGCGCACACACACACCAGAAACATCTACAGTGACAGAAAAAGATAATAAGAGCTATTATTGTTTTGACAGATTTGGAAAGGAATCCCTTTGAGATAGATGACAAAAGCACAAGATCGTTCCCATTAGTTTACCTACTGTGTCCCACTTATCTTTGGTAAGATCTACCCTCATTGAGAATCCATAGTGGACCAACAGATAGATGATTTTACACCCCTGTACACTTTGTAGCTCCTCACAGGAGGGATGTTGTGAGCCCCTTTGGTGATATCACTGCCCCTTTTGCACTACATTTGTTGTTTAGATCTTTATCCCTGAAAATTTCTGCAAAGAAAATGTGTTCTTTTGTTTCATAATATTGCTATTCAACATGATGGCAAAGGTCCAATCCAGGTAAAGAGAATAAATGCAGGGAAGACTGTTAAAGACACAATAATAACAGAGCTTTAAAAAACAATATGCTTGGGGCACCGGGGTGGCCCAGTGGGTTAAAGTTTCTGCTTTCGGTTCAGGTCATGATCTCAGGGTCCTGGCGTCGAGCCCCGCATCGGGCTCTCTGCCCAGCAGGGAGCCTGCTTCCTCCTCTCTCTCTCTCTGCCTGCCTCTCTGCCTACTTGTGATCTCTCTGTCATAAATAAATAAAATCTTTAAGACAACAATAACAATATGCTCCATTACTAGCTGAAACTTGATGAAATGACCTGTAATCCAAACCATGGTTCGCTGATGAGCATTAGTTAAATATAGAGATGACTTTAAAGAAAACTTATTCTTCTCTTTTTCATATTTGATAAAGAAAACAGTGACTCCACAAATAAGATAGGATAGAAACAAATATGTGATAGCTCTTCTTTCTGCAGGTAACTTTTATCTTTACATTTCCTAGAGGGCAAAGAAAGTAACACCTCACTTCAGGTCTTCCTGTTCTCCTTTTCCTAATAACAGCATTGTATTTAGTCCACTGATCCATTCAATAAGCATTCATCATGCCTAGTTCTAGGCCTATGAATAAGGAAAGCTATCTGTCTTACGGAGCTCAGAGACTATGGGAAAAGATATAATATATAATATAAAATACTACAAACTGCTAAAATTATAGTATGAGCAAAATGCAAAGGCCACTTTTTTTTTATTAATCTCTAATTTTTTATTAACATATAATGTATTATTAGCCCCAGGGGTACAGGTCTTGGCTGGAATATTTCATGGTAATGGTGATAGTGAATTAGTTTTGAAGAGTAAGAGGATTTTTTTTTTTTCCCTCATTTGAAGTAAGGAAGATCATTCTGAAAAGGCCATGCATAAAACTATGAAAACCACAGAGGAACATGCATTACTGAGACAAATGTAAGTATTAATAGACTGGAATGGCTAGAGTGTAGACCTTGTGGGACTCAGCTGGCAGTGGAGGGAGGTGGGAAAACAAAGCAGTTAGCTGGAGAAGGTTGTGCATATTGAAACCATTTGAGTTCATCCTCGAGGGTAACAGGAGTCCGCCAAACGATCTTGAATAATGAAATGTGAATGTGAAATGATCACATATGTGTTTCAGAATCCTACTTTTTGTGGATTGATAAAGGAGGTAAAAGACACAGAGACCACTATCCTAGCTGGTTAAGGACACGTGAAGATAGAATGTTAGGGAGGCCAATCCCACAGTTCCTGTGTGATAAGGGGCCTGAACTGAGATGTTGGCTATTAAGAAAGGAGGAAGTCATAAAACATTTATGGGTTAAACTAGGAGGAAATCATGATCAATTTAGTTCGAGAAAGGAAATATGTCATTTTTTCCTTAGATTTACGGAAGAGCATGTTCTCTATATGACTCTGAAAAGAAGCTTCTCATCATGTTTAACATATAGAATATGACAAGTCTTCATTTTGCAGTAATTTCAGTAATCAGAAATGTACCTACAGAAAGCCATATGACCATACTAGGTTAGCTATCATCCTACTCTAGAACAGTGATAGTAAACAACTTGGACATCATGGAAGGCCCTAACAACCCACATTTATTATAATTTTACCACATGTTAGAAACTACAGTGGGTGTTGGAGTGTATTCAAAGAACAAAACCTTAACCCCAACCTCCAAAACACTTATGCTAAAATTCCAAAGACAATATAAAACATACCTTAAAAAATAGTGGATTATGTTAAAAATTATAAACTTTTATTTTATTCTTAGTGTGGAATCTTGTAAAGTATGATATTAATGTTTGAAAGCAATGCATATGTGTGCATACGGATGTTTATCCATCTGTCTATATTATCTAGCTAGCTGAATATATCCCTTAAGCCCTGATATTATGATAGTTATCAGCACATATTTATGTATGAAGCTCTACCTTTATCCTAAATCTTTGCATTGTTTGTGATGATGATACTCAGGGGTTCGTGCATGTACAACTGTTAAGACCTCTTTTAGGTGAATCTATTTGCCTTAAGAGAAATGAATCCAGAGGGCAGGGGTCTATGCATGCATATGTTTGCTATTGTAACCCCAGGGCCAAGCATGCTATAGGTACTTGGTAAACATTTGTTGAAAGACAAGGTAATGATAATTAACATGACATTGCATATTTATATGATGTGATATGTAATGTAAATATACATATCTATCATACCATATCTATCTATAACTTTGAATTGAGAACCCTACACTCTACATCGTGGTGAAGAAATGAATAAAAATAGCAGTAAAAATAACTGCACTGGGCATAAATGAAAAAGAATGGTGTCAATCTAGGAAAAGCATTTTGTATTCATTTACATGGAAGCACATTCTATCTACCTGAATATGGTACATGTACTTAAGACATAGTTTTAGATACTTTTGTTTATGTAAATTATTATAGAAAGGTTAATTAACAACTGTACTTAGAAGTAAATTTGTTTCCCTGCCCAGAACAAAGATTGAATTTATTTTACAGAGATTATTCCTCCTGCCATATTGATACATTAATTGAATTCAATGAGTATTAAGCGTCAAATAGCTCCTTCCTCTTGTGTTCTATGACATGACAAATATAAAGGTGTGAAATACAATTTCAAAACTGAGTACTTAACAACCACTCTGGGGAATATAAATCATGCATAGATGAAGCTATTATAAAAATAAGGGAGCATTAAAGCAGGCACCAAAATCAAAGTTTCATCTGGGCATATTAAACTTACTGGGTAAATTGAACTTGAATTCACTGGACAGTTTGATGTGAGACAAGTAATAAAATAGTGGACACTTAACCTATGTGAAAGGATCAAATAACACAAGGAGACATGAAGAGAAAACAATAGGGAAGCAACGATCCTGTCCTGAGGTCGGCCAGTATTTTACAAGTTGAGCAGAAACAGAAGAGTCTGGAAAAGGAAATCAAAGGAAAAGATGGAGGACGTAGAGTAACGCCATTCAGGTAGAGCATCCCATAAGCTAAGAAAAGCAAAAGAAAGTGTTTCTAAGCAGGGATGGACACAGATGTCGAATGCTGCTGAGTGGCCAAGCAATCTGGGCACAGGAAAGTGTTACTGGCTTCAGTGAGAAAAAGCTGGTAACCTTTCCAAGAGAAGATTCAGTGAAGTTTTGAGAGGTGAACACAAATTGAAGAAGTGAGAGCAGGGAAGCTGAATCAAGACACGGTGATTGCAGTAAGGAATGAGAGAGGTAAAGGACTTTTAGAAGACCTTTGCACACCGACGTGATGCATTGAGATGGTAAGAATGAAAACACTGGAGAAAGGACAGGATTAAGGAGGCTAACACAGAAGGAGGAGAAAGGGCTCCTGGGCAGCTCAGTCGGATAAGCCTCTGCCCTTGTCTGAGGTCATGACCCCAGGGTCCTGGGATCCAGCCCTTCTTGGGGCTCCCTAATCAGAGGAGAGTTTGCTTCTCACTCTTCCTCTGCCGCTCCCCCTGCTCAAGCTTGTGCCTGTGCTCTTTCCCTCTCTCTCAAGATCTTAAAAAAAAAAAAAAAGGAAGAAGAAGGAGAGAGATTACAATCCAGAAAATGCATGGATGGCAACCAGAGGCCCCCCATATGGGACAAGGATATGAACTTTGGTTACTGCCAAACCCACAAGAGCGATTTAGCAAGGATTACAGATTCCAATTTTCTGGTTATTCACCTGGGCACGAGGCACTGCAGAATATATATGAGCAAACAAGGAGTGTCAGAAGGTACGTCAATGCAGATTACTCCGGTAGTGGTTATCAGGCTGCCAGCCTCCCAGCTGGGCCCCCAGCCCCCACCTGGCTGGTAAAAGACGCTGTGACTTCTGCCTTGCTCCCATAGGCAAATTAGTTGTCAGGCAACCAGTGCTTTCCTACAAACAGACAATTTGTTTACAGCCAGAAGCAAGCCACAACACTCTCCTTAGATTTTTTTTCTCTTAAAAGTAAATAAGTAGCTGCGTGTCTCTCTTTACCAAGCCCAATTCCTGATGCTTAGAATTCATCTATGAAAGAAAGAGACAAAAACCACTTTGAAACAAGTTAACTGTTCAGAGATCATAAAGACCATAAGCATATCCTTTCCTACTGGCAGTATTACAGTGTTTTTCACTTCTTAAAATTCTTTTAGTATGTCCATTAAATATGAAAACTATCCTAGGATCTTTTAAAAAATAGTTATCATGTGGAAGTCTATAGAAATAATCTACTCCCTAGGATCTATTTCTTAAAAGAGCACATTCAATGAGCTACAAAAAGAAAAAACAAACAAAGAAAGCCATTAAGACGGTCTGGTACTTGGCGTACGTCCTATTAAAAAAATTCTAATTTCCTCTCTGATCAACATATAGAAATGGCACGTTGATTGCCATTTATCATGCTTAAATATGTGAATCAACTCCATTAGCATGAAGACAGTGTAATAATACATTATTTATGAAAATACAAATCATCTTAACTAATAGACTCTCAAAAATTAGAGAGATTATGGCTTTAAATTATTGATTTTGTCTAATAAGTCAGAAGGGGAATCGTAATATCATTTACTTTTTTTAAGATTTTATTTATTCATTTGAGAGAGAGAGAGATACAGAGAGAGAATGAGTAGGGGGAGAGGCAGAGGGAGGGGGAGAAGCAGGCTCCCCACTGACCAGGAGCCCAATGTGCGGCTTGATCCAAGGATCCCAGGATCATGACCTGAGCTGAAGGCAGATGTTTACCCATATGAGCCACCCAGGCGCACCATTAACTATTTTTTGAGAAGTTTATGTAACCAACCTTCATTTAAATGAGTACAGATCTTATACTGATTTGAAGGTATGATCAATTCCCTCGTAGAAAAATCCTTTTATGGCTGTATATCACTAGTATGTGTGCTTTAGCTGGTTGGCCATCTATCTGGGTGGCTATTAAGGTTCTTATAAACCGCACCCAAGTCCTGCATACACTGTCCATGCCCTGTTAGGCATCCTTTAAGTTTAGCTGTTTGACTCAGCAGCCTGGGTGAGCTACCTTCCCATGCCCATAGTACCTGATTCAGAGGCCCTCTTCCTGTTCCAATCATACTGCTTTGGTGTTTTTTTTTTTTTTTTTCATTTATTTATTTTCAGCATAACAGTATCATTATTTTTTTACCATACCCAGTGCTCCATGCAATCCGTGCCCTCCACCACCTGGTACCCCCAACCTCCCACCCCCCCGCCACTTCAAACCCCTCAGATTGTTTTTCAGAGTCCATAGGTTTTGAGGATATAATGTTATTTTGGGAAGAAGCCACAGTGCTCCATAGCCAATTGCTTAAAGCAGTTCAACTGAACCTTCATAATATCTTATGTCCTATGGTTTAGTGGATAAATGCCTCTGGGGTAGAACAATTTAAACGTGGAGCTAGGAAGTGCCAGGATAGGGTTTTCTCAGGGAGGGACACCTGTCTGTTAAAGGGGCAGTAACACCATTGTGAAGACATGGGACCCTGAGCTCAGATACTTAGCGGTTAAAGACTGAAGTCCAGTTGGAGATACAAAGTGAAACAAACATGCAATAGAAAAAAAGAAGACTGATGAGTCTGAAAGGCTCTTCCCCTCAGGAAGTAAGCAAATAATAATAATACTAAGGAAAATATAACAAAATAAAACAGAAAAAAATTAATCCAAAGGAAAATTAGAAGAACTTTTAAACATGAAAGATTAGGAGAGGCAGTCAGAAAGTTTGGTGCTCTCAAATAAAAACATTTGCCTTAATTATAATTCAAATAAATAAAACGAACTTGACTTTTAGTGTTGGCAATCTACAAATACCAGGGGAAAAAAGTAAAAAGTATTAAAATAAAATTAAATGAACAGAAAAGTACAATAGCTGTTCAAGGACTCTGAGATTGCCCATGAATTCCCATTGGCCTCCATTTATTTTATCACTCCCAAAATAAATTTAATTTTTCTCCACTGCTAACATCCAAAAGTAAATCTAAAAACCCATTTTACTCAAGGCATGTTTTCCATTTGGTTTAGCTATCTCTAATTCAACATATTTAAAAATCCTTGCATCCGCTGAAGGCTATTTTGTCTGTCCCATTTGCTTAATTATGTTTCTGGTGTTTACAAAAAACAAAAAGATGTTTTCTATACCTATGCTTTTAACTTTAGATATAGAGCTGCATTATAGTTTCAATAGGGTTTTATGGACTGGTTTCTGAAACAAACCATGATTTACAATATTCTTTCTATAGAAAAAAATGTGTTGCAAGTTCAAGCCAGCTGATTTATTGATCTTCTGGAAAATAAAACATCCACGCATCTGGGGCTGCCCAGCATTGATGTGAGGAAGATGTGGTTGTGGTAAAGACTTGCGGTGTATACAAGATGCTTTCTGCTGTTTTGCTATTTATGTAAAAAGTTATGCCATTTATAAATTTTATAAGAAATTTCCTAAGTCCCACAACAGTCCAGAAAATTGCTAACCTACAGAGCTTTTGGGGAATGGGTGGCTCAGAAGATGCTGATTACAACACTGATTGTCCACAGCTGTCATTACCTCTTTATGCTTCTCTTGCACACTGAAATTTACATCCCTCTCCCCAACTTTAGTACATTCCTGAGAGTAACCACCAAGTCTTTATCTCCCCCACCAGCGTCTTCCTGACCACAGCTGCGTAATTCAACTGACATGCCCCATGTCACATAAGCACTAAAACACAACCTAAAACTACCTCATCACCTTCTTTCCAAAATGAGTTTGATCCTTCTTGGACTTCCCAAATCTTCCCACTTGGAATTTTTACCCCAACCACTCAAATTCCAAACTTGGGAAATCTGTCCTTCTCTTTACCTGGCTTCCCAATTCCAAGTCACAAATCACTTATTTAACAACGTGTTTTAAGATCTTATCATATAGTGTCCATCCTATTTGTGGCAAAATGGTTTATCAATAACTACTTTATGAGTTTTAAATTACACCTGAACAGACTTTGTTCTTTCTCCCCTTCACATGCATCCCAGGTGCTACCATTAGAATTACCATCTAGAAGAGGAGTCAAGATTACTTATGCAGAGGACTAGTTCTTAGACACAGTATGTGATTATAAAAGGGGTACAGCTTCTAGAACTAGGAGAATCGAAAAAAATATTACTGAATAATGTACTACATTTAAAAGCAAATTAACCTAGAAGAAAGGAGTGGGAAGCAGGGGTGAAGAAACTGGTGAACACACTATTAAAAAAACCAAACCAAACCAAAACAGGACAAAAAAATCATCCCCAACTCACTGGCTGTGGACTGGAGTAGGAAAAAAAGGAGAAACTGGAGAACAGTAACCCCACAGATGGATGGAGATAGTTGGGAATGTAAATAAATGTTTTCAAAAATTCTTCTATTTTTCACGATTAAAAGAGAAATAGTCCAATTGAATTATGCACACCAAAGAGAAATTTAGCATACATTTTTGTAAGCATGAATCAAAAGTTGTAAGTAGAGAGAATCTCTCAATATCAATCTAATAGTAGGAAATTGGCAAAAGAAGCAGAGGGAAACCATAGAAAATGGAATATTAACAGTAAAGTATTACTGTGTTTTATTTGAGAACTTTAATCAATGTCTTAGTCCTAAATTGAAGTAGTGTTGTAAAACAAAAAACATTAAAGGCAATTTATTTTATTTTATTAAATATTTTATTTATTTATCTCTTTGAGAGAGAGAGAGAAAGAGAAAGCATAAACTGCAGGGATTGGGGGGCGTGCAGAGGGAGAGCGAGAAACAAGCTCCCCGCTAAGCTCAACTTGGGGCTCTATCCCAGTACCCTAGGGTCATGACCTGAGCCAAAGGCAGATGCTTAACAGACTGAGCCACCCAGGTACCCCCAAAGACATTAAATAAAATGCTAGCATAAAATTATCAATAGCTCCCAAATTTCAAAACTCTTTTGGTAGTAGTTCATTGTTACCAAAAGCGATGAAGTTAGATTTAAAATCGTTGTGTCTTGGTTCTTCACTTTGTAAAGTATAACAGATAACCTTTATTATAATACTTTCCTAAAAAAATTATTTTATTTATCTGACAGACAGAGAGAGGGAAAGAGCGAGCCTAAGCAGGGGGAGCAGCAGGCAGAGGGGGAGGGAGAAGCAGACTTCCTGCTGAGCCAGGAACCTGACATGATTCTCATGGGGCTCAACCCCAGGACCCTAGAATCACAACCGAGCAGAAGTCAGACACCTAACCAACTGAGCCACCCAGATGCCCCTCATAATGCTTTTTAAGAGAACTACAATATATTATGTGTATATGGTGTACCTGCACATAGAAGATGCTCCATAACTGGTATTTACTCTCACTTTCTTTTCAAAGGTTTCAATCTAGGTATATTGAGTAGGTCCAATATATAAAATTATTTTCTAAAATGCATGATCCAGGAAAGACTTTTTTCCCCCTTCTCTGTAAACTTTTAATTTACTCAATGTTTTAAGCATCCAACACTTATCATGACTATGAGAGTGAACAGTGACACGCCAATCACAGAATTCCCCATGATGATGGGCAAATGTGTGAGGAGAAACATGGCAAGATGTAATCTCGGGAAGAGAAATGAGGTTGTATTTCTTCAGCTTTTTGGTGGCTGATACAGACTTGAGGTGGCTCATTTACTATCTTGGTTTGTCATTTTTAATTGTGAATCTATCCTTTGCAGGAGGTTGTGTGTTTAAGTTATGGCTGTGTCTCCACAGGACTTCAAGTTCAGCCCTAAAGGTTCTAGCTGCCCTACATCCACATTAATACTAACCTTTCAGCTCAGTGTGTCTCCACCATGCAGACAGAGTACACTGGGATTTTCCACGAAACATTTTACAAATCTGTGTTTTCAAGTATTTCAGAGACTTTCTAGGCTCACACAAGATTCCAAGAGGTGGCATACTACTTCTTTGTTGCCTTTCCTTGCTGACTGATAGGGTTTTGCTAGTACCATTTTTCTTGATTATTGGTTGACTCAATTTACGTGGGTTAATTATATGAATCCGGACCCATTTTTCCTTCCTTAAAAGCGTGGATTCCATTCTAAACTTTTTAATACAGCGTGTGTTACGAAATTTACTTACACAATAATCATTGTGAAATAAAGATGACAGAAATATATCAGAAAAATGTGTGTATATCTCCCACACAGCTCATAACTTTCTTTAAAACTCTTTAATGGAGTTCTGTAATTAAGTAGTAAAATGTTCTCTTACCGAACTACAAATCACTGTTATGCTCAAAGAATTCTAGGGAAGTACTTAGTGTCCTTTGGTCGCTTCCCTGCTAGATGTTGAGTGAAGGCTAAAAGTGGAATTTGCAAACCTCGGAGTCCTACAAGTAGACAGGCACCCTAAGCTAATGCTTGGGAGCTTGAATCCTCGAGGTAGACCAGCTCAGCCACCAAAGGTAAGAAGCTAATGAGTACTCTGCAAGTTGTTGCCTCTGAGTAAGAGCGGAATGATAATGCCCTTTCCACCGAGTTATTACAAGGATTAAATGAGGCAATGTATTGAGTTAAAAGAGAGCTTCGTTTGTAAGAACAGATGAATAAGACTTAGCTACCCTTTGTTCCATTAAGCAGATGTTTATCAACTGCTTATTCAGTGTTAGGTAGCCTTCAGAGATGACTGGCTTTAGACCCTACCGCATAAGCGCTAGCTGCTGCCGCTACAAGTTTCCAGAACTAGGCTAATCCATTCACAAACCCAGACATTTTAAGTTATGGTCTCCGTATCTTTCCTGAGCTTAAAATGGTAAGAGGATGGAGCGTAAACAGTATCTTCTTATACGCCCGGATTTTATACATTCAGGGTTGGCCCACACATCACCGTAGACAACTGCTACAGCCTACTTTGAAATGTCCTTCGTCCCCACGTGCTGTTGACTAAGACAGTGGCCTAATTCAGCGTCCTCGTCAAAAAAGTGTGCAACTTGATATCCTATTAAATCATATACTCATTGACAAAACTTTTCTAAAATGAAATTGCAGCATATTTATCAAAAAAGTTCCGTTAAGAGAGAGTCAATAAAACTAACCTGGAAGAAAAAAAAATCCTTATCATCAAATAACTTATTAAAAGAGACTACGTTGCTGAGAAACATTGACACCAAGAAGATCCTTTATTGGGCGCCTGGGTGGCTCAGTGGGTTAAGCCACTGCCTTAGGCTCAGGTCATGATCTCAGGGTCCTGGGATCGAGTCCTGCATCGGGCTCTCTGCTCAGCAGGGAGCCTGCTTCCTCCTCTCTCTCCCTGCCTGCCTCTCTGCCTACTTGTGATCTCTCTCTGTCAAATAAATAAATAAAATTAAAAAAAAAAAAGAGAAACAGTGATTTATAATCTAAAAAAAAAGAAGATCCTTTATTATTATTATTATTTAATGTTCTTTTACACAAATTTAATTGCTGATGGAGTGGTGTCCAAGTCTGAAACCCCTGAAGTAACCCATAAGCTATAAAGAAATCTTAGAATATTAAATCAATCCTCTATTCACTGCTACCATGCAGTATTTATTCCCATCTCTGCCTAGCTTAAAGTAGGTCCTCATTAAACACTGGAAAGAAGGAAGGGAGAAGCGGAAATGAGGAGGGGAGGGAGGAGGGGGATAAGGAAG
Source organism: Mustela nigripes (assembly GCF_022355385.1). NCBI lineage: Eukaryota > Metazoa > Chordata > Mammalia > Carnivora > Mustelidae > Mustela > Mustela nigripes. The sequence goes on from NC_081562.1 coordinate 130,149,596, forward strand.
GGAGGGAAGTGGGAAGGAAAGAAGCGAGGGTGGGAAGAAGGAGAGAAGGTTTAAAGGGACAGAGGGAGGGAGGAAAGGAAGGAAGGGCAGATGAGCAGTTCACTAGCTTCTGTTTCTGCTCTCCCCCAATCTATTACCGAGGTTATTTTCCTGAAGTGCACAATGTTCGCACTTAGCTGAGAGATTTAATTTAGATTTCCAGAGGTCGAGAGCTGAGCTTGTACTATGCAATTCTTTTGATTCGAAATACCTGCCTACAGCTTCATCACAAAGTGAGAATTACTTCACCTAAAATTTCAGAGTAGTGAGAAAAGTATCTGCTTTCTAGGCTTCACGTTTGTGAGGACTGCTTCGAGGTTCACTGAGAGTGATTTGTAATGAGCTTAACAAAAAATCCACACAACCTGGGCACAAAATATCAAAAACCACTTAGCATACTATCAGTTAAAACCTAAAACTTGACATGGGATAATACAGACAATATGAAAAGCAGAGTGTGTGAAAATAATACATTTGGAAATAGGAATTGATGAAATAAGAGTAAAATTGAAAAGAAACCATAAGTAGCCAGGGATATTATCTGTGCATTAATTTCTCCAAGACACGGTTTATAATAGACAAGAGCAACTTTCCAATGAACTAAAATCTGGAATATTGTGAGCTTATCATGGTAGCCATTTTGTGATAATACCAGGATCTGTAGTATCTATAATTTGCTCCTTTTGATGGCAGAGTTACTATTCCATGGATATGCCACAGTTCAGTTAATCATTCACCCACTGAAAGAAATATGGGCTCTTTCTAGGCTGTGCCTAACACAAATAACGCTGCTATCAACATCTGGGCACAACCTTTCATGTAAACATAGGTCTTCCTTTTTCTGGGGTGAACACTTGAAAGTTCAATTACTAGATCACACAGTAGTTGTATATTTATATCTTTTTGTTGATTTAAGAAATAACCAAACTGTTTTCCAGAGGGACTGTACTGTTTCATAATCTGAGCACCACAGGAGTGCCCCAGTACCCCTACACGCTTCTCGCATTTGGTGCGGACATTTTTTTTTCTTTTTAAAGATTTTATGTATTTATTTGACAGGCAGAGATCACAAGTAGTCAGAGAGGCAGGCAGAGAAAGAGGGGGAAGCAGGCTCCCCACTGAGCAGAGAACCTGACATGGGGCTCTATCCCAGGACCATGACCCCAGCCGAAAGCAGAGGCCTTAACCCACTAAGCAACCCAGGTGCCCCTGGTGTGGACATTACTTATTTATTTTTATTTTAGCCCTCCTGATGGATGTAGTGATATTTTACTGTATATTTAACATGTATTTCCCTAATAGCCAATAATACTGAAAACCCTCTCGTGTTTTTGTTTTTGCTTTTTTTTTTTGGAGGGGTCCATCTATACACTTTCTACAGTGAAACATCTCTTTATGTCTTTTGTCTCTTACCTAACTTGATAGTGCAACATTTTCTGTGTTAACATAGTCCTCTAATGTATGATTTACATTGTTTCAACACATCACACATTATTTAATGGAGTCTATGAATGCATTAGGAGGACAGGAGAGGTAATTCCTAGAAAATACACAAAGGAGGGTCAAAACCTCAGTAAAAGAGCAAGGCTGGAAACCAAAATGTGCTTGAGAAGGGAATTCGCGTGCGAAAGTTTGATATTTATTTCTCCTTTTATGGGAAGGGAATAGTCACTGTCAGTAATTCTCTTCTTGACTAATATTTGGGTTGGTCCTAGCTTAGAACATTTATAAACTCTCTGCTTTGAATACTTTTTTTTCATGACTCCTGGATACTTAAGTATTTTTTTCTTAAATGTACAAGGGAGAAACACAACTAACACAAAACATGTGGCTTCAATTTTACTTAGCACTACCAAGTTATTTTCCAAAATTTCTATACCAATTTACATTCCCATCAGAAGTGTTCAAAATCTGTTTTGAGTGTGTTGAGTTTGAGGAACTCAACACACACAAAACAGATAATCATATAAAAAAATGGGCAGAAGATAGGAACAGACACTTCTCCAATGAAGACATACAAATGGCTATCAGGGGGCGCCTGGGTGGCTCAGTGGGTTAAGCCACTGCCTTCGGCTCAGGTCATGATCTCAGGGTCCTGGGATCGAGTCCTGCATCGGGCTCTCTGCTCAGCAGGGAGCCTGCTTCCTTCTCTCTCTCTGCCTGCTTCTCTGCCTACTTGTGATCTCTGTCTGTCAAATAAATAAATTAAAAAAAAAATCTAAAAAAACAAACAATCAAACAAAAAATGGCTATCAGACACATGAAAAAATGTTCATCATCACTAGCCATCAGGGAGATTCAAATTAAAACCACATTGAGATACCACCTTACACCAGTTAGAATGGCCAAAATTAGTAAGACAGGAAACAACATGTGTTGGAGAGGATGTGGAGAGAGGGGAACCCTCTTACACTGTTGGTGGGAATGCAAGTTGGTGCAGCCACTTTGGAGAACAGTGTGGAGATTCCTCAAGAAATTAAAAATAGAGCTTCCTTATGCCCCTGCAATTGCACTACTATGTATTTACCCCAAAGATACAGATGTAGTGAAAAGAAGGGCCATCTGTACCCCAATGTTTATTGCAGCAATGGCCACGGTCGCCAAACTCTGGAAAGAACCAAGATGCCCTTCAATCGATGAATGGATAAGGAAGATGTGGTCCATATACACTATGGAGTATTATGCCTCCATCAGAAAGGACGAATACCCAACTTTTGTAGCAACATGGAAGGGACTGGAAGAGATTATGCTGAGTGAAATAAGTCAAGCAGAGAGAGTCAATTATCATATGGTTTCACTTATTTGTGGAGCATAACAAATAGCATGGAGGACAAGGGGAGATGGAGAGGAGAAGGGAGTTGAGGGAAATTGGAAGGGGAGGTGAACCATGAGAGACTATAGACTCTGAAAAAAAACCCGAGGGTTTTGAAGGGGTTTGAAGGGGGTTTGAAGGAGGTTGGGGTACCAGGTGGTGGGTATTAGGGAGGGCACATATTGCATGGAGCACTGGGTGTGGTGCAAAAACAATGAATACTGTTACGCTGAAAAGAAATTAAAAAAAAAAAAAAAGAAGTGTTCAAAATCTTTCACTGCTTGTCCTGTATTCTTGGCAATACTCGGTACTGTCTTGTAAATTTGTTTCTGTTGTTTTGGTTTGGTTTGGTTATTGTTGTTGTTTTGGTACTGAAATGCCTTTGGAAAGTTTTCTCAACAACTGAGTATGCAATAAGGTCTGCCTGTGTTCTGACTTGCCTTACCCTGATTATTCCAGTGGTAGAGCATCTCTACATATGTTCAATGGCCATTTCGTACTTTGTCTTGCGTAGAATACCTACATATATCTTCTGCTTATCTGGTTATGTTTTGTAGGAATTCTTTATTTATTTACAGAGGAAATAGGGTATGGTAGTTTAAAGTTACAGATTCCTACGCTTAAATCTGAGATTTAATCCAGGCTCATGTCAAGCCAGATTCTAGGATGAGAGTACAATTAAGACTAAAAGTGGAACTTCGCCTACATCAGGAAGAGAGATCCTATCATCACTTAAGGCAGGGATCAAAGCTGTAAATGTATTTAGAGGTGGAAGAAGGACACAGTGGTATACATGGAAAACTTAAAAAAAAAATCAATCATTAGATCATCCTTCTCTTACTCAGTGCTTTTCTGAAGAACTGGCATTCTGGTAACATGTGGACACTATTTTTTTTTCTCAGCAGAGAGCTACTAAGTGAGTTGTCTGCACACTATGTCATGCTAATGTTCTCCTAACCTGTGAGATATGCTGATTATTTGAGCATTTATCATGTGGGAAAAGGGACATAATGTTTTCTTAATAGGATACATTGACATATCTCAATGTCCTTCCTTTACTTTAAAAATAAATATCCTAGTTTCACCTGGGTATTTATTTGTCATGAAAAACCCACCTTGGGAAAACATTCTGCTTTTTTAACATTATCTCCTAAATGACAGACATCCTTAGCCAGGTTATGAGAAGCAAACAATAACAGCTTGTACTCTAAGCTTAACACCTGACAGAACCTCATCATGGCTCAGTTATCAGGGAACAGAGGGACAAAGTTCTATGCACACCCATCCAAGCAGATCAGGAATTTGGCATCAAAAAAAATGGCTCCATTTAAATGAAAACTCTCATTTTTTGGATGATACATTTAGTAGTACTTAATTTATTTTTAACAAAAGATCAAAAATAAATATTCTGGATTATTCTTTTTCCTCCCTTCCCTATGCTTACTTTTAAAAACAAACAACAACAAAAAAGAACCTAAAATTTGCTAAGTGCATTAGAGGATGTGCAGCACACTCTCACTTATAGCATCTGATGATCCTAAAGCTATGAAATTCCTGTTGTAACTACCATTTTATATAGACAGATGGTAGCTCATAGATGCTATACCAGCTCATGGTCATAGGTCCTGACTAACAAGTGGCAGAGTTAGGATTCAAATCTAAGTTTCTCTCTCTGGCTACTTGTCCAGTGATCTTTTGTCATATCAAGAAGTCCACTGTGATGTTCTGTCAGCTAAATATCTCACATTTTGGGAAATGAGCTGATATAGGTCCTGGCATTTTTTGATTGCTTTGGCAAAAGGGGGGAAAGTACATCCAAAGTCAAGATCAATTGCTATATTTAGGGGACGGTGTTATTTGAGTCTGGAATCCATCTATGCATTGAAAGATGGACCATGAGATTCCTTAACTGACTCCAAGAAATGTCAAAAGTGAAGCAAAATATAAGCCTGGGAACTAATTTTGTTTCCCCTCCAATGTTCTAAACTTCAAATTAGATTCAGGCCTGTAAAATCTAAGGCATACACCTAAGACTTGTTAGTGGTTTTATTGTGAATTAGTGGGTGAGATCAAAGGGGAACATAGTTCTCTTCCTTTGTTGAAAACAGCGAGGTGCCGAGGTGCCGGCAGGGCAGGATCAAGCCAGGAGTCTGAGTCCTAGCCAGCAACCAGAACAGAACAATCAATGACCAAAAAATATTGTTAAGAGTTGCAAGTAGAAGGGTACAAGGCTGAGAAACAGCTTCCTGATAAACAACTCAGTAGTAGACATAAAAACAAGACCAAAAATATTAGAAAATAGTGACCCTTGAAAGGGGTAGCCCTTCTTGTCCAACATAACTTTCCATAAAACTAATTAGTCATAGAGCTGCCTGCACGTTACTAGTAGTAACCACTTCCCTCATCAAAAAGGACAAGGATGTCATTCCAAGTATCTTACCAAATTCACAAATACAGAAAAAATTAGACTGAGGTGATTATATACAAAAAATCACAAATGCTTCATTTCAAATCGCATTTTCACAAATTTTGCCATTCAAAAGCAGTGAATTTTTGTTGTCATTATGTAAAACTTATTGAATAAAATGCTAATTATCTTCATGAATACATATATAGGCCCTTTATTTACATGAATATATTCACAGTAAATTATAAAGAGAAAATTGGTAAGTTTGCTTTCTTTTCTCTGTGCATAAAATTTCATATATATTCAGAGTGGTGATCATACATGAGAAGGCAAAAAAGACTGAGTACTGTGCCTTGTGTTAATGACTCTGATCTTAGCAATTCACACTGAAGTTAACATATTCAACAGAACTTTTCTAAGTGCTAACTTAAAAGAAAATATAAGTAATTTCCATTTTGTGTGTGCAAGATAAAATATGATATGGAGCTACCATTTCCCCAGAGAACTAGGAAAACAAAGTGACTCTACAGAATCTGTCAGTCAGAATAATATTCTGCAATTTATTTGTCTCTGCCTATGTTTCAATTCATAAAATTTTCTTAGAAATTTAATAGGTTTAAGACAGACCAAAAAAGTCCATGTATTTGGGATTAGAGAGTTTGGAGAAAAAAAAAGAGAGATTTTCAAGAATATGAGATAAATAAGAAACTTTTCATATGAAATAAAAAATACTGCATCTTAGCAACAATAGAATTATCTGGAGCTCCAGGTCAATAATATGTCTTTAATTGTTTTACAAAGTATAAAACATTTTTCAAGTACTTAAATATCTATTTAAAATATGAGTTTTTCCTAAATGATGTTTACTGCTGCATGGGTAGAATAGTAATAAAAAAGCATAAATGTACTCTGAACTCACTATTAATTACATATCTGTAGAGATACAATTATTCACAATCTCCCCACATCTAAGTTAAACAAAGCACATTGCCAAAAAGTTCATTTCTATGGGCCTATCATATTTGGTGCTCAAACTCAGAAAGAAAATGAAAAAGAAAAAAACTTCCTGTAATTATGACTATTTCATTCTTTATGTACCTTCTCTTTAAACATTTCTCAAAAAAAAAAAAAAAAACCCTCAAAAGGAACAAAATTGCCTTGCAAAGGCTTAGTTTGTTTAACACTATCTGAAATTTTATTTTCTGTTTTTCAATTTATGTGTTTGTGTATGTACATGTCCTTTTGACTACAGAGAAAAATTAGGTCTGGTTCCAATGAAGTTAAGACATTTATTAACTTCAACATTCCACCTTATAATTTAGAGCTTTTCTCAAAAGTAATTTCAATGAACCCACCTCTCCCCTCCCCCTTCCCCCCCATGAATTAAGTACTCCTCCTGTAACTTAAAGAATTTTCTCACCATTCTGTCATTCAGGAACCATCGGCACCTCTAACTTTGGTGAGATTTTATTTGCTGAATGACCCTCAGTGAAGTTAAAAAGAGTCAAGATCACTCATTAAAAATATGACCCCTAAAATCCTTAGGGCTCCTGAATGCTAATGAAAAGAAATCCATGAATTGACAAAAAATATTATTTTATCCTTCTTTTTAACCTCGAGTGTCTATGTTACTTCCATGCTAGCACTCAGAATAATGATCCTTCAGCTCATAAAACTGAAGAACTAAGTACACTTTCTTGCCACTAATGGGTTAGCATAAAAGAGGACAAGGCAACGCACACTGACCATCTACAGAAAATAATAAAGAGCACACAGTTAGCAAAAAATAAAATCTAGGGACACCTGGGTGGCTCAATGGGTTAAGCCTCTGCCTTCGGTTCAGGTCATGATCTCAGAGTCCTGGAATGGAGCCCGTACCCGGCTCTCTGCTCAGCAGGGAACCTTCTTCCTCCTATCTCTCTGCCTGCCTCTCTGCCTACTTGTGATCTCTGGCTGTCAAATAAATAAATAAAATCTTTACATAAATAAATAAATAAAATCTACTAGTATTTGAACCAACAGCAAAGTCTTCAATGAGTAATTTCATGGAAATTTGATATGTAGGCCATACAATTGATATGTAGCCATCCTACTAAAGTGGTCCTGGCACAGCATACCCAGGAGCCCGAGAGCCTACACTTGGTCCATAAAGTAAATCCATAAGGACATGGTCTAGTTGATAAAAAGAACAGTATTTCAGCCAAATCCACTTTAAACATCTATTTTTTTTCTATTTTTTTTTTCAATTCTTAAGAGAATGATATCAATCACAACACGATCAAGGGTTTTAATTTAGGGCCAAAAAGTAGTGGTTTTATACAGTATGAACAATCTGTCTAGATTGCACAGGTAATTCTATCTTCAGATCCTACTCAACATTTACCCCAAATCTTCTACTTTGCAAATTCTTATTATTATGTATTAATATATTGCTTCCCTTGTTTATATTTAAGCTTCCTGAGATACTGATCATCTTTTTATTTTCCTAACAAGTATTTTTTTTTTTATTTAAACATTTCACTGATTTACTACATAATAATATACTTAGGGTAATCCTATGCTTTATCATCCAAACTGGGATACTTTTGAAAGTGAAAGGAGAGCTACTGATAATTACCTGGGGACAGGTTATACAAGGACTAACCCTATAAGATGCAAAACTTATTTCCATCATCCTATGTCTATCATAAATCTGTGCAGATCTCTCCGAAGTGGTACTATAATCACACTCCAAATATACATTAGATTTCAGTGGCTAGAGACTAATGTAAGTCTTCTCTATGGCAATGGTCCTAATCAAAACAACAAAATGCTATCCTAGAACTGATATTTTAAAAATGAAGACAGGGAGATAGGAATTTGGGTAGGCAATAACACAAAGTTAACAATTATGTTAAAGGTTACTATAAAACACATAAGGATGGGTTAAACAAATTTTAGAGTATCTAAAACCTGTTTGGGAAAAGGTCGGCATGGGCACAGAGCCTGGATGCTGAGGTGATATCTGTGACAATTGGCCCATCACTGAATCTTCCAGAAATACAGAGCAAGGTCTTTCCCTTCTCCCTTATCTTACTTAAAGGCTAATGACATACCACATATTAGCTTCAGGTTTAAAACATACTGATTCAATAACTCTATACCTTACACAGAGCTCACCATGGTAAGTGCAGTTACCACCTGTCACCATAAAATGTTATTATAATGTTATTGACTATATTCCCTATGCTGTACTTTTCATCTCCATGACTTATTTATAACTGGAAACCTGTGCTTCTTAATCCTCTTCATCTATTTCACTTATTCCCCTGCCCACCTCCCCTTTGGCAACCACAAATTTATTCTCTGTATTAAAAAGTTTGGGTTTTCTTCTTTAGTTTGTTTTGTCTTTTTAGATTCGATATATAAGTGAAGACATATAGTTTTTGTCTTTTTCTGACCTATTCACTAAGTATAATACATTCTTAGTCCATCCATTTTGTAGCAAATGGGAAAATCTCATTTCTTTTTTGTGGCTATATACACATATATCTATATATCTATACACACACACACACATACATACACACCCCACATCTTTATCCATTCATCTACTGATGGGGATGGGGGTTGTTTCCATATCTTGGCTATTGTAAATAATGCTGCAATAAACATAGGGTGCATTTATCTTTTCGCTAACAGGTATTCTATGTGCCTAAAATGAATCATTCATTATGGGGGACACAAAATAAATTGTAGTTGTATCCTACCTTCAAGATAGTGGTAAAAAGTGACAAGTACTAGAAGAATGTAGAAAAAGACATCAATTTTTTAAAATTATGAATAATAAGAACCCATGGATACAAGCAAAAAAGATAAATGTACATGATAACATGTGTTTATATTTGCTTGATGAGAAATAGTTTAAGGGAAAAACTAAATGTAGCAATGGTGTTAAGTTAGAAAGCTTGTCATGAGAAAAGATGAGAAATGAGGTCCTCACAAGAGGAGGAGGATGTGCAGAAATTATAGCTGGGACTTGCAGAGAGGCAAGTAAAAGAATATAACAGACACTTTTAATGGGGTCAAAACCTGGTTCTTGGGAAGTAAAATTTCAGATATCACAATGGTTTGTGGCCTTCCAAACTCAATGTTACTGAGAAAAATCTTATTCTTCAGTATTTAATTAATCCTATAGTTTCTTAATCACATGAGCAGCAGTGACATGGAGTTCTTAAAAAATTACATAAAGTATATGCAAGATGAGTGCTACAAAATGTTGGTAAATGAACAGCACTGAATAGAAAAACTCTTAATTGATAGCTCAATATTAATGTCACCTTGAATGGTGGCTACTGTGTATCTTTAGCTGCCATTAGCTGTCGTTATCAATATTGTTTATATTTGATCTTAAGAGATTTTGTGCATAATTTGGGCTATGAGAACTAAATAAAATTTATATGTATTTTTAATTTAATTCTACATAAGTTACACAAACCATCATGTCAGTTACTGAAAATAAAATGTCAACAATGCCTGAATGAATATATAACAACTCACTTGATACTGGTTTTCCCATATCAAGCAAAATTTCAAAGTTAAATTCATTAAGAATTTAATTTTCAAGTGTTTTCCTTTTGCTTTTCAAAAAGCAGTTTGAATTATTTTTAAATTTGATTACACTATCACCAGTATTTGCACAGTTAACTAATTTCCAATTATAATTTGATGTATTACAATTTATTTACTGTAACTAATTACAAGTTACTCAATAAATGTGGCTATAAAGTTAAGGTAAAGCTATAGTTGACCCTGGGACCATGTGCTCTAAAACCCTCCACCCCTGCCTGCATACAAACCAGCCCCCTGACCAATGTGATTCTCATCTGAAATGACCAAGGATACCCTGGGATAGTACTCACACCATCTCTAACTATCTCACAAAAGTGGCCCCAGTACAGCACACCATGGGACTCTCCTGCCAGACCACATCTGTATCAGCTCCAGCTGGCATGCCAAGGCAGACCCAGCACAGTGTGACTTGGGCAGCTCTAGCCATCCTCCTAAAGTGGTCCTGGCACATCATACCCAGGAACCCCAGAGCCTACACTTGGTCCAGTTCCAGGGGTCAACACAGCTTGCCTGTCAAAGCCACCAGGGATACAGATTTCATACAGGGGATGCTCCTACCTGAGCCCCCTCCTTCAAGTCTGGAAGAGGTAGCTATTTCACCTAATTTGTAGAAACAAAAATAGAAAGCCAAACAAAATGAGGAGACAGAAAACTAAGTCCCAAACAAAAGAACAAGATAAGACCCAGAAAAAAAAGACATAATGGAAAAGAAATAATTAATGTTCTTGACAAAGAGTTCAAAGTAATGGTCATAAAACTGCTCACCAAATTTGGGAGAAGAATAGAGGAACACAGTAAGAATTTGAACAAAGAGTTAGAAAGTTTACAAAAGAACCCATCAAAGCTGAAAAATCCAATAACTAAAATGGAAATATACTAGAGGGAACCAACAGCAATTTAAATGATGGAAATAAAAAAAGGATCAGTGATCTGGAAGATGGGGTAGTGGACATCACCTAATCAGAAGAGCAAACAGAAAAAATAATTTCAAAAATAACGATAGTTTAAGGGAGCTCTGAGACAACAATAAGCATTCTAGCATGCACATCACAGGATTCCCAGAAGGAGAAGAGAGAGAGAAACAGTAAGAGAGAGAGAGAAAGTGGCAGAAAACTTATTTGAAGAAATAACGGCTGAAAACTTCTCTAACCTGTGGAAGGAAAAAGACATCCAAGTCTAGGAAGCACAAAGCATCCCAAAGAAAATGAACCCAAAGAGATCTACACATAGTATAAATAGAATGGCAAAAATTAAAGAGAGAATCTCAAAGGAACAAAAAAAACAAAACAAAACAAAACAAAAAAACAGTCACATGCATGGAAAACCCCATAAGACTATTAACTGATTTTTCAGCATAAACTTTACTTTTTATGTATTTTTAATTTAATGGGAGTGATAGGATATACTTGAAGTACTGAAATGAAAGACAACCAGAAATTTTGTACCGAGGCAGGTTATCATTCAAAACTCAAGAATAAATAAAGTTTCCCAGATAAACAAAACTAAAGGAGCTCATCACCATTAATCAGGCCTTACAAGAAATGCTAATGGGGGGACGCCTGGGTGGCTCAGTTGGTTGGGCAGTTGCCTTCAGCTCGGGTCATGATCCCAGCGTCTTGGGATCGAGTCCCACATCCGGCTCCTTGCTCGGCAGGGAGCCTGCTTCTCCCTCTGCCTCTGCCTGCCATTCTGTCTACCTGTGCTCACTCTCTTTCCCTCTCTCTGACAAATAAATAAAATCTTAAAAAAAAAAAAATGCTAATGGGTCTTAAGTAGAAAAGTAAAGGCCATAACTAGAAATAAGAAACTATATTTAAAAATGTTCACTGAAGTGCGCCTGGGTGGCTCAGTGGGTTAAAGCCTCTACCTTCAGCTCAGGTCATGATCTCAGGGTCCTGGGATCGAGCCCCACATCAGGTTCTCTGCTCAGCTGGGGGCCTGCTTCCTCCTCTCTCTCTATCTCTCTGCCTGCCTCTCTGCCTACTTGTGATCTCTGTCTGTCAAGTGAATAAATAAAATCTTTAAAAATAAATAAATAAATAAATAAAAATGTTCACTGATAAAGGCAAATACATAGTAATGAGAGTGGATCAGTCACTTAAAAAGCTAAAAAAAGTTTTGAGATGAAAACACAAAAATAGTTAAATCAACTATAATAAATAGGTAAAGTTAATAAAGTACTGAAAGGATATAAAAAAAGATGTAAAATATTACATCAAGAACATAAAACATGAATGGGAGTAAAAAGGTAATACTTTTAGAATGTTTTTGAACTTAAGTAACTATCAAATTAAACAGACACTCTAGATATAGGTTCATATACATGTACTTCATGGTATCTACAAACCAAGCACACAAGATACATAAAAAAATACAGAGGAAAAAAACCCAAACATAACACTAAAGAAAGCCATCAAACCATAAAGGAAAAGACTCCGAGAAGAAGGCAGGAACAGAGAAGAACGACAAAAACTAAACTAAACAAAAGAAAACAAAAACAAAAAACCCAAAATGGCAATAAGTACAAACATAATGAATCATTACTTTAAATGTAAATGGACTAGATGTTCCAAACAAAAAACATTAGGTGAATGGATATAAAAACAAACAAACAAACAAACAAAAAACAAGACCCATCTATATGCTGTCTGTAAGAGACTCACTTCAGATCTAAAACACACACAAATTAAAAGTGAAGGGATGGAAAAAGATATTCTGTGTGAATGGAAATGAAAAGAGTGCTGGAATAGCAGTGCTCAGAGAGACAAAAGAGACTTTAAAACAAAGACTGTCACAAAATGTCAAGAAGAACATTATATTATAATAAAGAAGTCAAAGAAGAGAACATAGAATTCATAAATATTTATGTACCCAGCATAGGGGCACTGACTCTATCAAGCAAATATTAATTGACAATAATGTAATAATAGGAGACAGCTTTAATACCCTATTTACATTAACAGATCACCCAGACAGAAAATCTGTAAGGAAGCACTGGCTTTAAATGACACAATAGACAGACTGACTCAGTAGATATATAGACAACACTGCATCCAAAAGAAGTAATATACATTCTTCTCAAATGCACAGGAACCATTCTCCAGGAGAGTTCACATAAAGAAGAAAATGAAAAGGCAAAAACAAAAGAATCAACAAAGAAATCAAACAAGAAATCAAAAACACCTTGAGAAACATGAAAATGGGAATAGAACTTTCCAAAATCTATGGGATGCAGAAAGAACTGTTATAGAAGAGAAACTCATTAGCAATTCAGGTCTACCTCACAGAAGAAAAATCCCAAGTCAACAATCAAACTTTAAGGGAACAAAAAACAAACAAACAATCAAAACAAAAAACCAGAGGAAGACCAAAGTTAGCAGAAGGAAGGGGATAATGAAGATCACAGGAAAAATAAATGAATTAGAAACTAAAAAACAAAACATCAACAAAAACAAAAACAAACAAAACCCCCACACATAATTCTGTTGATCAACAAAACCAAGAGTTGCTTCTTTGAAAAGATAAATGAAACCTATAAACTAGCCATAATCATCAAAAGAGAAAGAGGTTCCAAATAAAATCAGGAATGAAAGGGGGTAAGTTACAAGTGACAAAGAAGTATAAGAGACTGCCACTATTATATACAAACAAATTAGAAAACATAGAAAAAATGGATAAATTCCTAGAAATGCACAATCTTCGAAGACTGAATAATGAAGATACAGGCAATGTTATTAGGCCAATTAGAATTTAAAACAAACAAACAAACAAAAAAAAACCTCCCCAAAACAAAAGTCCAGAACTGGACAGCTTCACAGATGATTCTACCAATCATTTAAAGAAGAGTTGGTACCTATAATTTTCAAATTATTCCAAAAAACTGAGGAGGAAGGAATGCTTCCAAATTCATTTTACAAGGCCAGTACTACACTGACAGCAAATCCAAAGACTCCATACAAAAAGAAAATCACATGCTGGTGTCTCTGATGAACATAATGCAAACCCCCTCAACAAAATATTAGCAAACCTAATTCAACATAATATTAAAAGGAGCATACATTATGATAAAATGGGATTTATCTCAGGGATGGAAGAATGGTTCTATGCTCACGAATCAACATGATACACCACAACAAAATGAAGAATAAAAATCATATGATTTTTTCAACAGATGTAGAAAAAGCATATCACAAAATTCAATTTTCATTTATGATAAAACCTCTCAACAAAGTATGTATGGAGGGAACAACATAATAAAGGATATACATGTCAAACCCACAGCCAACATCACACTCAATGGTGAAAAACAAAGTTTTTCCTTGAAGTTCAGAAACAAGATAAGGATGCCCAACCTTGTCACTTTTATTCAATATAGTATTAGAAGTTCTAATCAAAGCAATTAGATAATAAAAACAATTTAAATAACAGCCAGATTGGAAAGGAAGAAGTAAAACTGTCACAGTTTGCAGATGGTATTACACTATACGTAGAAAACCCTAAAGACTCTAACAAAAAAAACTGTTAGAATTAACAAATGAATTCTGCAAAGTTGTAATACAAAATTAACTTACAGAGAAGTTTATTGTGCTTCCATACACTAATAACTGTGAGGAAAAGATATTAATGAAGCAATCTCATTTACAACTGCATCAAAATAAATAAAAAGCCTAGGATTAAATTTAACTAAGGAGGTGAAGACTTGTATTATGAAAACTATAAAACACTGATGAAGAAACTGAAGACAACACAAATAAATGGAAAGATATACTGTGCTCACAGACTGGAAGAATACTATAAAAATGTCCATACTACTCAAAGCAATCTACAGATTCAATACAATTCCCATCAATAAACCGATGACATTCCTAACATAAGTAGAACAAAGAATCCTTAAAATTTATATGAAGCCATGAAAGACTCAAAATAGACAAAGTAATCTTGAGAAAGAACAAAGATGGAGGTATAATGGTCCCTAACGTCAAGCTATATTACAAAGCTACAGTAATCAAAATGGTATTGTACTGGTACAAAAACAGACACATGGATCAATAAAATAGAGACCCAGACACAAATATACACATATATGGTCAATCAACCTATGACAAAGGAGGCAAGAATAAACAATGAAGAAAAGAAATTCTCTTCAATAAATGATTTTGGGGAAACAGGACAGCGACATGTAGGGGAATGAAATTTAACCATTACCTTACACCATATGCAAAAATAAATTCAAAATGGACTAAAGATTTGAATGTAAGACCTGAAACCATAAAACCCCTAGAAGAAAACATAGACAGTAAACTTTTGATACGGGTCTTAGCAACAGTTTTTTGTTTTGTTTTATTTTGTTTTGTTTTGTTTTTGATCAGTTTCCTAAGGTAAGGGCAACAAAAGGCTAAAATAAACAAATGAAATTATATCAAAGTAAAAATCTTTTGTACAGTCATACATTCAATAAGGGTTTAACATCCAAAATACATAAAGAATTTATACAATACTAAAAAAAAAAAAAGCAATCTGATTTAAAAATGGATAGAGAAGTTTGACAGACATGGTTCCAAAGAAGAAATACAGATGTCTAACAGGCATGTGGAAAGATGCTCAACATCACTAAACATAGGGGAAATATGCAAATCATACCAGTCATACTGGCTATTATCAAGAAGACAAAAAATAACAAATATTGGGGAGTCTGTGGAGAAAAAAGAACTCCAAAGCATTGTTGGTGGGAATCTAAATTGGTGCAGCCATCATGGAAATTATAAAAGTTCTCCAAAAAATTAAAAATAGACTACCTATAGTCCAGCAATTTCACTTCTCTTTATTTATCCAAAGAAAATGAACACACCAATTTGAAGATATATGCACCCTATGATTACTGAAGCATTATTTATAATAGCCAAGCTCTGGCAGCAACCTAAATGCCCCACAATAGAAAAATGCATAAAGATGTGCTAGGTACATACAATGGAATACTACTCAACCGTAAAAATGAAGGACATCTTGCCATTTGCAACAACATGGATGGACTCAGAGACTATTACACTAAGTGAAATAAGTCAGATAGAAAAAGAAAACAAAGACTGTATTATTTCATTCATAGATAAAATCTAAAAAACAAAACAAACAAAACAGAATCACAAGTACAAGAAACAAACTGGAGGGGGTAGGAGTAAGGGGCTAACAAATAAATAAACAAATAAATTTGGTAAAGTGGAATAATAGGTATAAACTTCCAGATATAAAAGAAATAAGTCATGAGGAGGTAATGTACTGTTCAGGGACTACAGTTAATAATATTGTAGTAACTTCGGCACAGTGACAGATGATAATGTAACATGTAAAAATATCAAATCACTATGATATGTACCTAAACTAATATTATCTTGTATATCAATTAACTTTAAAAAAATGACATTCATAAAATATAGTATTTCCTCCAAAAAGGACAAAAGGTAAGGATCAGCAACAATTGAAAATTATAAAAATAAAAGCAACATTGTGTTAAATAACAGTAACTTCACAGTATCAGATATAAACTGAAGAGTTAAATCAATGCTTACTTTATTATTTCCATTAATATTCTATCTTTCGTTGCTGATAATTGGTAAACTCAAGGTCTGTGGGACACATCTTCTGCTTTCCTACATTTATGCATTCTCTCATTTGAAATGTCCTGCCTCCTTTTCTCTATTTATCTAAATCCTTCTTAACTGTCAAAATCCAGTTCAATTTTTTTCTTATATCCTCTAAACACTTTCAGTTCATAAACATGTTAATAGCTTTGAATTCCATTCCTAGAATATTAAATATGTTTCATACGTAATTGCCATTTAATTATCCATTGCTTGTACTTTCACTCATTCAATCAAAGTACCTACTACTGGCTAAGCACACTGCTACAGCTAGAAATAGGACAGTAAACAAGGCAGATGCAGTCTTGGTGTGGTTAAGGCTCCCCAGTCATTGGAAAATAGAACTTCAAACACAGAGTCATCCTGCAGGGTAACAGGACCACAAAAAAGACCCAGTGGTATGGAGACATGATGCTACCCAAAGAGGACACAACCTCGAAGAGGTTCCAGTTCCAAGAACACAGCACAGGAAGTCCCAAGTCACCTTCTCAGAAAGAGGATAATTTCAGAAAGAGGACAATTAAATATTGAAGAACACCCAGGGACTAATGGAGAGCTCTGGCTGTTTGTGATAGAAAGACTGAATGGCATACTGCTGCTTTTTGCAAACAGTTAATTCCACTCTAAACTCAGAAGCTCCATGACAGCTGGGAGTGTATTTAATAGATGCTTAGTAAAGATCTGTCTGAATGCGTGAACTGGAAGCGAGGGGTGGACAGAGTGGGGATTGAGCCAGAACCCAGTTTTTCCAAAGGAAAAGTTGTAGTCCTCAATAAAATAAATAAAAGAGATTGTTAGTTAGCAACAGACAGTATAAATTAGTGCATAGTATATCTTAAAGTGCCCAGATTTTCTTTGTGTCACATAATGCTATCCACAGAAGTGGAATCAGCAGATTTTGCAGAAGCCCTTCTGCAACTATGTGAAACAACTTACACATGAATAGAAAATATTTCTGACCTCTGTAGAAGATGTGAAGACAGGCACTAATCTGGAAAATGTGAATTTAAGCCTAAATATTTCTTCACTGTTGAAGAAATCTTAAAGATTTGTTTTAACCGCAATTCACCAGAGATTACAAACAGGAATATGTGATATATTCATTTCTTACAGAGGGAAGATTGCTAACGTTATTAGAATTTTGTTTATTTGGACAATGCATACAAGGGTGAATCACAGGGGTTTTCTCCACTTGGACTCTATGATCTATAATTAGCAAACACAGATGGCCAATCTTGTAGCAGCCTCTGAGTCAGAGATGTGATTTCAGTTAGAATAATCAGCCGACAGATAAGCAATTCTAACTTATTTTGGTAGGAGCCTGTGTCACAAACTGTGTGGAAAATTAACAGAGCAGGCGTTAAAAATTAACTGATGAGAACTTGTGAATTCCAGAAATTTACTACCATGTGCTGAAGACCATTATGATTTTTCAGGCAGTGTCCTTAAAAAAAAAAGAAATGTAGTGAGAGAACAAAGGACTGTCTTCTCATGATGAATTTGTTTCAAACAGTTAAAATGAAAACATCACAGGAAACAAACAAGGGAAATGAACTAGCACATGGAATTCTTCTAAGAGACCAGTTCTGAACACAGCTGCACCTACGACTTCTCTGGGGACAAATGAATGGTAAACCTGTAAAACGACTAGCTACTTACCTCTCAAACGAGGAAAATTACAATATTGTTTTTCTTCCCTGCCTTCTCCCCTATCTTACATTACATGGAAAAATCGCTAGCTATGACCACTTACGACATGGGAAAAGACACCCCATAATTTGGGTGACGAATCTCAATATATTCATCCACTAGCAGCCAATCTGTAAATCACTGACCAGCTGAGAGCCTGCTACTAAGCCTGCTAAACCAGCCCCTTGCTGTGGCATCACCTACATGTCATGTACGATTAGCCTGTTCTGAACTTGGTTCAGAGAGATGTTACCTTCCGTGTCTTTGCGCCTCAACTATTAGGGACTGAAGGCACACTGATCTTTCTTTCTTAATAAATAAATGTAAATGCTGAGCACATAAGATAGATCCCCTTACACAATTAAAAAAAATTCAAGACTTCTTACATATAAAATAGTGGTTTTCAAGAGACCATAACACTAATGGGAGAAAAACACCTTTATTTTCACTAACTTAAACTAAAATTTGGTGTATTCTTGAGTCATGAAAGCAAGCAACAAATCATGTTGTTAATATACCTGTGACGCTCTCACCAATAATAATACTAAATATTTTAATATCACATTACAGTATTGGGGATATGTCAAAAATATCATTTTTGATTATCAGTCCTTTAAATCTATAACAGTTAATTCCATCTTCCTTCAGCTCTTATCATTTAACATATATTCACTAAGTCAAAATTTGGGATTTTAAAATATTTTAATAATCGGTAGTGTTTTCTCTAAAATTCTAGCCTTTTGCTTCATACATTTGATACAGTATGATGAGAACTGAGACATTCATCAGACTGCCAAAGAGATGTGTGACACACAGAAGCACATGATTAAGAAGCACTGGTCATGGGGCGCTGGATGGCTCCTTGATCCCTGTTTTCAGAGGGAAAAACCGTTACTAACCAAGTCTGATCATACTAAAAGCCCAAGAGAGAAGATTCCCAAAGAATAGATGTTTGCAACAGTTTTAAAGATTTCGTGTTTGAACAAAAATTAATATAACTAAGTTTTATCTAGTTAGCTTTGCTCTTATAAAAATCAAATTACATTGTTTCTTTCTTTTTTTTTTTTTAAGAGTTTATTTATTTATTTGACAGACTGAGATCACAAGTAGGCAGAGGGGCAAGCAGAGAGAGACAGGGGAAGCAGGCTCCCTGCTGAGCAGAGAGCCCGATGCGGGGCTCAATCCCAGGAACCTGGGATCATGACCTGAGCCGAAGGCAGAGGCTTTAACCCACTGAGCCACCCAGGCGCCCCAAATTACATTGTTTCTAATTCAGTTATTTCTCACTAAAATTAAAATGCAGCTATTAAATATGATTTTGAAATTTTTGAATTATGTTAGATGTGAAGCAGAATGATTTAGATAAATATAATTACTGTCACAAGCTGTTGACAAGCTAAGTTAGAAAACAAAACTATAATAGTTGTCGAACGCTAAGTAATCATTTCCCCTCTCTAATATATGTGGATCAGTGCCACTGGAAAACTCTGATAGTAATATCACAGCTTCCTGGATATGAGAATGTTGTAAATTCTAATAGCAGAAGTTGAATGCAGTGGCTTGGAGGATAGATTTTGGAGTTAGAACTGGCTTTTAATGCTGATTATACCATTTACCATTTATGTGACCTGAGTCTCAATTTTGAGGCCTGAAAAATTAGGACATAATACCTACCTCACAAATTTATTCTCAAGACTGAGTTAACAAGTGTAAAAGAATGAGCACATCATATGGAAAAAGGGAATCAGCTCATAACTGGGAACTGATCACAAGAGCGGCACCAGGAGTGAGAGGAAAAATGGAAGGGAAATAGCAGAAAAGGTATGAAAATACCATTCTTTTTTTTTTTTTAATTTTTATTTATTTATCTGACAGACAGAGATCACAAGTAGGCAGAGAGAAAGCTGGGGAAAACAGGCTCCCTGCCAAGCAGAGAGCCCAGTGTGGGACTTGATCCCAGGACCCTGGGATCATGACCTGAGCTGAAGGCAGAGGCTTTAACCCACTGAGCCACCCAGGTGCCCCTAAAAATACCATTCTTTAGAATTGGTCATAGGATTTTCCTGAAAGCAAAACTACTGGAAGCAATTAAATGAAACTGTTAGCATCTGAACAGAAACCCTCTCTTTAGTATTTGAAGCATCTGAAAAAGGTAAGTAATGTGTTGGGGGGCGTGGAGCAAGAACTTTAGAAAAATCTTAGTCAGAAATAAGCCCGAACAAATATTGCCATGTTCTCCATGATGATAAAAAGAAACATTGATTTTGATATAAATCAGGGCAGTGTGAGCTTGTGGCAATTAATTTAATAAAGCTCTGGAGGTGTTGATATCTTGTGTGCTGGAGTTTAAAATGCAAAAATCAAACTGCTTTCCCTCTCAGTTTGCTCCAGGTCAATAATAGAATACAGCCAAAATTATGCAGATTGAATTGCTAACATGCTGAAACAATTCAGGAAAAGCAAGAGAAGCTTTGGCACTAAAGACTTCGTTTAATGGATTTATGGTCTAAAATCTATTAGACAGTCTTTGGGAAATCAATTTTCTATACCCAGACTCTACGTATCCTCCCATCCATGTTCCCAACATTCTTTGCTCTGAAATAATGAATAAAATGCCAAGATGACTAAAATAGGATCAGATGTTCAGTAGGCTGAGGAGATCAAAATACGCCTAAACCCGAAAATGTATCTGACACACTCCAAGTGTTGGACACTTGGAGTGTTAGCAATTAGTTGTAGATCTCCTCAGATGAGGACTGTGGTGAGCATTTTGGGGCGGGGCAGGACAGGGCGTAGTGGTGACTCAGGAAGGAGAGGGAATATTCACTCCTGTTGGTTAACCCTTACACACAACTGAGGTTCATTGTTCACTGGACTGAGGAGAAAAGCAGAGTCAGAAGACCACAGTCTTCTAAGCAGGGAAAGGAATCTGGCCTTTCATTTGTTGATTTGACCTTTTGCACTGCCTAGTGAACAAAATCTGTATTTCCATACTGAATAGGATCTTCAGATAGAAATTTGCTATTTGCCAGGTAGACAAATAGCAGAGCTCTAAATGAGAAATCAGGAAAAAAAAGAAAAGAAAAGAAAAGCCACAAAAAACAACTAGATCCATATTCTTTTTCTTAAATACCATGTGAGCTGGGGCAAGAAATATAACCTCCTAATCTTAGCCCCTTCATCTGTAAATGAATAGTTTAGATTAAACAAATTACTGGCGACCCCATCTGCTCTCAAATTCTCGGAACCACTAGGCAAGATAAAACAATGAACTAATTTAGTAATGGTCTTTCAGCGTAACTAGGTTGCTATAATCAGGACTCTCCTGAAATACATTATTTTTCTCCACTTCTGTTTTGAATAAATTATTTTTTTTCTATCACAACAGTATAACAGCCCTGAATGCCTTTGGTCAAATATGTTAAAATTCCCTACAGCACACAGTCATCTTGATTAAAATATCAACAGTTTATTATAGATGGAGTGGTTCCAAAAAACAATAATGCTCTTCCAGTAGCAGGTGATCCTGAATTTTATTCAAATGTCTAGCTGAAAAGATGCAAAAGTTCTTTGTTTCCTAATGAGGCTAGACAGACTTTAACCCAAGAAAACCAATCGTCAAACACCAGTAAATTTAAAAACCCCTTTGACTTCTTCATCATGTATTAAAATCTACATATTACTCATCGTTGATTAACACCATCACAAAACAAGTCACTACGTAAATAGGTAAAATTAAATATATTTGTAAAACCAAGTTGACTTTTATGTAATGCAACTCTGTTCCACCCCTGAGCACTTTTTTCATTTTTTCGTTTTAAATCTTAGATGGTCTGAAAAGCAATACATTTGGTGAGAAATTTAATGCTGAATGTAAATGAGTAAAAGTAAAAGGTAAGTAGAAATGATAAATGTTATCAAGAAGGAGTATACTATTAAAAAAAAAAAGAACCCCTAAATTCAGAAAAAGACTCAGCCAATGTATTTTAAATTCTCAACAGCCAACTTTCCTCCATAGAAAGACAGAAACAAAACTGATTACATAACATTACAATCTTAACTTTTTAATCACCTGAGTTCAAGTCCGAGCTCATCCACTTTCTTATAACCTTTAACTTAAGTCCCTCTGAGTTTTGACTGACTCACCATAAATGAAGGGAACAAAATCACAGAGATCACAACTAGTCCCCATGCACTAAATCCTACTCACAAAGTGGTTTGGCCCAAGAAATGAGTTATCATTCTATCCTTCTATGTACTAAAATACTCATTTCATTTAAAAAATTCAGTTATATTTTAAAAAATTATTTCTCTTGGAAAATTCATCATGTGTGTATGTGTGTATATTTTTTACACATATAACTAAAGCAAACTCAAAGGAAAGAAAAATTAATTTCTCAATAAAATATTTTCCCATCTTCTTGTAATTCACCCATCACTTCAAGACACAAACATTACATTTGCTCCAAACATATCACTTTAGTGAAATTTAGTTCTCATGTGACTGTAAGCAAGAAATATAGAAGAAAGATAAAATATATAGAATAAGTAAAATTGTACCATTCTTTACTAATTGCTTCCTAAACAAATAGCATTGCTTTCCTGCTATTTTCCTAAATTCACACCTTTATCTCAGGAGTAGTTTAAGGATCACACATATCCATGCTAAGAACTATTACTCCTTTTGTTTTCCTAAAAAAGAAAATATTCCATGATTTCATCCCATGAAAATGGATCTCACTAAAATAGAATCTGCATTTCATAAAAAAGCAGAACTCGTTAACATCAGTGGAAAAATTCCTGGTAAGAACATAAGGATTCAGAGTCCCAGTCTGTCTCCGGACTGGTTATGTAGCCACAGGATGGGCAGGTTATTTCTATGAGACCCCTTGGCCCACCTTCAGTAAAAAAAGGACTCACATTCTTTAACTCAGAGGGCTGTGCTAAGAATTACAGGAAATTGTATTAAGAGTTGATGTATCTACTATTGTGGTTGTGATGTGTAATCAATATTGTCCTTTAAAACTACAGCGTCATTAAATGATTGCTCAATGGTTGTGTGCCTTTTGCATCTGATTGCATGTATATATTTCAGAGTTAAGATTACAAATTTTCCAGATCAGACTTTTCATTGAATTAAAATTGACATACATTATTATATTAGTTTCAGGTATATAGCATACTGATTTGATATTTTTACATATTATGAAATGATCACCTGGAGAGGACTAGTTACCATCTGTTCGTTCACAAACTTTCTACAATGTTATTGACTGTATTCCCTACGTTGTACATTACATTACATGCCCACGAGTTATTTATTTTATAATTGGAAGTTTGTACCTCTTGATCCCCTCTGCCTATTTCAACTGTCCCTTGACCCCCTCCCCTCTAGCAACCACCAGTTTGTTGTCTGTATCTATGAGTCTGTCTTTCTCTTTGGTTTTGTTTCGTTGCTTTTTTAGATTCTACACGTAAGTGAAATCATATGGTACTTGTCTTTCTCTGACTTACTCACTTAGCACAATGCCCTCAAGGTGTATCTGTGTTGCATATGCCACGATTTCATCCCCCCCCTCCTTTTTTATGGCTGAACAACATTCTGTTATATAAATATACCACATCTTCTTTAACATCTATCTCTCAACAGACACTTAGGTTACTGCCCTATCTTGGCTACAGTAAATAATGCTGCCATAAACACAGGCATGCATATATATATATTTTCCAATCACTGTTTTTGCTTTCTTTGTATAAATACCCATAAGTGGAATTGCTGGATCAGATGGTAGCTCTATTTTTAATTTTTTTTTTTTTAAGAAAACTTCATACTGCTTTCCAGTGGCTACACCAGTTTGCATTCCCACCAACCACGCACGAGGGCTCCCACATCCTCACCAAGACTTGTTATTTCTTGTGTTTTTGATAAAAGCCATTCTGACAGGTATGAGGTGACATCTCACTGAGATTTTGATAAGGCAGCATATAGAAGAATCTTGCTTTTCATATCCATTGAGCCACACTCTGTCTTTTGATTGTGGACTGGTTCATTTACACTTCAAGTAATCACTGATTAAGTATGGACTTACTGTTATCTTGTTAATTGCTTTCTGGCTATTTTTGTTACTCATCTCTGTTCTTTTCTTGGTTTATTCCTTTGTGTTTATTTTCTTTACATTTAGATTCCTTTGTCTTTTACTTTTGTGTTCTTAAGTTTTTTATTTGTGGTTACTGTAAGGTTCGCATACAATACATATTTAACAGTCTCCTTTAAGTTGGCAGTAAATTAATTTTGAACATATTCCAAAGCTTTATATTTTTACTCCCCTCCTGTGCATTTTATATCTTTGATGACACGTTTTGCATCTTTTTGTGTTGTTTATCCCTTAACTAATTATTGCAGTTTTAACTAATTTTACTACTTTTGTCTTTTACCCTTTATACTCACGTTGTAAGGTGTCAGTCAGTATCCTGATGAGTTGTCTCTTCCAGTTCGGTTTTCAACTTCATGTGTTTTCCTACTAGCATTTGTGCCTTTCTCTTTTTAGCTTAGATGACCCCCTTTAACATTCCCTATGTGTATGGTCGGGTTCAGTGGTGATGAACTACTTTAGCTTCTGCTTCCGGGAAAACTCTTAATCTTGTCTTCAATTCTGAATGGGTTGGAAGTCTTCCCTTCAGCACTTTGCATCTATTGTGCAGTGCACGACCTTCTGACCTGTAACCTTCCTGCTGAGAAACCTGCGGGTAACCTTATAATGGTTCCCTTTCATACAGTGTATTGCTTTTCTCTGGCTTTTAATATCTTCTCTTTATTATTAATTCTTACTGTTTTAATTATAATGTGTCTCAGTGTGTTTCTCTTTGGGTTCATCTTTTCTCTTTTTTCAAAAGGTTTATTTACTTGTTTGTTTGTTTGAGAGAGAGAGCAGAGGGAGGAACAGGAGGAGAGAATCTTCAAGCAGACTTCCCGCTGAGTGTGGAGCCTGATGTGGGGCTTGATCCCACATCCCATGAGATCACGACCTGAACCCAAACCAAGAGCTTGTCGCTCAACTGACTGAGCTGCCCAGGCATCCCTGGGTTCCCCTTGTGTGGAACTCTCTGGGTTTTCTGGACTTGGATATTTGTTTCCTTTCCGGAATTAGGAAAAGTTTTCTGCCATCATTTCTTCGAGAATTTTTCTGGCCCTTCCTCCCCTCCTCCTTCTGGGACTCCCATCATGAAAATGTTAATCTGCTTCATACTGTCCTGGAGGTCCCTTAAGGCGTCCTGTCTTTTTGAAAATTATTTTTTGCTTTCATTTTCCTGCTGTGATTGGTGTTTTCCATTGCTCTCTTTCTGGTTCGCTGACTCATGCTTCTATTCCATCCATTCTGCTGTTGAACCCCTACAGTATTATTTCTCAGTGCCGTTTTAACATCTGTTTGGTTATTTTCTTCTATTTTTCTCTCTCTTTGTTGAAATTCTTTCTATGTTCATCCGTTCTTCTCCCGAGATCAGTGGACATCTTTATGGCCATTACTATGAATTCTTTATTAAGGGTGTTGCTTATCTCAGTTTCATTTAGGTCCTTCTCTGAGAAGTTCCCTTATTGCTTGGTTTGGAATAAACTTTTCTCTCTGCTCATTTTGTTTCTCTTTATTTCTCTCTTTATATTGGGTGAATTGGCTAGCCGTCTTGGTCTTGAAAGGATGGTCTTGTGAAGGAGTTGTTGCATGGGATCCAGAAGCACCACCTCCCTTGGCCACCAGAACCAGGCACTCTATGGGCTGCATGACTATGCTGGCTCAGACAGAGCCACAGCTGCTGTGCAGGGAGATCAGGGCTTACTTACATCGCTGACCCGTCCCAGTTGTGCACAGGGTGGCTGGGGTCCAGGGCATTCATCTGTCCTGGTTGTGCCTTGTCTGCTGCATGGGGAAGATGAGTTCCTGGTACTTGCTGCAGATCCGACAATGTACAGGGTGAGTGGAACATGGGGTGCTTCCCCCAGTCTGGTTATATGACGGGGAGGGCAGACCAAGCCCTCCGTGTGTTAGCGGGAGAGAGGGCACCGAAAATGGCACCCATGTTCCATCACCAGGAAGCTAGCGTGAGTGGCAAAAATGGCATGCACCAGCACCTCCAGCCCTGGATAAAATCCTCACACGTTCCTGCCTCCCTGGCAGTCACTTTAAAATTAGTAAGCAGATCTCCCTTGCTTATGGTCTCGGTACTTTTCAGTCTGTTCCTCTTATGCTGGATCTCAGTGTGAGGGGGTTTGCAGTGAGCCTTCATCGAATGGGGTATAAGTTCCTTATAGTTCAATGTTTCTCCTGATCTTCATCCCCTGATTTTATTTTTAAAATCAGATATTTAGCAGGCTCAACTTTCTGGTGCTAGCACTCAACGTGCCTGACGTGGGGAACAAGTTCTTTACTCCTTGAGTGAGAATTCCAAATTTGGGGGATCCCTCCCATTGTGGGATCACTGCATCTGTGGTAGGGTTCCCGGGAGGATGTGTCTCTGCCTGTCCCATCCTTCTCAAAGTCTCTTCTGTCTTTTGTTGTGGAAATGCTAGTCATCTAGTTCTCAGGGGTTTTTGTTTATTTACAGAGGAAAATTACATATGTAGCTATAAATCTGTTGTATATAAAGGAAGGAGTTGTGTTTAGCTTCCTAAGCTTGAACCACACCCCCGCTTCCCAAAGTAGAATTTATTGTTGTGCATGTTACCCTTAACAGTCATTCCTTCATAAGGACTGTCCCAAAAAGGGATGCCTTGAGCCTGGCCGTGAGCTCAAGGAGGACAATTCTCCTTTCCTGCAGTCCCTTCTCTGAAGAGCTCAGAGGGACATAAAGACTAAAACTTCAAGGTCTTACTCTCACGATTTTATGACCTACCTGTTGAATAGAATACATGTAATTGAACCTTTAGTGAGAAAGAAGATTTCTGGAGCTGTGAGGGACACTCTGAGAAGGAGTAATCGCGGTGGGCTAAAGTGGTCAAGGAAAATTTTGTGAGAAGCTGAATTTGCCAGATTCTGTTAGCTTTGGTAGGAGGCAAAACAGGGAAACAAGAAGGAGACTGTCCTGAGAACAGACAGGGGAGACTGAGCCAGAGGCAACCCATGCATAAATTGAGACCATTTCAAAAGCGAGAGGTAGAGAAAGAAAAGGCAGAATCCCTGCCTCCATTGTGTTTGCCATCTGGCTAACTTAATGAGCAGGTTAAAACCCAGCATGGTTCCACACAGAGAGCAGCCTAAGAAGTACTTTGTAATGATGATCAAAAAATACTTACCATCTTAATTACCAAAATAAAATGATCGCCCTAAAAATCCTGAATGTAAAATCAATATACAAGATGAAAGTTTTCTCTTTTGCAATAAATGTCCCCAAAGGAGGATAAGCATCTTTCCTTTAAGCAAGTGTTAACTGTGTTTTAAAAAATATGGTAGGAATCTAGTTCCTTAAAAATGCTGTGAAATGCCCAGAGAAATCTGGTGGGAGGAACCACAGTTCAACCTGACTTCACAGGAAGACTTACCTCGCAAGATAGCTTCATTTTACATTACACAGTAATAAAAAGTTTGTTACTGAGATGTAAGATTAAAGGTGAACATGAGGGAAGCAAATCCTAACAGCGAAACCCACAGAGGGGTACAAAGTCCTTCACGTGCGAAATCCTTCCCTGTGTCTGTGTCACCAAGCGTCGCGCTCAGTAACGTACGAGCAAACGACTCTTGTGAGAACTTCCAGCACTACAGTTAGGCTTCTCTATTTAGATAGAAGCATAATTCACTGTGGTATTTGCTGCATGTATCTTATCAGCATTTGTGATGATAGAAGAATCCGAAATTATGAAGTCACCTCAGGTTTTGGATAAAACATGGGCTATGCAGCCATCGTCGCGTCAGACATGGGAGCCCTGTGGCGCTCTAGTCGGGCATTCTCCGCCGGCGTTAGGCCACGCCAGGCAAGCTCATGTGTGAAAAAACAGCAGTGGCCTCAACAGCATGTTTCTAAAGTCAGCTTTCTTGGAATTCTAACCAAATTCTCTAAATAAACACACACACACACACACACACACACACACATGAACACACACACATACACACACTCATCTCCTTTTTCCTGCTGTTTTAACTTGCCAAAGAATAGAGGTATTCCTATTAATATGAATATATACTTGGCTATTTTGCTACCTGGACACTGTCACTTTGTTATACTAAATTAAAGCCCTGACTGAAACATCCAATTAATTCTCACTAAAAAAAATGCACTATTGTGTCATAATTAATAAGCAGTTCAACGTAATCCCACCTTGATCATTCATCTGACTGGTTCAGTCCGTGGCAAGGTATGGTTAGAACCCAAATGTCTAATATTAGTTCCTTCGTGATTGCTCATACAGGAGTTAAAAATGGATAGTCCCGGGGTGCCTGAGTGGCTCAGTGGGTTAAGCCTCTGCCTTCGGCTCGGGTCATGACCTCAGGGTCCTGGGATCGAGCCCCGCATCGGGCTCTCTGCTCATCAGGGAGCCTGCTTCCCCGTCTCTCTCTGCCTGCCTCTATGCCTGCTTGTGATCTCTCTCTGTCAAATAAATAAATAAAATCTTAAAAAAAAAAAATGGATAGTCACTCTCCCTTAAGATGTACAGAAAATCGATTCTCTTTTACTGGGAAGGAGATGCCAAGATGGCAAGGAAGAACCTGAGTCTTCGACTAAATGTTATCATAAAAGGAATCTCTGGGATTCAGTCATAACCCCAGAGTCTGCTGTTGAGCTCCAAGCTAGTTCCCATGCCCATGTTGCTTATCAAACCCCCCAGAGCATCTGAACCCCAAACAGAAGTGCCCCATGATGAAAGGAAGCGTCCTCTGGTCAAGGTAGCTGAACTGTGAAAACTCCCTTCGGCCACAGGCTGCCTGTAGGAACCTTCGCTAAGCTGAGAGGCAGCAGGGACAAGGATCCTACCTTAATGAGGACCTGAATGGAGCCTGTAGCTTTTGTAGATATGAAATACCAGAAGCTTAGGGTGCAGGCAGCGCCGGATTCTTGCCACACAGCGCTCCTGAGGTGTGCTTCTTCGCCCCGAAGGCCCACCGGAGTGGCCTCCAGGTACAAGAAGTGCCCTAGGAAAGAGGATAGCGTTCAGATTACGATAGAAACAACGAGGGGATTATTTTAATTTTTCCATCTTAGTTAGGGGTTTTAACTATAGTTTATAGGATATGAGCTGCCAAAGGCATTTGCATTTGAAACAGAAAGAAAATCGAATAGCCTTGCTTCTAGCTCATGGACAAAATGATTTCCAACTGTCTGTGCTTTGAGCAAAGTACCTCACAGTATGCAGATTAACTGATGTGACAGGGTATTTAGTCACTGAGTCAACAACATAGTTACAGGTATCATTTAACAGACTCGCTATACCTTCCAGTTCTTGTAAAACAATGCAAAGATATTATCTATGAAAAATAAAGGAATTATAATGTACTTCCAAAAATGCAGTCATCTACTGAGAGCAAAAATAAAATGCTGAGAATCTTAATATGTTACATGGAAGACCCTGAGTTTTATATTTATGTATTCAAATATTTGAAACATTTTTTACATGTATAGCGGAGTGTCTGCACAGAGCTCAGACCTTCCTTTCTCTGGTGTGGTCAGTTTGGCTTGGAGGATTTTGCTATATCATAGGCAAGAGGAATTGCTACTCTTAGACACCATCTTTCCTATTCTGAAGCTTCCAGGAATTCAGGGTCCTTGCTTTATTCTGCTGACAGACACCCTTTGTCCTTTGACCAAGGAGTCTGAGACTAGACCTCATGTACTCACTGCAAAAATGAGGCATTCTAACACGTCTGACAGGTGTGACCTTATAGTTAATCTGCATGTTACCATCTACAGCTTCCAAACCTGCTTTCCCTTCATATGTATCATCTCATTTCTCTAATCCCTGCTTGGGACACAGGGAAAACTGGATTCTCTCCATTTGTGGATGAGACATTTGAGAATCTGAAAAGCTACAGGGCAGGTAAATGATCCAATGAGTGGCAGAATTCAGGGTTATTAATTATAAAGATGGGTCATTGAGGAAAGGTGGCTGACAGCAGCATACATTATCATCTATCTACAACGATCAGAACAACACTAAACTTTGGTTACTCGCTATGATGTGTTGAATTGTGTCTCCTCGCCCAACCCCACAAAAATGGTGAAGTCCTAATCCCAGTTCCTGTGGAAGTGACCTTATTTGGACCTTTGTGGATGATGAAATTAAAATGAAATCATCAGGGTAGGCCCTTCAGGGTAATGAAAAGGGTAAATTTGGACACAGAGACAGACATGCGTAGAGAGAAGACAATGTAAAGACATAAGAGAATGCCACCTATAAGTCAAGTCATGTGTGAGACCACCAGAAGCTCGGAGAGAGGCATGGAATAGGCGACTCTCCCTGACAGCCCTCAAAAGGGACCAGTTCTGCTGACACCTTGATTTTGCCCATTTTCGTTCTAGCACTGTGAGAAAATGTCTGTGGTTTACATCTCTGGTACTTTGTGATGGCAGCCTCAGGAGACAAATACACTCGTCAAACGTTGGACTCACCTGCCCTGACCCCACACTAGTCTCTCCGGAGCTCTCCAGTCGCTGTCCAGGAGGACAACAAGATGACAACACTGTGACAACGATGAGGAAAACCTACCATGTTTGTTTCCAAGTGTGTGGTCCTCAGAAGGTCGTAGGCTCTGATGAGAGCCAACTCCCAAAGCCCAATCAGAGTTTTCAGCCAGGGAGTTTTGCCAGCCACACCAGCCTTTCTCAAAAGTACAGGAGGTACCACATCCATTTTCATCCGTGTCATCTCCACAGTCATCTACAAAATTGCAGCTTTGCTCTGGTTTATAACATTTGCCATTCTGACATTCCCGATAGCCAGGGGGGCAGGAACCTAGAAAACAGAAAATAAACGAAGATGAGGAAACACTACTAACTCATCACTGAGCTTAAAAGCTAGTAAGAGTAGATTTACTTTAACATATAAAGAAACATGGTGTTCTTAGGAGTATGAGTTATCTGACACCAATCTCTCTCTCCTGATCCTGTCCAGTGCTCTGGCCAACAGATCGCTTACTAGGATTATTCAAAATGAAGAAAAAAAAATCAAGTATCATCTTATTGATCTAGGAAAGTACCCCAAGTCTCCTTAAATACAGCATTTCCTGCAAGCTAAGTTCAAGGATATAAATTAGATCTGAAAGCCAGTGAGGCTGTCCATTTTTTATCCTGAAACAAAATCTTTAGGATACTAAAAGCATATGTATTATGGTGTATTTGGAAGCATATTCCATTACCACCCATGCATTTCAATATTTATCAGAAACCAAATACAGATATATATATATAGATAGATAGATAGATAGATAGTACTTCCAAAGAAGCAGGGATATGAATATATAAATAATATTCAACTTTATAACAGATTTTTCTCTAAAAAGCATATATATCTGTCAATTGCTTAGAATTTTAGAAATAATTTCCCTACAAAGAAATATCAACAGTAGTTTTATTTTTTGCTGATTTTTCTTTTCCTCCAGAAAGCTTAAAATAAAGAGCAATGTTTCCGAAGACCTGAGTTTGAACCCTGGTATTGATCCTCTTCAGCTATGAGACTTGCATCATCCTATCCTTGATGAGTTTAGTTTCTCTATCTAAAAAAAGAAAAAAGAATAGCACCACCTACAGAAGTTAAGCTAATTAGAGAGACTACTGTTGATATCCCCAGTGCCTAGAACAGAGGTTGGCCATTAGTAGGTGATCAGAAAATACTAGTCAAATACATGAGTGAGTGAAATGCAGTGTTCTGGAAGTGGCAAACCAGTTCAGTGTGTAAGCTTAAGATATTATAATTATCCTGCTCCAATATTACAATAGGGTGTAACACCAGGGTAACAATATTTTAGTAGAAGAAGTCATTCAAAGATCCAATTTAGGATTATCCACTCCTCAGTTGCTGTGACTCCACAGTTATCAGAAATTTTCTCCCTTTCTGTCTTCCCCATCTGGTATGTACAGAAACGGATAATGCCTCCCTATTTTATTTCTGTGTGGTAGCTTCAATGGCCTGAGGCTGTCTGGGAGCTGAGGACAGGTGTGGATTGGACCTGTGGGGTGATGCAGGGATTCACTAGACGGTGTTCTGGTTGCTGAAAACTGTGGACAAAATCTCATAAAGAAGCTTTCAGGACCTGGATCAGTCCCATATTTTAGAAACTAGATGGCTAAGAGGGAAGAAGTGGGAGGACCTGGATGGGATGCCATGTAGAAACCACTGGGGAGAAGACTAGTGCTCTGAAGGCTTCTAGCCATTTTGTGTACTAAGCTGTTTCTGGATTGTTTGTTCAAAATTGCCTAATTAAATGCCCTTTACACTTGCAAAGCCTTTGAAAATAAGTTTCAACCATGCATTCTGCCTCTAACAAAACTTTCTTGTCCGGGTTAATTGCTAACAGTTTCCTTTCTTGCAGCGTGGGATTAAACTATTTTTATTTCTGCCCAGTTCAGTTTTAGCAGATTGGGGGTAAGACAAAAGGCCTTTAATGTTTCATTCACAGAGCCTGACTCAGAATCATAACATTAAAGCAATTCTAAGCTACACAGAAATGAAGAGCATGTACATTATCCTTCATTTATAGATGAAAAATAAATAATTATAGATGTTAAGCAACTTGATGATTTTTCAAGAGCAGAGATGCAATTTGGACCCAGGTCTATTGTCTTCCGAACTTTTTTTTTTCTTTCTTTTTTTTTTAATCTATTGAAAAAAAGAAGAGCAGTGATCCAGGTCAACTACCACCAGACCAGACCACCAAGAAACAAAAATGGTAGTGTTGACTACCAGATGCATTATTTCTCATGGGACTATTGAGAACCTGTGAAATTACTAGATCATTTAATTTTACACAAGTTGGCACTTGTATTGATTCTGTCAATTCCAACTTGTTTGGGGAGTAAAAAAAAAAAACTGGTTCTTAAGATGCTTTTCTCCAAAGACAAACTGTAAGAGACTCTTAATCCCACAAAGCAAACTGAGGGTTGCCGAGGGTAGGAGAGTAGCGAGAGGGGGGTGGGGTTATGGACACTGGGGAGGGTATGTGCTATGGTGAGTGCTGTGAAGTGTGTAAACCTGGCGATTCACCGACCTGTACCCCTAGGGCTAATAACACATTATGTGTTAATAAAACATTTTTAAAAAATTTAAAAATTAAATTGTATCTCTAAGGAGATCACTTAGACAGTACCAATAAAAAGAGAAGTGAATTAAAAAAAAAAAAGATGCTTTTCTCCAAAGTGACTGCATCAAACTTAAATTTAATTCTTTTAAAAACAAACAAGAAAGTAATTTGAACATGTTTCTAAATGGGAACACACCACAGATCCCAATATATTATACAACAGATATAGCCAATATTTTAGAATAATCATAATTTTTTAAAATTTCTAAAACATATGTAGCTACATAATTCAAAAAACATAACAATTTCAATACTACATTAGATTATTTTGAACAGAAAGCATTAATAAAAACAATTTCACATTAATAAAAACAATTTCATTGCTATCATGTGTTCCTACCCATAAAACATTTTGCCAAATATCAAGGAAAATTATAAACATTGATAGTGTTATTTACCTATTTCCAAATTATTTCCCATGTCTGTTGTTTTGTCCAAAGAAACCAGCTACTAAGGGGGAGGGTGTATGTATTTAAGTGATTCTGATATTAAAGCTTTCATGACATTATTATCACTTTGATTTTTAGTAAAAAATGTATTATTCAAATTGGACAGAGACCTTCTTAGTGGGCCGTTTATTTTTGCAAGAAGGAAATGATGAAAGTGAAAACCTCCAATGCAAATAAATCTTACAGACATCTGAAGCTTAACTTACTGGAATGAAAACTGATTCTTTGCCTCCAAATTCTTCCAGGGAATAGCCTTCCTCAACTGTGTTTATGGCAACTCTATAACCCCAGTTACTCGGAGGAAAAACAAATCTTAGAAGGAGCTCAGTGTGGCAGGGGCTAGCTCCACGTTTTGATGTCTGACTGGATTGCTGACAGTGCTTCCTCTGTGTTCCACATCCAGAAACTCAGCGCGATAGCCCAGGTACTCCCCTTACTGGCAGGCAGTTCAAACCATGTATGTCCTTAACTGTGCACGGAAATTCTCACCCCAGTCCCACCATGCACCAGAAAACTCCGAATCAATTTCCTTTCCTTGTTCCCTAAAACTGCTTTTGGACATGCCTTGGAACTACCCTGTTGTCCCAGAAGGCCTCATTATGTGAGTAATGGACATTTTCAACCCTTTGAGTGTACAATCAATATTGTCAGTTTTAGCATCCAAAACAAATTTTGGCCAAAGGTGAGCCAATCCTCAGTTCCAAGGTGGACACAATTGTGTGTGTGTGTATAGAACTTTTTATTTCATAACATATATAATTTTTCATTGTTACTATTTTCGTCTAAGAGACTATCATTTTATGTGATTTTATTATAATGCTTTCCTTTCTGATTTCTGTGCCTTACCCTTGACCCCTTATGGTCCATTAAACAAAATAAAACCATGTGGTATTTTAACATAATTGAATGTCACTCCTCTATTTCAAATTCTATTTATATTTAAATATTATTCCTCATTACAAGGAGCCAGATCTCTGAGAAAATAGTCTGTTTGGAACTAAGAACAAAGAATTTCAAGAAGAACCTAGTTTTTTTTGTACCAGAAAATAATAAAGTGCTCAAAAAATTGTAGCATTATGATGAAAGGCTTAAGGAGGCAGCTTTTAGAGAAATTTACTGGCCAAATCAGAGACAACTTGAGTATCAAAATAAGTAATATGAAGACTTTTGCTCCCAGTATATACACAGCAGGAAACAGTAATAAACCATGAAATTATCCTTTAGCAATAAACAACTAGAAACGTAGGCAAAGTATATACAAGTGTTTATAGACACTGAACATCAGGAAATACAAGTTTGTGATCTTTTAGAGAAATGAAAAAAGGCATACCCTATGATCACCCCTAGATTTCTGTATGGAGGCACTTTCCAACTCCAATAGGATCAGCCCAGCATTAAATGGAGTCACACGCTATAGAGGAGATAGTATGGGACAGCTGGAATTTTCAAGGCTCGGTGGTGGAGGAAAGAGTGCTGTACAGAGAAGGAGACCCAGAGATATGCCCAAGTCTTGGTTTAAATTCTAGTTTTTATATTTGTAGGATAAAAATCCAAAAAGAGAGACTGAGAACAATTTCTAAGAGAATAATAACTAGGAGTTATATGCTGAAAAATTGCCAGAGTTCACAGAGGGCCACATACCTTTGAGTTTCTATCAGCCAGAATGTGGAGTCCTTGGTGAAAACACAGGGCATTCCGTAG
Organism: Mustela nigripes; assembly: GCF_022355385.1. NCBI lineage: Eukaryota > Metazoa > Chordata > Mammalia > Carnivora > Mustelidae > Mustela > Mustela nigripes. Next base: position 130,185,220 of record NC_081562.1, read on the forward strand.
GAGCTCCAGAGGGTACAATTTAGTAGGGGCCAAAGTAACTCTAGAAGGAAGTAGAATCTAGATCGTGGATTGGATTGGCAATCTATCATTTTAGGACCGAATCTGGCCTACCACCTGTTTAAGTAAATAATGTTTTACTGGGCCTTAGCCATGCCCACTTGTTTACACATTATCTATGGTTACTTTCACACTAAAATGGCAGTTAAGTAGTTGCAATCAAGACCATATGGCCTGCAAAGCTGAACATACTCACTCACTGAATATATTCTTTTAATCTCAACTTGTTTTTACACTAGATTACTTTAAAAACTAAAGTTTCCTGAGTTCAAGAAAAAAAAACACAGAGGAAATTTTGCAAAGAGGCAAGTGATAAGGAAATACAAACTTCCAGTCATAAAATAAGTAAGTCACAGGGATGGAAAGTGCCGCATAGGGAATATAATCAGCAATACTGTAATAACTTTATATGGTGACTACAGCTATTGTGGCGAACACTTTGCAACATATGTAATGGTTAAATCACTGTTGTCACTCCAAAATAATGTAATATTATATGTTTAACTATACTTCAATAAATCAATATCAAAAATTTTATATTAATCAAATATTAATATAAAAATATTTTTATATAATCAAAAACTAGTATCAAAAAGTTGCAGACTTCTATCTTAAATCTGTCTTTTAAAAAACTTAAACTCTATAAGGACTCGACAGAACTGTTAGCAACTTCAGCGCCTCTAGAACAAAGTTCAATGCTTTTTAAAGGACTATATCAAGCTTTAACACTTAGCAATAGGAATTCACAATTCCAGCATCAAATTAAAAATTACTAGTATGTGGGCACCTGGGTAGCTCAGTCAGTTAAGCCTCTGCCTTCAGCTCAGGTCATGATCCTGGGGTCCTGGGATCGAGCCCCACATCAGACTAATGGGAGTCTGCTTCTCTCTCTCCCTCTGCCTCTCCCCAAGCTTGTGCTCTCTCTCCCTTTCTGTCTCTCTCAAATAAATAAATAAAATCTTTAAAAAAACGAAAAAAAAAACCAACAACATTAGGGCTTTGGGTAGATTATTTTGGGGAGGGTCAAAGAAAGTGGAATTTTGATCCAGATTGGGTGCTTTCAGGAAGGAGAAATAATTACATGATTGTCTATCTTACTGATTCTTACCTAACTAAGGGATGACTAGAATAGGCTAAAGTCAGAATGGGTTGGAAACACTCCTATGAGTCAAGATAGGGAGATGTCTGGTCCTTTATTTTTTGGCCAAGCTAATGGTCGTGTTTGGCCTGTGTTCAGTCACGATTACAAAGTGATCTTGTTTTTATCGTGATCCATCGTTCTGGAGTGGCTTTGTCAGATGTTGACACTCTGTGAAATTGTTGATGTCCAACAAGAGAACCACCAGTTCAGAGCAACACCAAAGCCTAAATGATATAGTACCAGGCCAGGTCCCAGATGTCATGGGCTACTTTTCTTTTTCTCACTTTGCAGTTCTATTTATGTGGCAAGAGAGTTCCGACAAGCAGCCAACCCTGTTAAGGGATGTAAGAATAGAAAACAAAACCCTTATGGTTCTTGGGTTTTATGTAGTAAGTTAAAAAAAAAATGGTAGACCAGTTGCTTTGGGAGACCCTGAAACATTCTGAATGTGCTTCATATTTGTTATTTTTTTAAAGCCTCTTGATCTCTCCCCTTAGTAATCTAAAGCAAAGACTTGAAAATGTGAAGGTGTTGTGGCATCCTAAGCTTTGAGAAGAAGGCCCATCACGGTTCCAAAGTGGCTAACTACTGCAGTCTGTCAGAGACTCTTGTTCAAAAACCAACAGCTTCTCTGTTTTTAGGCTTCTTGGGCCATGGGCTCAGCCCTCGACTAAGAACAACGTGCACATTGGCTCAAATACAGTTCTGGCAGCTTCCTTCGTCTTCATTCCCATCAAATGTTCAAAATGTGTGAAGAGCACTTCCTAGAGCCTTGCTCAGCATGACAAAAATTTATACTAAATTGCCACTCATGTTCATTCAAAAAGATATTTCCAGAAAGAATAGTTTATTCCTCAGTTTTTTAATTACCCAGTTTTAATACTTAATCATTAGGAAATACTATGCTAACATTACATGCTAATATTCAAACGGTTCTAATCCTTTGCTGGAAAAGCACTCAAACAAGAAATCCAAAGCTACTTTTTAAAAATAAATATTCCTTCATGATTCTGACGTGGAGGAAATTGCTGACATCTTGGTGGTGAACAAATTGTATACCTTGAATTTCTAGTGTATCACATTTAAGAAGGTAATGAGCTTGATCATTTAAAATTATCATTTTCTGAAGTTTCAAATTCACCTATCAGGAATAACATGAAGACAGTCCAAGGAATTATTTCTGCTGTCAGGAAATGTAAAATACAGTAATATTTTATTGTTTTCCAATGTACTTGTTAGAGGCTATGAATATTTAGGGAGAATTGGTTCTAAGATATCACAAATGAAGCCACTACCATGAGACAGAGAGCTAGAGCTAGAAGTATGATGTAGGGATAAATCTCCAGATCAAAATCACTTCAGGAAAATTTTATTTTATACTTTTATGCAGTCAAATTTTTCATTCTTTCCTAAAATGGTTTTTGACAATGCAATATTAAAATTCTTCCATATTTTTTCTTTTTTTAAGGATTTTATTTATTTATTTGACAGAGAGATCACAAGCAGGCAGAGCAGCAGGCAGAGAGAGGGGTGCACGCAGGCTCCCTGCTGAGAAAGGAGCCCAATGTGGGGCTTAATCCCAGGACCCTGAGATCATGATCTGAGTTGAAGGCAGAGGCTCAACCCACTGAGCCACCCAGGTGCCCTGCCATATTTTTTTCTAGTACTATATGATTGCTGTGTAATTTCATTTTTTAAAAAATATTTCAATATTTTAAACCTTTGAAATTTACTTTGGCATACATCTCAGGACCCTGAGATCATGACCTGAGCCGAAGGCTTCGGCTTAACCCACTGAGCCATCCAGGTGCCCCACATACAGAATAAAAGAATATTCTTAAAGTGAGAAAGAGGAACACACACACGCACAACATACACACATGCTGATGTGTGTGTGTTTTAAGATTTATTTATTCATTCTGGATGGAGAGAGAGGATGAACAGGAGGGGCAGAGGGAGACGGAGAGAGAAATTTATTCATATACTGCACTGAGCACGGAGCCCAATGTGGGGCTCGATCCCACGACCCTGAGACCACAACCCAAGCAGAAACCAAGAATTGGACACTTAACAGCCTGTGCCATCCAGATGCTCTTGTGCTGGTGTGTTTAGTGAATGTCTTTGGAAAGAGACATAAGAAATTAGCAGTACCTCTGGAAATAGAAAACAAAGAATTCAGAAGAAAATATTTTTCTTTAATCCAGCTCAATTTTGATGATACTGTGTATATTTAAATAAATGTTTGCTTTATTTAAAAATAACATGCCAGGACATCTACCTAGGATAAAGAAAGGATTCAAGTCGTAATTCTAGTTGGGGAATCCAAAATAGCTAACACTCCTCTAATGAGTATTAACCTGAACCGAGGGACAAGAATGTTGACAGTTTTCTGGACATCATGGTTTCTGGCAAATGGAAGACTGAACTCTCTTTATTCCAGGTGGCTGTGGACACACTGCTGAAGTTAAGGAAGAACCAAGTTCCAGTTTGGACAAGAAGATACACAGAATGAAATGCTCTATGAAATATAGAAAGATCTATACTACATTTATATAGTGGAGTATGAACTACAGAAGGCAGAATAAATAGGGAAGGAAGGTAGTGGAAAAAGAATTCAAAAGAAATCCCGTAGTCATCATTGATGCCTGCTCCTCCTTCATTTCCTGGATTCAACCAACCACTAACACTGTCCCATTTTATTTTCTCAATTTTTCTTGAACCACCCACGTCTCCAGGGACATTCGGGTCTCTCCCTAATGAAACAGCATCCTAACTGATGCTCTGCATCCACGTGAGTGCCCCTGAAATTCGTGTCGTACACTGTGAACACAGCAATGTTTCCGACACGCCAATTGGACCACTACACTGCTTGAACGTCCTTAAATGGCTTCCTATCAGAGTTAAGGTCAAGACCAACAATGTTACTGGACTAATGACACAGGTTCAACTCAAGGTCCATGTGCTGTTCATCTTTCCAACCTCAGCTCATGGTCCCTCCTCAAGCCTCCACCATAAAAATCTACTAGCCTTCCTGCACCCCTCCATCCACAGATATTTTACATTTGCTGGCCACCTGCCTCTAGAAAACTCTCTTTGAAAACCTTGCACATTTCAGCTCAATTTCCACATTCTTGCTAAACAGTCTTGATTGGTCAAGACCATCCACCACGGTCTTTCACCAATCCAGGCAGCCCTTCTTCACAAAACTTTAATAATATCCATTGTACTTGTCCACATGGTTCTGTGCATAATGACTCTTTCTCCCCTGCTAGTCCACACCGCCCATGGAGAAGAGAAACTACCATGTACTCAGAAAATGCTCCCTGTGCATTTTTCCAGGTGAACAAAGAAACGAATGAATGAACAAGTGAAGGAATGAACTGAAGAGAACAGGAGGAGAGGCACACATCCGTGAGCAAGTGAGAGCCTTCCAGGAAATGGTTTACTGGAAGATGAGCTGGCATTTTGGTTTCTGGATAAAAATGACAGGGAAAGAGCAGTGCTTGGATTGCTGAACTTTGAGATGCCAAGACTGAACGTATTAGAGAAGGAGAGTCAATCACCTCTGACCTATTTACTGTGATGAAAATGACAAACATTTCTGAGTTTCTTTCTTCTGTTTTAGATAGTAACAGCGGTTACTGAATTTGTTCAAAATATACATTTCTAACACTTTCCGCAAAGATTTCCTTATTCTATGTAGACAGAATTCTACAGTCACAGTCCCAGCTTAATACTAGCTGTGTATAACGTGATCTATAACAAAGCAATTTCCATTTGTAAACCTTGCCAACATGGTGAAAACAAATTCTATGTAATGAAACTAAGGCAATTATCTCATTCAAAGGGGAAAATAAAACAAGTCATCTAAGCTAAATTCTATTAATAGGAAGCAAAACAAACCCAAAGTGTTTGTATGCCTGAACACCACTCCAGTTATGCTTCAAATTAACTGGCATAAATTAGGTTTGAATTTGTTTCAATGTATATAGTTTTTACTTTGTATACACCATTCATAATAAATAGAGTACAAAAGTTTTTTGTAACAGCATTCATACATGGGCTCTCTTTCCTTAAAATAGGCATGTATCATCAAACTAGGGTAAAATTGTTCTCCAGTATGTGTGTGTGTGTGTGTGCGCGCATATGTAGGCACATGTGCATGTCTGTATACACACACATCACATGTGTGTGTTGCAAAATTCACATGTCACATATAACTGTGTATATTTTGTGCATGCATGTTGTGAAAGCATTATATCTATGAATTTGCGTATGTATGAAAGGTGTAGTTAAAAATGACTGCAGAGCAATGTACAAGTGGATGATAAAATTAGTCGTGATGGTAACAACTAGTTAGTCATCACCTCCCACATGCTGTGCTTTGTGCTGGGTACTTGATGAATATTATCTCTAATTCTCATATGAAAAATGTTCATTACTTCTATTTTCTTTTTCTTTTTCTTAAGTTTCTATTTAAATTCCAGTTAGTTAACATATAGTGTAGTATTAGTTTCAGGAGCAGAACTTAGCGATTCATCAGTTGCCTGTAACACAGGGCTTACCACGACAGGTGCCTCCTTAATGCCCACCTCCCATTTAGTGCATCCCTGACACATGCTTCTGGTAACCAGCAGTTTGTTCTTTCTAGTGAAGAGTCTGTTTCTTGGTTTGCATGTCCCTCTCTTTTTTTTCTCCCTTGCTTGTCTGTTTCTTAAATTCCACATATGAGTGAAATTATATGGTATTTGTCTTTCTCTGACTTATTTAACTTATTAGCAAAATACTCTCTGGCTTCATCCATGTCATTGCAAATGTAAGATTTCATTCTTTTTAACAGCTGAATAATATTCCATTATATATATAAGCCACTTCTTCTTTATCTGTTCTTCAGCTGATGGACCTTTGGGCTATTTCCACAATTTTATTTATCTCTATTTTCAACTGTGGCAATAAAGGATAAGAAAGCTAAAGTGCAATTCCCAAAGATTACATCTAATCTGTATCTGACTTAAAATTTCCTAACTTTATTAAAATTTATCAAGCATGTGCAAAGTAAAATAATAACATTAATAATAGCTTATAATTTAATTATCAAGTGTTTACTCCTGCTTGGGCCTGTGGTATGTGCTTGCAGTACATTATGTCATATAATTCTTAAAATCACCCTGTGAGAATGGAAGAAGATATCTGCAAACGACATATCAGATAAAGGGCTAGTGTCCAAAATCTATAAAGAACTTAGCAAACTCAACACCCAAAGAACAAATAATCCAATCAAGAAATGGGCAGAGGACATGAACAGACATTTCTGCAAAGAAGACATCCAGATGGCCAAAGGACACATGAAAAAGTGCTCCACATTACTTGGCATCAGGGAAATACAAACCAAAACCACAATGATATACCACCTCACACCAGTCAGAATGGCTAAAATTAACAAGTCAGGAAATGACAGATGCTGGCAAGGATGTGGAGAAAGGGGAACCCTCCTACACTGTCGGTGGGAATGCAAGCTGGTGCAACCACTCTGGACAACAGCATGGAGGTTCCTCAAAAAGTTGAAAATAGAGCTACCCTATGGCCCAGCAATTGTACTACTGGGTATCTACCCTAAAAATACAAATGTAGTGATCTGAAGGGGCACGTGCACCCGAATGTTTATAGCAGCAATGTCCACAATAGCCAAACTATGGAAAGAACCTAGATGTCCATCAACAGATGAATGGATCAAGAAGAGGTGGCATATATACACAATGGAATACCATGCAGCCATCAAAAGAAATGAAATCTTGCCATTTGGGACAACATGGATGGAACTAGAGGGTATCATGCTTAGTGAAATAAGTCAGTCGGAGAAAGACAACTAACATGATCTCCCTGATATGAGGAAGTGGAGATGCCACATGGGGGGTTTGGAGGGTAGGAAAAGAATAAATGAAACAAGATTGGATTGGGATGGAGACAAACCATAAGTGACTCTTAATCTCACAAAACAAACCAAGGATTGCTGGGGGGAGAGGGGTCGAGCGAGGGGGGTGGGGTTATGGACATTGGGGAGGGTATGTGCTATGGTGAATGCTGTAAAGTGTGTAAACCTGGTGATTCCCAGACCTGTACCCCTGGGGATAAAAATACATTATATGTTTATAGAAAAATTAAAAGAAATTAAATTTAAAAAACATCACCCTGTGAGAGTGGTACATTGAACATCTACCATGGCACTGTGTTAGGACGGCACAATTTGTCTCACTTTATCAACCATATAATCTGATTAACCTACTCCAAACCAATATGTTCCAGGGAAGGGCTAACAGTCCTAGTCTTGTATGTGTTTGAGATGTGAACTCACACACCGTGCCCCCGTTTTTGTTGTTGCACCCACCCACGACTCTTAAAATAATAATGGATGAATATGATTGTTCCACTCCTTCACACGGTAAGGAGAAGGGACAGAATACCTGAAGCCCCTTGTTTATCACTGAATGGGTAACATCGATCTTGAACATGAAAACCCTGAGAGCACCCCATTCAGGTTTTATGGGGAATCTTCCAACAAAGTGTGAGGACAAAGGGATCAAAGAGTCAACATGGTTAGAATGACCCAAAAATTTCATTTGGCCAACTCCAGCCTCGTGTATCAAGGGCAAACCGTTTTGTCTCTTAGTTTAAAGCATGATAAGTGGATCTACATGTCAAATAATGGATAAACACAATTTCAGAGATTACCAAAGATAAATTTTAGTATTTTAATATTTTATGTCTTTTCAGTAAGAACCGAAGTAGCCAAACGTGTAAATTAATTATATCGGCCTTGTATAAAGATGGACTAGTACAATGAATCTAGATAAAATCATCCTGCAGTTAAAATAACTGGGCCATGAGATCACTCTGAAAATATTACAATACGGAGGCATAAAGAATTATAAAAATCAGTATCTGTAAGATAAAGTCACATTATTTGCTTAGGAGAAACATAGCATTCTCTGAAACTATGCTGTAAAAAAATTTCTCCCATGGATCTTCAATATTGTAAAAGTGCTTGTCATAAATAAATAAATAAATAAATAAATATTAAGTTAAGGGAATTAAATTTTTGATAAGACCAAAAATATCAAGAGTTTGCACATCATTACTTCAATTACTCCTTTATACAACAGAGAAGTAACAATATTCTCCTTTGTGCCAGGCACACTGCTCTGGCACAGGGAGTACAGTGTTGAAGATGATAGTGTTGATCCCCATGGTGTTTCTCCTCCCAGGAGGAGAAAGATAATGCTGGAATACACATACAAGGGAGTGAGAGTAAAGTGTGTGTGGGCGGTGGAGGCAGTGGTCTTTTGCAGGCATCTCCAAAGATATAACACTGAACCTAAATAACCTAAAAGAACATAAAGAACCTAAATAAAATGTAACCTAAAGAACCTGAATAAAATGTAGAGCATAAAGCCATGCAAGTTAGGTCAAGGGAATCCCAAGTTACGTTTGAGTAATGGTGGAGGGTCATCGCAAAGCCCATATGGCTAGATCCTAGTGATTGTGGTTCTAAATTACAGGAGTAGAGATACAGAGGAACAGCAGGCAGGCTCCATGGCCATTGTGAAGGCTTTGGCTTTACTCTGAGATGGGGAGCTACTGGCAGTTTTTGCCCAGAATCATGGGATAATTAATAATATTAAAAAACTCTTAAAAAATAATCTTTGGCTAGTATATGGAACATGGACAATAGAGAAGCATGAATGCGTATAAGGAAACCAATTGTAAGTCTATTCCATTAACCCTGTGAGGAAATACAGTAGGTTTATACTAGCAATATTAAGAGTATTAAATAGGCAGTGCCTGGAACACAGTGAGCACTTAACAAATGTGAGCTCCCATTATTACTGTTAGAGTACAGGCTGGATAGTATAAAGGGGATGAATTTTGAAGATGTTTTTAAGACAAAGCCCACAGAAATTTCTAAAAGACTGAAGATAGATAATCAGAGTGGGAGAGTTCAAGAATGGCTTTGAAGTTTTGGCATAAAACACTGGGTGAATGACATAAACTTTTACTCAAGTGGGAGTTGGGGAGGGATAGCGGGGAGAAATCTGAGGCAGAATAAAGTTCTATTCTAATATTATTTGTAAAAAAGAGAAATCAGAACCATGTTGGAAATTATTTTTATAGAATATTAACATGTATTATTTTGTATTACTCTCATCTCATTCCCTAGGGAGATGTAGAGACCAGGATCCTTTTCTATAGATGAGAAAACTGAACTTGCAGGAAACATAAATGGTTTCAAAGTTTATAAATCAGCCAAGATATATTATCACAGCTAATCATGCCTTGGTGCATACTGACTGTACTGCCACATTCAGCCGTTATCTCTGGAGAAGGATAATGCTGAATTTTCCCTGAAGTTTGTTGATGAGTAACCATAACTAGCTATCCAGCTATCTATCTAACCAATGTATTTCTATACTAGGGGCTAGGCATAAATACAAAAAATAGGTTGAGAAATGAACTGAAGGGTAGAGACAATGAAGCAATTAAGGTAATCAAAGGTAACTTCCTTCTGAGGTTTTTAAAAATATAACATTTTTGTAAATAACAAATAACCAGTGTAAAGAAAAACTGTTTTTTTTTTTTGTTGTTGTTGTTGTTGTTTAGATTTTCTGTTGCATAATCAAGAGCCCAAATAATTTTAGTGGAGATGTACAAAACCCAGATAGTCTTAGGACCACAAATTTCACCTTCGGTAAGAGAGGGCTTAATGATAGGAAGCAAAATAGTTAACTAATCACAGCATCAAAAATCACCATATTGAGGACAAGTCACAGAACTGCAGTGATTCAAAGTCTAGATTTTTTTGTTTTGTTTTGTTTTTAAGATTTTATTTATTCATTTGACAAATGATCAAGTTGGCAGAGAAGCAGGCAGAGAGAGAGGAGGAAGCAGGCTCTCCACTGAGCAGAGATCCCAATGCGAGGCTCAATCCCAGGACCCTGAGATCATGATCTGAGCCGAAGGCAGAGGCTTTAACCCACTGAGCCATCCAGGTGCCCCTCAAAGTCTGGTTTTAATCAGTTCTTTTAGTCTTTCTGTATAAAAATGTTTCCATTACTGTAACAGTTATTACAACTGACCTCACAAGACTATTTTGAAATATAAATAAATAATTATAAGATATTTGGGCAGGGGGGGAACCAGATCACAATTTAAATAATATATCAAAACAAATTTAGGTGAACATATGCTTTGGTTAAAAATAACAAAAACATTCATTAGTAGTCATCACTTTCATTACCATAGCTATAATTAACTGAATGTCCACCAATACCAGACACCATATAGGTACAATAATTTGAATTTATAAATATACTTATAATTTCTAATCCTTACAGCATTGAAAAATAAATATTAACTTGATTTTACACTAAAATTAATGAATTTGAGCACATTCATGATGTTGGCATATGGCAGAGCTAGGATTTAGACCCAAATGGAACTAACACTGAAATTGTGCTCTTTTTCATTATAGTCCATTGCCTAGAATCCTAGGCCAAAGAGAAAAACTAAGAAATAACAAGAAGCAAATGGTTACATCTCCCTCCTAAAGGTATTTAAAAATAACACCTGTGTATGCAATTACAGTAAAGATTTCCTAATCACACACAGTTCAATGTATGGTGGGAAAACTGAATGACACTGTGAATGCAATGCAAGATCTCTGACACGAAGGGACATGAGGCGACCAGGGTCACAGCAGCTGGATACTGAGGAACGGGATACTAAACTGCCTTATAAAGAAGAGCAGAATTCATGGAAGAAATACAGAGAATAGAAAATGCCTTTCCAGCAATTGAAAACCAGTATGATTCATAAAAACAGGCATGAGTCACAGCATGCTTGTGACTAAGAATCAACTCAATCTTACTTGACAGGCAAATGAATATTTTTATAGCACTTGATAATTTACAAACACTTTCATATGTGTGTGTGTGTGTGCAGAAATATACACACACGGACCTGCCCATACACGTATATGTATGATCGTATTTGTTCTCCATCAAACTATAAGAGCAATCATGGATGGAATAAACCAGTCACTACTGGATCCACAACTCAATCCACATGCTCTCACTCCAAAATTCATGTACAGAATTAGGAGAGATATAATGATGAGGGATCTTCAGCTGTCTGCTTCATGGTCAAAGCATTTCATCACTCCCACCTTCACTGGGATTTACTCTCAACTGCTTAGTACATTACTCAGAGCCATTCACAAGTCTTACCCAGTCTGTCTTTCATCCACACCAGATACCTGGCCATTCCTCCAAACATAAAGGGACTTCTATGGGCCTGAGTCCTTGCCCATGTTCTGCCTACATTGGGGTATACTCCATTAGATCCAAGTAACTGAACTTCACCAGATACCTTATTCTTTAGGGGGAAAAAGAAGATAAAGAAACTGAGAGTGGTAGTCTGAATAATGTCCCTGCTCAAATCTCTGCAAATATGTTGTTTCACATGGCAGGGGTGGAGGTGGAGATGTGACTTTGGCACTGTGATCAAAGGCAAGGACCTTGAAATGGGAATATTATCTGGAATTCTCCTAGTAAACCTAATCTCATAAATCCTAAAAAGCCCAAGAGGAAGGATAGAAGAGCAAAGTGTGAAGACTTAAGATAGAGGCAAAAAAGATTCAAATTATGAGAGGGACTTGATTCACTATTCCTTGCTTTGAAGATGGAGAAAGAGAGCCACTAGCCAAGGAATGTGGGTGGCCTCAGAAGGCTGGATACAACCCTCAGCTGACAGCTAGCAAGGAAATGGGGAGCTGAGCCCTACAACCATGAGGAACTGAACACTGCCAACAGCCTGAATGAGCAAAGAAATGGAGTCTCTCCTAGAGCCTCTGGGAAGGAATGAATGCACCCTTCAGACTGTGATTTTCGCTCAGTGAGACCTGAGTCCCACTGAGTCTGACTTACAGAACTGTGAGATAATAAATTTGTGTTGTTGGGCTTTTTTTTAAGATTTTATTTATTTGAGACAGAGAGAGAGAGAGAGAGATATCACAAGTAGGTAGAGAGGCAGGCAGAGAGAGAAGAGGAAGCAGGCTCCCCCTTGAGCAGACAGCCTGATGTGGGGTCTATCCCAGGACCCTGAGACCATGACCTGAGCTGAAAGCAGAGACTTAACCCGCTGAGTCACACAGGCACCCAAATTTGTGTTCTTTAAAGCCACTAGATTTGTGGTATTTTGTCATGGCAACCACATAAAACTAATACAGTGGGGCATGGATGTTGTAATTAGGCAAATCTGAGTATGAATCCCACTTCTCATCTTTTCATTAAATTATATAATTTGTAAAAAGAAGATAATCTTTCACAAAAAAAATGCATCTAAACTTCCAAACATACCATACATCTATCAACAAACAATGGCTCTCATTATTACTATTATTACTAATATAATAGCTATTGACATTACTATTTTAATTCTCTCTTTTTGGAGGATCTTCATAACACATATGTTTATCACAGTACTACTGTACATAGTGTGATTTAAAAAAAAAAGAACTGTTCATTTTCAAGGGTGTTCCTATTACACTGTAAACTTCTTTTAAAAAAGGGAAGAAGCCTATTGCATTCATCATTGCATCATTAGAGCCTCAATTATTGTTTTATATATAGTTTTCCCCTCAACAAATGTACGTTGAATTGAAACAAAGTGACATACCCATCTGAGAAGTTTGAACTTTATCTTTCAGCACAGGAAATGTTCAGAAATTATCAGCAGGGGCATGGGGGGGAGGTTGGGAAGGAACCCACCTTCCCACCTTCCCTGTGCTAGGAAGTTTAATCCTTTAAAACTGAAAAATGAATTGACAGTGGGAATGACTGGAGGCAGGAAGAGTAGTTAGGTCTTAATTAGTTTCTTTCATTTGAGATTTGACACATCAGAAAACTGGCAGAGATTGAAGTCGCTTACTTAAGGCTATATTTTTAACTGAGGAGACAAAGAGCTAAAACTCATTAAAAAGATCAAGTCCAATATTCTTTCCACTGTGCCGCATTGCTGCGTGCGGTTTAGAGTCTGGTGGCGAACTTAATGCAGAAACCTAAGAAGTAAGGTCACCCGCCCGACAGTATATCTACTTTCTAAAGTATAATGGAAAATTAACTAGGGACAGCCTCCCCTGCTTCAGCTTAATTTCCAAGGAAGCACTGATTCAGAAGGCTGAAGCTAGACATAAAATCATGCAAAGCTATTCCTGGGATTCTATGCTGATAGTAGTTTTTGGTTACAGTAGGTCTCATGAGACTCAATAAAATATGAAGAATCATGAAGAACCAAGCATAAGAATAAATACTGGGGGCAGGAGCAATGGCTAGGGATTGTTCAACCTAACAGGATTCTCTGAAATCAGGGACACACCTCTCAGGAACCGACACCAGTCCACTCTCTCAGCACATCTGATTGGGACAAACAGACCAGACCCTGGGAATGTGCAACAGGATGTGGCAAGAATTCACCACTCACTATCTACACCCCAACCTTAGTGAGTCATCTAAATATTCTAATTACAATAAGGTGAACTGTTGTGTGGCCTTAAGATTTTCTTTTTTTTTTTTTTAAACAATTAGCCAGGATGTTAGTTGCTCAAACAAATAAACTGGACCCTATGCTTCAAATTCATTGAATCAAGATATACAATAAAAATACATTCTTAAGGAAATGAAGATTTAATTTAAATTCAGTTATAATAGAGGATGCATTCTTTGAAGAGATGTATCTTGAACTGTGGGATAATTCTTATATGACCTGGCCTGGAGACATGTGATATGCAAGATCTGATTGCTGCCTTCTGTGAGCTTACAATCCTCCTAGTAAAATAAGAAATTTGTATGTGAAACATACACAATAAGGACTGGTTTGCAGACTACTGGTCTAAGGCCAGAATAACAGTCTTTCAGAGTACTTACGGGGCTGGATGACTGCTGCCCCCCAGTGGACACCTACGGCTTTCAGTCTGGCCAAGCTATCAATAAACCAAGCCCAGACATCCTCAATGAATTCCTAGAAGCGGGCTCCCACGGTAGTCAAAGCTTTCTATTACTGGTCAAGGGGAGGCGGGGGGGGGGGGGGGGGGGGGGGGGGGGGGGGGGGGGGGGGGGGGGTGTTGGGGGGGGGGGGGGGGGGGGGGGGGGGGGGGGGGGAGGTTCTGAAGATGTGCCTGCGGCCATTTTGTATAAGGAAGACATGACTGCAGATCCAGATGGCTCCTCTTTTGAATATACCCTCTCCATCTAATAAAAGAAGACTGTTGAACATTTCCAACTCAGCGGCTAGCCACTGAGTGGCTCCCAACCCAACATGGGACTCTCTGGAAGCAATATTTCAACTGGGAATCCTGTGAAAGGCACTTGGTCTCCAGGAGTTCCCCAAAACAGGCCAGTACCTGTGTCTCAAGTGAATGCAGTGGGAGACCTCCTGGGGAAGCAAGGAGTCCAGTACCTGTAGAAAACCACCACACAGAAGCTGCCTCCCTCTGTCAGAGGCTCCCGTCGGAGTAGACCTCAGTGACAGATCTGTGTAGTTCAGATGGAACGCTGGGGGATTTAAACCACAAGAGGAATGCTGCTGAGACGGCCCGTTGCACTGTGCACTACACAAGACCCCAGCCCTACTGGCCATATTTTCTACCCAACTTGCACAAAGGACCCCAGATAAGGGGGATATTGCCTTTAATATCAAAACAATCTAATTAGGTGCCAGACTTTCTTTTTGGTACTGAGGGCCACAGGGCCAAGAAAATGTTCCTTTCCTGTCTCAGAGATCGATCTTGAGCCTCAAACCCATGTTGCTCCTTACGTTTTGACTTGCTTGTCAAGAACTGTGAAGGGTTTGAACGTGGACCCTCACTGCAAGCTAGTAAGTTGGCCTGCCACAGTTTCATGCATACCATTAGGAAATCCAAGACTCTTGGCTCAGAGATAAAGGACAGTTCAATGCTCAGGATCAGAGCACTGTCCAGAACATCACAGTGTTTAGTGTAAGTTCCCTGAGTTTGAATTTCCAAGGGGGGATGTGAGGAAGAGTACATGGCACTTGGACAGGTAGTGGACTGCATTGTTAAAGAGGGGCTCTGAGCAACTCACAAGAACTCTGTGACCTTCTTTTCTCCTCTTGGAATGTTAGAATGTTTGGGGTTTTTGGATTTTTTTTTTTTTTATATACAAATGGGAAGACTATTTGATGGTATGATGGGCACTGCTAGTCCCACTAGAGCCTCCCTACAAGATGTTCTTTGAAATGCACAAAATCCCACTTGGACTTGAATAACACTCATAATACAAGCAGATAAAACATCAAAGCCAACAGTATGTTCAGCAGCATGCACAACAGAAGATAATATGTATCTGAATGTTCACACCCAAATGATTGCAGTTACCTCCCTTCCTGATTTCACTCCATTTCCAAAATACAGACAATTGAATGCTTGGCTTACATGTCTCAAAAGAACCTGATACTCAAAGAGCATAAATGTTTCTATCCATCATGTTCTGCTCCTACCCCACTATATCTTCACTGGGATATAAGGCTTTCTGTTTCACCTGTAGATGGGAAACCTGAAAGGTCCACCTTGGTTCTCCCTTTTCCTTAAAGGCTGTCAGATGAGAATACTGAGGTCCAGAGTCACATAGTGGAGAAGTCTAAGGATTAATTTGTTCTAGGAGCCACACCCTTGGTTTCTCCAGTTAAGGAAAATTTATTTTTATGAAAGAATTTGGTTCTATAGAAATACCTTGTTTCAACTAGTTGCATAATCACCTGATTGTCTTGTATTGCATACTTTGCCTAGTTTAGGGAAGAATCTGTCTTTATCCTGGGCCTCTTTTGGCTCAAAATGAACAAAACCTGCTACAAAGGGCCTCCTGGCACTAACAACACGTTTAGTGAAGTCCTCCATATTGTGGAGTAGGATGAATGCAGCAGACCTTAAAACTTATCAGTCATTCTCCATATGAGAGATTCATGTTCAGAGCTGTCATTCTGTCAAATTATACAGCAATAATGAAGCTGCTTTCACTCACATCCTCCATGGGATTGCATGGAATTATGCTGGCCTTGGAGAAGTGTCCCTGTGTTAGCTATAATGTAATCACAGAAACAGAAATCCAAAGTATCAAGCTCTCTTTGGGGCAGATGTGGTCCTCAAGTGAATCATAGTAGCTTGAAGCATGAAGTCATGTGTGGGATGGTTGCCCTTGGCCTTCTAAGAACACAACCTTTTTTACTGCTTCTTCTCCTAGGGGCACCAGCCAAGGCTCCAACAGCATTGTGGTCTCTTGTGTAAAGTGGTCCGGGATTTCCCTTCCCTTTGTCTAATTATAGGTCAGCATCTCAGTAGCACCGAGGCCCCTTGACATTTACTGATGATCATCACATTCCACACCTGAAGCCCTCAAGACCCAGGTCTCCACCCTTTTTGTAACAGGCAGCTAACAAGCCAATTCCTCTCCTCTGGGGAGAAACCAGTCACAGGAGAGTCACTCTGTGGTGACCTTGACCTACTTAATTGTCTTTGTGACTAGCTACAGAGAGTGTAAATGTCAGGGGACAGTTTGGTACGAGATGGGTTGACGGTAGACTTTCTGTCCCAACAATAGGTTAAAACTGAAAAGTAGCAGTTGAATTATTTGTAGAAGTAATGGTAAAATTGAGTCAAGCAGTATCATGTGACATATACTCTGATACATCCTACTTTTCTGGATTTTAACACCGTATACTGAAAAAAAAAAAAAAGTTGATAAACTTTGCGATGTCAAAGTAAAACCAGTAAAAATAGACATCTGTAGATGTGAAATAAGGTCCTAACTTTTAGATCACAATGATTGATTTAATGGCATCGCCTTTTAATGAAGGGTACAAAATTAACAAAAACATTAACTCAATAATATACAAATGCAGTCCTTTGCAGGTGCACCAGTGAGATGTGCCTGTTTCACACCCTCCTCACAGGTCGTCTAACCCTGGCACCCTGCCCCTAAGAAACATAAAAAATAAATGAAAGCCAGAAAGGAACATTTATCCTTTTCCCACAATAACATCAATAGACAACCTAAACATACATCACCTAGGATATACCTTAAACAATGCCCTCTAAGTTTCATATATTTACGATGGTATCAGTAAACAGAAACATCTGATTCATTCCAAATGGGGACTCCGTAAATACAAAATATTTTTGGTTGTATCATTTAAAACCTACATTCCATTTCTAAGTCTCTGTACAGCAATTACAGCTCATGCCTGCCTTGCATGTAGTAGGCATTCTAAGTATTCAACGTTGAACCGCAATATGGTTCTAAGAACAATTCACAGTTCTGATGAGAACTGCTTGGGTATGAGTAGGTTGGCCTTGGAGCAGTCAGAATATATGTAGAAAGTGAATAAAATGAAACACAGTGAATAACTAGTCAAACTATCAAAAATATTTTAAGGAGTGCCGTAGACATCCAGAAACCCGCCTCGGGAGCTGGGCTGTTTGAGAGCAAAGACAGCTGGGGAAAGTCTTATGATTTATTTAGATTTGCTTTCAGTGCAATTCCCTAGGTGGCTAAAAGGCCATGATTCCA
This sequence comes from Mustela nigripes, assembly GCF_022355385.1. Taxonomy (NCBI): domain Eukaryota; kingdom Metazoa; phylum Chordata; class Mammalia; order Carnivora; family Mustelidae; genus Mustela; species Mustela nigripes. Next base: position 130,203,052 of record NC_081562.1, read on the forward strand.
GTTTTCTTATCCATACAAAGCATGCATTATTTAAAGAGAAGAAGAGAGGAAAGGAAGGAAAGGAGGAGAAGAAGGAAATTGACTTTGAAATACTTATTCGTAGCTCTTTATTCACTTATTCTTAGCTCTTTATTACTGAAATAACCAATAGCAACAACTCAGAACAGTGGTGACCTGGAGTACAACCACATCCTCATTCACTCTCATCTTCCAACCTGCTTCTAACTGTTGCTTTTGTAAGTAAGGTTTTGGGGGTTTGGTGTGTTTTATGGTTCCTCGTTCTCCAGGTACATGAAGCTTAATGCTATTGTCTGTGACGTACTCACTGAAGAGAAATATTTCTCCTGCATAAACAGGACCCTCATTTATGGAAATGAATGGAAGGAAATGAATGGCAACATGACTTCTAACCAGGTATTTATCTGGAAGCCAACTGATTAGATTCAGTGTGTAAGACAAACTCTAGGGCTGGTCTATGAAAAAGAGAGAGAGAGAGAGAGAGAGAGAGAGGGAAAGAGCTCCTGAGAGTGCTTTCTGTTGCCTACAGCCACAGGGCAGCAATTCATTTATGTGATGCTTCTTTCCAGTTTCTTTCATGTCAGTGGCCTCTGGGCGGTACACTCACTTGACCAGGATGGCGGCAAACGAAAGTGACGCACCCCTGAGAACGGATTGTAGGAAAAAAAAAGTCAGGAATCCATTCGTTTTCAGAAGGGAATGGGATTAAAAATTTTAGGTAAAACTGACACTTTTTAAAAACTAAGAGATACATGGGAGTGGCATCTATGGTGATAATTTTGATAGGCTGTATTTTCAGCTCAAAATGTTTTCAAGTTTCCCTTGTGATTTCTTCTTCCTTTTTTTTTTTTTTTAAATTTTGTTTATTTATTGGAGGGAGAGAGAGAGACAGAGACTGATAGAGACAGAAAGCACAAGCAGGAGGAGGGGCAAAGGGAGATGTGGGATTTGATGCCAGATCATGACTGGAGCTGAAGTCAGATGCTTAAGCAACTGAGCCGTCCAAGCGCACTCTTCTCTGATGATCAATTTATTTAGAAGACTAAGCCTTAATTTTGTGTATTTGGAATATTCCAGATATGGTAATATTAATGTCTAATTAAATTCATTATGCTTAGAGAACATATGATTATGATGATTATTTGTATAATTTCCATTCGTTTAAATTTACTGACAGTAGTTTTAGGGTTCAGTATCTAATTTCATGTTCTCTGTGCACTGAAATCAGAGTGTTTGCTGTAACTACATATAAATATCCTATTGTCCTATTCCAGATTTCCTCGAATTTGCCAGCTTACACAAAGCCACTTAAGATCCCGAAGTTCTGTTTGTTACAAGTCTGGATAGGCTATACTGGGTTTTCTGCTTAAGGTCTAGTCAGATGGAAGTCTTCAAGGTATTGGTCAGACTGAACTCCTATCTGGCAGCTTGGAGAAAAATATACTTGGAAGCTCATTCAGGTTGTTGGCAAAGTCCCAAAGCTTGCAACTGTAGGTGTGAGGTCCCAGTTTCCATGCTGGCTGTCAGCCAAGGACTGCTCTTCTGCTCCTATAAGCCACCTGCGCCCCTTTCAAGTGCCCTTTACCATCCTCAGAGCCAGCAACAACTTCTGCCCGCCAGCCAGAACAATCGCTCTACTCTTTAAAGGGCTCCCAAGTAGTACTCCAGAGGCTGATCTCCTTATCTCAAGGTAAAGGACTGGAGACATGCATTACATAGACAAAACACCTGAATTGGGGTTTGAGTGAACATGGAACAGGAATCTTATTGAGAGGACGTCCTTAGAATTCTGCCAGGGACATACTGGGTGGAGTGTCCTAAAGATGTGAATTTCAACAATACAGTTGATACTGTTTTCCACACCTTGGTGTGTATTGATTCTGTTCCCGTTCTCTTAGAAATTGAGAACAAAACCCTCACATCTAGTACATTTTTAATTTTTCTAGTTCTCCTTTCAGTTGTCAGTTTTTTCATTTGTTTCCATGTATTTCGGAACTTATGATTTATTTAGATTTGCTTTCAGTGCAATTCCCTAGGTGGCTAAAAGGCTAACTTAGCTGTTGAATGCATATACTTTTAGGAACGTATGATGAATTGACCCTTTTATAACAAATTATTATTTCCCAGTAATATTTTCTGCTTTAAAACCTACTTTGTGGGGTGCCTGGGTGGCTCAGTAGGTGAAGCATCTGCCTCCAGTTCAGGTCACGATCCCAGGGTCCTGGGATCGAGCCCCATCAGGCTCTCTGCTCAGCAGGGAGGCTGCTTCTCCTTCTTATTTTGTGTGTCACTCCCTCTATTTGTGTGCTGTCTCTCTGTCAAATAAATAAACAAAATCTTTTTTAAAAACAATTGTATTAAACCCTATTTAGTGTGAAATAATTATAGTCACTCCAGATTTATTATTAGTGCCTCCATTCCATATATATTTTTTAATTTTTTTTAAAAGAGTTATTTATTTGACAGAGAGAGAGTGGCCATGAGCGAGTAAGGGGAAGGTCAGAAGGATAGAATCTCAAGTAGACTCCCCACTGAGCATGACCCAGGAGATCATGACCTGAAGAGAAAAGATAATTCCAATGCTTAGCCAACTGAACCACCCAGATGCCCCTTCTTTCTTTGCCTTTAAAGTAGGTTTCTTATAGCAGCAAGTTGTTGAATATTGCTTTTTAATCCAATAGTTGCCTTTTGATGAAGTGTTTAGGGTATTTAAATTATTGGTGATTATCCTTAAATCTCCCTTATTAGTAATTGTTTTCTCTTTGCCCTGTACCTTCTCTGTTCCTATCGTTTCCACATATTCCTTCACGTCTATATTTTTTATTATACATTTTATTTTGCATTTTATCTCTTGCACAGACTTTCTAATGATTCCATCTGTCCTCTATTCCTTCTTCCTCGTTTTTTAGCTTCTTTTGAACATTCATAATAACTGTAATTTTATCACCTCTGCTGTCTTATTAATTCACTTTTTTTCTAATTTTACAGGATTCTGCTTTGATTTAAAGTATGCATCCATAATTTATAATAGCCTACTCTCAGCTACTCTTGTCTCTGTTAATAAACATAGGTATGAACCTCACAAAAGTATACTTCCTTATTAATGTTCTCCCTGGGCTTGTGTTTTCACAAATTGTTCTACTTTATTATTGCTTTTATAAATTCATTACAATACATTGTAAATATTATTCCTTTAAACAATTACCTTTTACAATTACCTTTTAAAGGTTTTTTAATGAGAAAATTATGCTTTGTTTATCCACATATTTAGCATTTCTGGTTTTATTCATTTCTTATTTAGATCTGAGTTTCTGGATGACGCAAGTTCCTTCCACCTGTACAAATCCCATTAATGATTTTTTTTAGCATATGTAGGATGATGAAGAATTTAAAAATTTAAATTAAAAAAACCTTTCATTTTGGAGGCTAATTTTACAATTCTCTCTTTACATTGTTTCAGCCATTAGACTGCTTATATCTTACAGGCTTTCTTTTTATTTACCTTGTTTAGCATCTGCTAAGATTTTGAGTCAGTGAGTGAACAGAATTCATGAAATACATGGATGTCCTAGACATTTCTTCAAATTACTTTCTAGTCTCCTTTTCATTCTAGGATTCAAACAAGCAGCATTTTATTTTATTTTATTTTATAAAATTTCTCTTAAGATTTTTATTTATTTATTGGAGAGAAAGAGACAGAGATGGCAAGAGAGAGCATGAGTGGGAAGGACAGGGAGAAGCTGACTTCTCGCTGAGCAGAGAGCCTGATGCAGGGCTCAACCCCAGGACTGTGAGATCATGACCGGAGCTGAAGGCAGACGAATAACCAACTGAGCCACCCAGGCTCCCCCAAACTAGTGGTATTTTAATTCATTTGATATTGTCTTGCAGGCTACTAAAGCTCTTTCTTTTTCATCTTTTTACTTTCTCTTCTTTAATGTGGATTATTCCTATTGCTATCTTTCCAAGCTTACTGACCTTTTGTTCTATACTGTCTAACCTGCTAATCCTAGTGAATTTTTTATTTCATAATTTTCATAATCTTTCATCTCTAAAATCCATGTATTTTTTCTATATAGCTTCCATTTTTCCTGATTATATTCATATTTTTCCTCAAAACATTGATTATATTCATAATTAATTTATTAATCTCATTCTCTATTAATAATTCTATTATCTCTGGCTTTTTTTTGGTGGGGTTTTTTGGTTTTTATTGATTTTTACTGTTTTTCTTGTGTGTATATATGTTGCCCATATCTAGCAAGTTTTGATTGAGTCATGGGCACTGAAAATATAATTTTATTGATGGTCTGTTTTTTGTTTTTTGTTTTTTTTCATTTAAAGAATCTGGTCTTTAGAGGGACATCAGCATGATGGCAGAATAGGAAGTTCTAGCCCTGTCAGCCCACAGGAAAAAAAAAAAAAAAACACCAATTTACCAACAATATATGGGCCAAAATATCTTTATGAGAAGTCTGAAATCCAGTTAATTGGTTATGGTACTCCAGACAAGCATAAAGCTGACAACAGTCATGCTGAAATGGATTGGAAGGACAATTTCACTTTACCTGCATCAGCCCCTCCCCCAAGGTGGTACAGCTAGGTACCAAGAGAGATTGTGTTGGCCTAGTTTCTCCCTCAGAGAAAAGAGACTGGAACGTGCATCCAATATCCCAGCCACTTAGTGCACTGCCTGAGAGATGAGGTTCTGTCTCACGTTACATGGAGCACTGATGGAATCAGCATAGTTTTGACACCTGGAGGCTGCTAAGAACAAAGAAACGGGATGAGTGACATACCGCTGCCTGCATGATTCTATAGGGCTGAGAGAAGGTACCAAACCTTGTGACATTTTATTTCCCCTAGGAAATAATAAAAAACTGGAGTTTGTCCAATACCCTTTCAGTATACTACCCTAGGAACCAGTTTGTGCCTCACTTTACCTGGAGTGCTGAGGGCATTAGCATAGTTTGGATGCTTAGGTACAGATAAGGATAAAGTAAAGGAGTGGACAGTTTACTGAACCCAGCATGGTTCTGCAAGCTTGGGAGAGGGGGAAAAAGACTGTGAAATGATGCAAACCTTGAGGCTTCTCCTCCAGAAAGAAGGGAGAGGGGCAGAGCAAGCCTCTAAAATCCCACCTTTTCAGTGTACAATCCTTGAGGCTTGTTTCCATCTCACCTAACTTGAAATGTTGTTGGAACTAGTATGGTTTGGTGCAGATAAAAAAAAAAAAAAAAAAAAAAAAACAGATAAATTAAAAACAAAGAAAATACTGTCAGCATCTAACTGTGCCCAGCAGTTTTGTGAGATAAGGAGAAGGCATAAACTTTTCCACAAAGAAGAAGGGAGAGGAGTGGAGCATGTCTCCAATGCCCCATCCCACAGTCTAGCAGTAAGACACTGTAAAGAGCAAGAGATTACGAGATGCTGGGGGAAAAAAGGGGAGGAAAACATCTTTCTATTTAGGAATTTATATTCAAAAGTCCAGAGAGTATAATTCACTGAAAAGAACTGAGTAGCTCCTGGAATCTCAAACTGGACACACTGTTGAAGTCAAACTATAAGACTAGGAGAAGTGCCTCTTTCTTCAAATGACACCAATACTAAACCAAAAAGAACATGAAGATTCAAGAAAACATGACACAAAGGAACAAAATAAATCTCTATTAACCAACCCTGAAGAAATGGAGATCTATGAATTTCCTGGCAAATAATTTAAAATGATTATCTTAAAGAAGTTCAGTGAGTTACAAGAGAATGAAGACAGACAAATGAAATCAAGAAAACAATACTTGAACAAAATGAGAACATTAACAAAGAGATAGAAACTATACAAAAGAGGGGCCCCTAGGAGGCTCTGTCGTTATGTGTCTGCCTTTGGCTCAGGTCATAATCCCAGGGTCCTGGGACTGAGCACCACATCAGGTCCCCTGCTCGGCAGGAGACCTGCTTCTTCTCCCTCTCCCACTCCTGTGTTTGTGTTCCCTCTCTTGCTGTGTCTCTCTCTGTCAAATAAATAAAGTCTTTAAAAAAAAATACAAAGGAACCAAATAGAAGTTTAGGAACTGAGTAATACAATAATGGGCTGAAAAAAACCCATAGAAAAATTGCTACAACAACAAATTTCATAAACAGAAGAACAGGAAATTTAAAAAAAAAAGTCATTTGAAATGATCCAGAAAGAAAAATATTGAAAGAGAGTGAAGAAAAACAGAGGGACTTATAGGACAACCACCAAGTGAACCAACATATGCATTATGGAAGTCCTATAAGGAGACGGTAGGGAGAAAGACATGGAATGCTTATATGGCAAAAAAAAAAAAAAAAAAAAAAAAAAAAAAATTAATTCCCAAATCTGGGGAAACAAATGGGACATCCGGAATGAGGAAATCCAAAAGACTCCAAAGATGATAAATCATGAGAAGTCTATACTAAGACACATTATAATCAAATAGTCAAAATTTAAACAAAAGAGAACTTTGAAAGTTTTGAAAGAAAAAAATATTTATTGCATATAAGGAGCCTCCCATAAGACTATCAGACTATTTCTCAGCAGAAATCTTACTGGCCACAAGTGGAATGACGGATTTAAAGTGCTAAAAGAAAACAAACAAACAAACAAACAAAAAAAAAAACCTGCCAATCAAAAATATTGTATCACATATAACTGCCCTTCCAATGTGAATGTCTCAAGACATTCATAGACAATCAAAAAGTGAGTGAATTTATCACCACTATAACTGACTTACAGGAAATGCTAAGGGAGTTCTTCAAGTTAACCTGAAAGGATGATAAACCACATTGAAGCATAGTAAAGTATATAATTCATTGGTAAAGGCAAATATATAGACAGATACAGAATACTGTAATACTGCAATGGTTATATGTAAATCATTTTTTTTTTGAAGACCTCATCCAACTTTATTCATTGGGCAAGTTTAGAAATAATTACAGTATTGTTTGCCAGTGAAGAGAGGTGACCAAAATACTTTACAAGTTTCTTCCCTTAGAGTGAACTATTTCCTCTGCATATCTATTTGAACATAGAACAGGTTCAAAATACTTTATCAAAGGGAACAGAAAAAAAAAATCAACTTAGTCATTGTCAAAATTATCATAAGTTCTGAACTAGAGGATTTTAAATTTTAATGAGCTTTATTAGGTATTTTGTTCCCTTAACACAATGGAATACTATGCAGCCATCAAAAGAAATGAAATCTTGCCATTTGTGACAACATGGATGGAACTAGAGCGTATCATGCTTAGCGAAATAAGTCAAGCAGAGAAAGACAACTATCATATGATCTCCCTGATATGAGGAAGTGGTGATGCTATATGTAAATCATTTTTAATTCTAATTTAAAATTTAAAAGACAAAGTATTAAAAATAGCTACAACCACAAATATCTATTAGTGAATACACAATATAAAAAGATGAAACTGCGATAATAATAACTGTGTGCAACAGAGTAAAATTATAGATGACTTTGCACACAATCAGTTACCAGTTTAAAATAGACTATAATTATTCTAAGTCTCATGGTAACCAGAAAGAAAATACCTATAGGTATTTATTTATAGGTAAAAAAGGAAAGAATCAGACCATATCACTACAAAGAATCAACAAATCATTACAGAAGGCAGCAAAAGAAAGAAAGAGGGACAAAAGAACTAAAAGTCAGAAAGCAATTACAATGGTATTAGTAAGTGCTTAACTATCAATAATTACTTTAAACATAAATGCATTCAGCTGCCTAGTGAAAAGACAGAGTAACTGACTGAATTTCTTAAAAAATCCATCCATACACTGTCTTATAGGGGACTCACTTCAGGTTTAAGGACAGACGTAGGCTGAAAGTAAAGGAATGAAAGAAAAAAAGATATCTCACACAAACAGTAACTGAAAGACTTCTTATCAGACAAAAAGACTTTGAGTCCATTTGTCACAAGAAATAAAGGTGGCCATTATATAATGATTTAAGGGACAGATCATCAGGAATCCTTCATCACTATAAACTTTATATGCCTTAAACATCAAAGCACCTAAATTTATAAAGCAAACATTGATGGGTCTGAAGGAATAAATAGATCACAATACAAAAATAGTAGGAGACTTCAATATCCTGATTACAAAAAAGGACAGATCATCCACACAGAAACTCAATAAGGCAACAGCAAACTTAAATAACAGTAGAGTAAATGGGTCTACAGACATACACAGAATATTCCATTCAACACCAGCAGAAAATACACATTTTCATGTGCATGTGGAATATTCTCCAGGATAGATCACATTAGGTCACAAAACAAATCCTAACAAATTTAAAAGGTGGTATCGATATCAAGTATGGTTTATGACCACAATGGAATGATACTAGAAATCAAAAAGAAAGAAAATTAGAAAATTCTCAAATATGTGGAACTTAACACATTCTTAAATAACTAATGAGGCAGAGAAGAAATTACAAAGAAAATTAAATATCTCAAGACAAATGAAAATGAAAATGTAACATACCAAAATTTAGGATGTAGCAAAGTAAGTACCAAAAGTAAAATTTATAAGTGATAAACAGCTACAGTAAAACAAAACAAAAATTCAAAAACCTAATCTTACACTTCAAGAAATGTAAAAAAAAAAAAGAAGAAGAAGATTGGAATAAGCAGAAGGTATTAGAGCAGAAATAAATAAAATAGAGACTAGAAAGACCAGAGGGTCAGAAAATCTAAGAGTTGGGGATTTTTAAAAGGTAAACTAAATTGGGGCACCTGGGTGGCTCAGTGGGTTAAAGCCACTGCCTTTGGCTCGGGTCATGATCCCAGGGTCCTGGGATCAAGCCCCACATCGGTCTCTCTGCTCAGCAGAGAGCCTGCTTCTTCCTCTGCCTGCCTCTCTGCCTACTTGTGATCTCTGCCTGTCAAATAAATAAATAAAATCTTAAAAAAAAAAAAAAAGAACTAGCTCACTACAAAATAAATTTAAAAAAAAAAGGTAAACTAAATTGACAAACTTTTATCTAACTAATGAAGTAGAAGAAAATCTCAAAATTGGACATGAAAGATGAGACATTACAACAAATGGAACAGAAATACAAAGAATTACAAGACTACTATGAACAACGATACAACAAATTGGATAATACACAGGAAATGGATAAATTCCTTAAAACATATAACCTACTGAGACTAAATTTTAAAGAAATAGAAAATCTGAACAGAAAAATTACTGGTAAGGACACTGCAGTAGACACAAACCTCCCACAAACAACAGCCCAAGTGACTTTTTTTAAAAAAATTTTATTTATTTAAAAAAATGTTTATTTATTTGATGGAGAGAGAGCATGGACAAATGGGCAGAATGGCAGGCAGAGGGAGAGGGAGTAGCAGGCTCTCTGCTGAGCAGAGAGCCCGATGTGGGGCTTGATCTTAACTGAATGAGCCCCCTAGGGGCCCCTCATCAGTGACTTCTATCCCCAAGTGGAGTTTATCCTTGAAATGCAGCAGTGTTTCAAATTATGCAAACAAACTAATGTGATAATCCACATAAACTTAATGGAAGATAAAAATCACATGTTCGTCCATTCAGGGATGAAAATCATGGAGCATGTATGACAAGCTCTCCACTAACATACTCAGGGGTGAAAAACTGAAAGTTTTTCCTCTAAGATCAGGAACCAGACCAGGATGCCTGCTTTCACCATTTCTATTAAACACAATACGTCTGTTTTCAAATGACATGATCTTACATGTAGAAAACCCTAAAGAGATTAAGAGTGAGGGTTGCTGGGGGGAGGGGGTTTGGGAGAAGGGGGTGGGATTATGGACATTGGGGAGGGTATGTGCTTTGGTGAGTGCTGTGAAGTGTGTAAACCTGGTGATTCACAGACCTGTACCCCTGGGGATAAAAATATATGTTTATAAAAAATAAAAAATTAAAAAAAAAAAAGAAAACCCTAAAGAAAATTTAGGAATAAACAAACAGCGAAGGAGGTGATACTTATACAGTGAACATTATAAACCATTCATGAAGGAAATTTTAAAAGACACAAATAAATGGAAAGATACCCCTTGTTTGTGGACTGGAAGAATTAATATTGTTAAAATGTCCATATTACCCAAGCAGCCTACAGATGTCATGTAATACCTACTAAAATCCTAATGTAATTTTTTTACAGCAAAATCCATCATAAAATCAAATGGAAGCACAAAACACTCCAACTACCCAAAGCAATATTGGAAAAGAGGAACAAAGCTGGTGGAACCATACTTTCAGATTTCAAAAACATATTACAAATTTGTAGTTATAAAAATGGCATGATCCTGGCATGAAGGCAAACATACAGACCATACATACAGACCAATGGAACACAACAGACTGCCTATATATATATATAGATATATAGATATAGACATATATCTATCTATAAAGATAGATCTATCTATATAGATCTATAAATCTATATAGATAGATCTATGTCTATATCTATATCTAAATATAGTATGTATATATGTAACCTCTATAATCCCCAGTGAATATTCTAAAAAAAAATAATAATAAGGAACTAACCCAGTATGTACTATGTGCCCTGTTTTATGTTTGCTTTTTTTCCCCCCTGTGTCTCACTAACTTTGTGGTGGTGTCTTTAAGATCTCAGCACACATCAGTTCTTGTTTTTGTGTTACATGCAAAATGGGTGTTATATGCAACTAACGAGTCATTGAACACTGCATCAAAAACTCATGATTTCTAGATTGTGACGATCTAAATTGTGACGATCTTCCCATGTTTTCTGAACTTGGGAAGAAGAAGAGCCAGGCAGTAGGTGTAATGCTCTGCTATCAAGCTCATTCTCGAATCTGCAACAAACACTGATTGAGGCTGAGGGTCTGTTCAGGACAGTATTAAGCACAGTGGTGAGAAACACAAAACACTCTATGTAAAAAAAACTGGATTTCTCTACCATCTTGAGAATTGCAACAAGAATTATTTTTGTGTACAACATCTTATTTACATTCAGCCCTAAATACTTCTAATCGTTATTTTTAGTGTTGTCATGTCTGTTATGAGACTAAAAGCATATGGCTACATTTCAGTGGTTATACCACACAGCCCTTCATGGATGCAGAATATTTGCTTGATGACCTCACTGAAAAGTTCGATTCATTGTGAAAAAAAAAAAAAAAAAAAAAAAAAGAAAATAGCTATAAAATTTGGCTGTGCCTTGAGTCTCTGGTAATTAAATCCCCATGTGTATGTTTTGTGTGGAGTGTTGGCTGTTTTTGGCTTATTCTTGTGGCTCTCACTTCAGACCTCCAATTTTTTTCTGCCCTTTCAGCTTGGCATGCCTTCATTAGGCACATAACCCACTCAAGACAATTGTTTTGTAAGTGTGCTTATGCTTCTGTCATCTGTTAAAGGTCAAATGTTTACCAAATTGTTCAATCTTATTTTTTAATTTGTGCAACTACCTATTACATCTGTGTGCCTTAAATACAGAGCAAGTCTGTCAGCAAGAAGCCACAGGTACATGATGTCAAGAACGTAGCAGCGTTAGCCAAAGGTTTTTGTTTGTTTTCTGGTAGAAGATGCTTGGAGGGAACTGTGGCCTTTGCATGCATCCTATCTCTCTTCATCTGTTCAACAATCACTAAAATGTCTTTAGTAAAACTGAAACCTACCATGGTGTCTGTAAGGGTTTGTAATAAAGGTACGTTTTCTATCAATAGTGGTGGTGTAGTTACTCATATTTTCTTCTCCTCCTTTAGTCCTCACACCACCATTCTGATGGGAATGGTACATATTGATTATGATGTAACCCATACAGCTGGGATCTACAAGACCCCAGTTTCCTGGGGTCACTATCTTCTAGCACTTAGGAAAGAGACTAGATCCCATCCCATGTGTTATGGAAAATCCAGAGCCCTCCTCAAAATTTCTCGGGATGATAAACATTTTTATTTCATTTATTTTTTAAAGATTGTATTTATTTATTTGTCAGAGAGAGAAAAAGAACACAAGCAGGGGGAGTGAATCAGGCTCCCGCTGAGCAAAGAGCTTGATGCAGGACTTGATCCCAGGACCCTGGGATCACTATCTGAGCTGAAGGCAGATGCTCAACCAAATGAACCACCCAGGCATCACTAAACATTTTTTAAGATTTTATTTATTTGACAGAGAAAGACACCGCAAGAGATGGAACATAAGCAGAAGTGGGAGAAGGAGAAGCAGGGTTATTGATGAGCAAACAGCCCTATGAGGGGCTCGATCCCAGAACCTTGGGATCATGACCTGAGCTGAAGGCAGACGCTTACTGACTGAGCCACCCAGGTGCCCCATCCCTAAACATTTTGAATTAGTGAGTTCACCCCCATAAATTCTGCTTGATCTCCCTACTGGTAAATTTGCAACACTGGCTAGTTTGTTTCTCAATCCAGAATCCCAAGATTTTTCTTGATTTTATCTCAAGTTCTACCATTCTCTTTGTCCAGTTGCTTCGATAATCTAAATATTTCCTTAATCCATTTCTCACTGTAGTGGGCAATGGTCAACTATATTTTGGTTTATTGTGTTAAGGAAAACTATCCAATAATTGGGAATAAAATACAAAAGAGGGTCATAATCCTTTCGGTATCATATGGGGGCATTAATAAACTCATCCCAAGATTATTTAATGTTACAGAGCAATGTACCATTTGGGGCTTTCCTAGTTAGTATTAAGGGATAAGACTATTCAAATTGTCTATTTCTTCTTGTGTGAGTTTTGCAAGATTATGGCTTTCAATAAATTGGTCCAGTTCATCGAAATTATAAAATTTGTGAGGAAAGATCTGTTTATAATATTCCTTTATTATTCTCTTAACAACCATGTGATCTATAGCAAAGTTCCCTCTTTCATTTCTGCTATGAGTAATTGTTGCCAAAAGATTTAGAAACATGTGTTAGGTCCCATAAACAAGTTTGTTTCTCAAATGTGGTAAGAATCTAATTATTGAAGACATAGTATACATTCTTTTAATTTTTGGAGAAACACTGAAAGTCCTCATAGAATCTCATCATACAAGCCACATGATTCTTAGACATTCAAATGTACCAAAGGGACCTACTCCCTGAACAGTCTGGAGAAATGAGGTTGAGGGTCCCCTGACTTTATAAGGATTCCCACAGCAGACCAGGGAAGTTTATAGAAAGCACAACATTCCCAGGAGAAAAAAAAATTCTAATTCTTACCTGAATTACACAGCATGTGAAAATTCCAGGTTACTACCTCCTCAATCCTATCTTATACAAACTCAAATAAGACAAATGAAACCACATTATAAAAATCAGAGAGTAATTAAAATTAAGAGACATAAATAAGAAAATGTCACCTAAGTTGTAATCATGTAAACCTTAGCAGATAAGCCAAGAATAAAGACATTCAGACTTTACACCAAAACTTCTTTACACTCTCTTCCTATCTCCATCTCTCAGACAGACACACACACACTTACATCTGTCAAATAGTATCTGATGTCATATATATATCATATTATTGTACAAGTCAATTAGGCCTATTCTGAACATCAAATTTTCATTTATTTTTACAGTTACTTAGAATAAAAGTATCAAAACAGTGCATTGTGAAAACTATATTTAGTTATTTGGAATTTTTTTTAATGCTGTGAGATCTAAGACTCTTAAATTATTTTCCTTAATTGTTAAAGTCAGGAGGCATTTGACAGAAAAGATACATTCTTGACCTTAAGGGCAATGTTTTCAAGTTCAATAATCTATAAGCTATTTCTCAAAAGAGACACACACCTGAATATATACACATACAAGTTTTATAGCATTTGTGATCATGTTTTAATAGATACCAGCTATCAGAAAATTCAGTTAAAAGTTCATTCAGTTGGAAATATCTTTCTTCCCTAAGTGCTTATACTGCTTTCTGCTTCATAACATTAATAATAACCCTATTTTTAACTGAGGCAATAATGAAAATTACTGAAAATAAGATATACTATATATCCATAAGGAGAGATACTTAGAGATAAAACATTTGGCTAATGTGCCTGCAACCGGTCCAGTAACTTAACTGATTCCTGTGAAATGAAATTTAATGCAAGAATTTGTTCGGCATTCTGTCCTCCAGACTAGGTGCATTCATCTTCTAGGAAAATATGTAAATGACATTTGCATATCTTCCATCTTTAATGTAATAGTATGAAAGTAGAAGTCATGGTATAATCTATATTATATTTTTATGAATATTTTACTAAGATAAAATGGCTACAATTCCTAATATGTATATGATGCTATTTCTTCCATTAACTCTGATTTCATGTACATTAACTCTTGAGATAAAAATGAAATAGATTCCTTAATATTTTATTTATTTACTTGCAGAGGGGAGAGAAAATGAGCGAGCACGAGCTGAGGGGAAAGGCAGAGGGAGAGGGAGAGGGAGAAGCAGGTTCCCTGGGAGCCTGACATGGGGCTCCCAGGACGCTGAGATCAAGACTTGAGCCAAAGGCAGATGCTTAACTAACTGAGCCACCCAGGAGTCCTGAAATAGATTCTATAAAGGAAAATTAAACCAAACAACAAGTGGAGTTGCAACTATTTCTTCTTTTCCTAGATATCTTCTACTTTATGGTCCCTTAATTTTTTTTTTTTCAAATGATTGGCAGTAGAAAAACTACTAGATAATAGTCAGTTTTGGTATTAAAAGACATTTTTAAAAATAGGAAATTATAATTCTACAATTTGTATAGCCATAGAAATTCTATGATAACAAAGTTAATAATTTACAACATAACTGTCACATATCCTATTTGTCACTATAATATAAATTTACATATGCATTTTTTTTCTTGCTGCAAACTCAGTAAATCAGAAAGGCCCATTCACAAGTGGACAGGAAAGAAAAAAAAAGGCAGAAAGATTTTTCCCAAATTATTAAAAAATGGCAAGCACCATTGTTAAAAACCCCTACCCCTCAAGTAAAAATCATGCAGTGAGGGTTCCCCTTACAAGAAATACAATAGGGAAGGCCTTTTTGGGTTCATACCCTAAGTAATAGATAACGATTTTATGAGTCATGAATAAATGTATAGGGACAAAATGAAGAAAATCATTTGCGCAGTACACAGAGATGAAGGCCATAAGAAATCTGGTACATTATATTGTGCAATATAATATTCTAAGTAACCTAAATTATATAGGACTTAGGCAACAAGATAGAAATAGCTAGCACAAGACAGTTTGGTGGCAGCTGATTCAGAACTGAATGTTAGACATTTGCCACAGAGAGTCTTTTCCAAAGAACTAGAAGACTCACAGACCATGAAATTCACAAGGGGCAAGGTAATGACCTTGCTCTCTAAGAAATGACTGATGCGTATAGGCCATATGTGGTCATGTGTAAGACCTTCTGGGGGCTGTGCAAGGTGTTTAAGCAAGAAAGAACTGGCCTAGTGCTTGAAGAGCAAACGGATAGTAAATGACTGATGCTGTGGTAGAGTATATCTACCAATCACAGAGTACGTTTCTTCTTTATACACTCAGGGTCAAAATCTGAAGTAATGTCACTGGCTATATAGGTGACACCCAATTATCACAAGGCCTAAGTTCTCCATACTCTCTATAACATTATGAAACCTCAAACAATCCCACTGGAGTGGAAAAGGGATCCTTGACAATAAAAGCCAAACTATGATGAACCATCTCTAGCCCTTTTAATCTAAACTTTTATCATCAATAAACTCATTCTCTCACTTATGGTCTCAATATGCTGCTGAACCCTTAGTCAAAGCAAAGTTTGCATTAACCTTTGCTTTCCTGTGCTTCAGACTCCCTAAACATAACCACTTGCATATTTTCTACCCGAATATCACTTGAATAGCTAATATTCAACATGTCTAGAATTCCCTGTACCTCTGATCCCAAAGGTCACCTGTTAAGTTATACAAAGGGGCCAAAGAAAAATTATAGGTTCCTTATGGCCAATCCTCTTTTGTCCATGGTCCCCAATCTGTGTTATCTCTACACAACACTTCTCAAATATGTCTCTCTATCCTAACACACTGCCTCGATGCACAAACTCCTTATCTTTCATTTGGAATACTGTGCTAGCTTTCCCTTCCTCCTAATTCCCTTCCTCCTACATGTCCTCAGCATCTATTATTTTTCTAATTAACAAATGAATTACATCACCCCCAAGGTCCTAAAAAGCCTTACAGTATCCAAGAGTTAATGAGCTCCATCAAACCCCAACGTGAATATTCATGCTCTTTAACATGGCATTCAAGGCCTGTTTCAGTTGCATCCACATGATCATTCCCATGTCTAAGGACAAACATGCGGAGTCCTGCCAATAGCTAACCACCTTCCCTTTCTGCATCCACCTCTCTGAGCATTCCTTTCACTGTGGCACGGTCTCCTTCACTTTTCATTGCCCTTGCTTTGAGTTTCAGTTTAAATATCACCTGTTTATGGACAACTTTATTCCTAATAGGTACTAAGTGCATCTTCATTCTCTGAGGTCCCCTACTATACTGACAACACAACTACTGCTTCACTAAACATGCTGAATTTCATTATTTTAATTACCCTAGTCCCTAACACATTATATATGCCAAAATGCTTTGGAAGGAATAAATGAATGAAAGAGTGAATGAATGAAGAGTGTTTCAATGCTAAAGATGGAATCAGAAGCCTTGTGAGTTTTGGTCACAGATTCACTATTAACTAGATGTGTAATCTTGGAAAAATCATTTAAGTGCCATAGGACTCAATTTTATTATCTCTGAAGTGCAAGATTTTGCTAGGTAATTTCTCAAGTCACTTGTGTCTCAGTCAAAATGGTATTTTGTTCTATATCTTCAATCAGGAGACAAATGTTCAGTCATAATCTCAGGTTAGTATACTTCCCTAAGCAAACTGATGAATCACTGTTTTACTCCGTATGAGTTTGAAAACTGTTGAACCAGAAAGTAATGTAGTATGGTGGTAAGGAATGTTTAATTTTCATTAACCTAGGGCATCCTACTTACTGGGATGTGACCACCATATTCTCATGATCAAAATTAGGTTTACAAAATGCTTTTCATATTATTTACTTTTCTAGTCTTTTAGAAAAAGCTCCACAGTTGTTTTCTTTTTAAATTTTTAAGTAAATACCATGCTCCTTAGGCTGAGAATTTAATCTTTTGGAATGGTATTATTTGTACATTAAAAAGCCACACTATCCTAGAAACATATAAACTACCACAACTGAACCAGGAAGAAATAGAAAGCCTGAACAGACCCATAACCAGTAAGGAGATTGAAACAGTCATCAAAAATCTCCAAACAAACAAAAGCCCAGGGCCAGACGGCTTCCCGGGGGAATTCTACCAAACATTTAAAGAAGAACTAATTCCTATTCTCCTGAAACTCTTCCAAAAAATAGAAATGGAAGGAAAACTTCCAGACTCATTTTATGAGGCCAGCATCACCTTGATCCCAAAACCAGACAAGGATCCCATCAAAAAAGAGAGCTATAGACCAATATCCTTGATGAACACAGATGCGAAAATACTCAACAAAATACTAGCCAATAGGATTCAACAGTACATTAAAAGGATTATTCACCACGACCAAGTGGGATTTATTCCAGGGCTGCAAGGTTGGTTCAACATCCGCAAATCAGTCAATGTGATACAACACATCAATAAAAGAAAGAACAAGAACCATATGGTACTCTCAATAGATGCTGAAAAAGCATTTGACAAAGTACAGCATACCTTCCTGATCAACACCCAAAGAACAAATAATCCAATCAAGAAATGGGCAAAGGACATGAACAGACATTTCTGCAAAGAAGACATCCAGATGGCCAACAGACACATGAAAAAGTGCTCCATATCACTCGGCATCAGGGAAATACAAATCAAAACCACAATGAGATATTACCTCACACCAGTTAGAATGGCTAAAATAAACAAGTCAGGAAATGACAGATGCTGGCGAGGATGCGGAGAAAGGGGAACCCTCCTACACTGTTGGTGGGAATGCAAGCTGGTGCAACCTCTCTGGAAAACAGCATGGAGGTTCCTCAAAATGTTGAAAATAGAACTGCCCTATGACCCAGCAATTGCACTACTGGGTATTTACCCTAAAGATACAAACATAGTGATCCAAAGGGGCACATGCACCTGAATGTTTATAGCAGCAATGTCCACAATAGCCAAACTATGGAAAGAACCTAGATGTCCATCAACAGATGAATGGATCAAGAAGATGTGGTATATATACACAATGGAATACTATGCAGCCATCAAAAGAAATGAAATCTTGCCATTTGCAACAACATGGATGGAACTAGAGCGTATCATGCTTAGCGAAATAAGTCAAGCAGAGAAAGACAACTATCATATGATCTCCCTGATATGAGGAAGTGGTGATGCAACATGGGGGCTTAAGTGGGTAGGAGAAGAATAAATGAAACAAGATGGGATTGGGAGGGAGACAAACCATAAGTGACTCTTAATCTCACAAAACAAACTGAGGGTTGCTGGGGGGAGGGGGTTTGGGAGAAGGGGGTGGGGTTATGGACATTGGGGAGGGTATGTGCTTTGGTGAGTGCTTTGAAGTGTGTAAACCTGGTGATTCACAGACCTGTACCCCTGGGGATAAAAATATATGTTTATGAAAAATAAAAAATTAAAAAAAATGCAAAAAAATAAAAAAATTAAAAATAAAATAAAAAGCCACACTAATTTAATTTCAATTCGCAGAGATATGAACAATGAAAATAACCAATATAGAAAATACATAATGTAAAAAGTACATGTAAATGTAAATGTAAAAAAGAAGAGACATAAGTAAATTATTCTTTTTTTAATTTAAATTCAATTAGCCAACATGTAGAAAATCATTATTTTCAGATATAAAGTTCAATAATTCATCAGATGCATGTAACGTGCAATGCCCATTGCATAATGTGTCCTCCTTAAGGCCCATCACCCAGCTACCCCATCACTCTACCAACCTCCCCTGCGGCAACCCTCAGTTTTTTTTCCTAGAGTTAAGAGTCTCTCCAGGCTTGGGGCACCCGGGTGGCTCAGTTGGTTGGGCTGCCTTCAGCTCAAGTCATGATTCCAGGGTCCTGGTATCGAGCCCAACATCAGGCTCTCTGCTCGGCGGAGAGCCTGCTTCTCTCTCTCCCCTTCTCCCTGACGCTCTGCTTACTTGTGCTCTCTCTCTAACTCTCTGTCAAATAAATAAAATATTTTTTAAAAAGTCTCTCCAGGCTTGTCTCCCTCCCTCTCTGATTTCTTCCCATTCCATTTTCCCTTCTTTCCACTATGATCCTGTCTGCAATTTCTTATATTCCTCATATGAGTGAAAGCATATGATAATTGTCTTTCTCTGATTGCCTTCTTTCGCTCAGCATAATATCCTCCAGTTCCATCCACATTGATGTAAATGGTAAGATCTCATCCTTTCTGATGGCTGCACAATATCCCATAGCATGTATGTATGTGTGAGTGTGTTTATGTGTGTATATATACACATACATACAAATACCACATCTCCTTTATCCATTCACACACACATATACCTACAAATACATACACATACATACACGCTATGGGATATTACACACATACACATACATATATATATATATACATACATACATACAAATACCACATCTTCTTTATCCATTCATCTGTTGAAGGACATCTAGGTTCTTTCCATAGTTTGGCTACTGTGGACACTTCTAATTAAACACTGGAGTGCAGGTACCCCTTCAGATCACTATATTTGTATCTTTGGGGTAAGTACTTAGCAGTGCAATTGCTGGGTTCTAGGGTAGCTAGTGCTCTTTTTAGCTTCTTGAAGAACCTCCATACTGTTCTCCAGAGTGGCAGCACCAGCTTACATCCCTACCAACACTGTAGGAGGGTTCTCCTTTTTCTGCATCCTTCCCAACATTTGATGTTTCCTGACTTATTAATTTTAGCCATTCTGGCTGGTGTGAAGTGGTATCTCATTGTGATTTTGATTTGTATTTCCCTGATGCCAAGTGATGTGGAGTACTTTTTCAGGTGTTGGCCATTTATAACATAAGTAGCTTTTTCTTAGCTCTATGCTCATTTTTGAGTATAGGAACCCCTGTTTGAATACCTATGGTTGCAGATTCTGAAGAAAATCCTGCAGTGACACTGCTAAATACACTGAGGAAGTAACAGAGAACCATGCGGGGTAAAGCCATGTTTCCCAACTTTCTCACCTCATGACTCATGCAAAAATTAATATTATTTGTTTGCTGTGACAAATGGTTGGTCTGCTTACTAACAGAAGCAATCAGCCTGGCTGCCCTGGCTTGCCCAGTGCAGTAGACTGAATGTTCCTGACCATCCAAAATTCATATGCTAAAGCCCTAGTCCAGGGCAATGGTATTTGGAGGTGGGGCCTCTGGGAAGTAATTGGGTCATGGGAGCAGAGACTTTACCAATAGTATTTAGGTCCTATAAAGAACTCCGAGTGCTAGCTAGTTCTCTTTCAGCTATGTGAAAACACAGAAAGATGATAGCTGTTTAAAAACTAAGAAGAGGGCTCTCACCAAAATCTGACCATGCTGGGACCCTGATCTGGTAATTCTAACCTCTAGTAATATGAGCAATACATGTTTGTTGTTTGAGCCACCCACTTTATGGTATTTTGTTACAGCAGCCAAAGTGGATTAAAATACCCAGCCCAATTCTGGCTGACTTGAGAGTTGAGGGGATCAGTGACTCAGTACACTCTAAGCCAATTACAATACACCCATATACCAAGAATACCAGCTGGGAAGCTTCAGCCTAAGGTTTTATAGTGAAGACTAGAGTCAACTTTGGACCTTTGAAGTTGCAGGGAGCTATAAAACAGACAAATGCACATAAAACTGGGGCCAAGAAGAACACTATTCCAAAGAATAAATTATTTTTTTCAAAAGTCATCATAAAAAAATCATTGTGTATCTTGACCTTAGATCTTAGAGTAAAGTAAAATTTACTTAAAGTAAAATTCCTTGACAGTTTATTGGTATTAGCTGTATATTACACAGGTATTTTTACCAGTCCACACTATCTGATCAGCCCTTTAGACCAAGCTGAAAACTGAATTTGAAAATACAACTATCCCTGTGCTGACAACAGGTGCTTGACTGGAGCAAAACTATACCTGCTGGGAGGAACAGACACTTAACTTTAGCCAAAAAGAGATCACACAAGTCACCTTCTAACAAGTATGAGCTCACTATCAAGATTCAAAACATATCATAAGTCAGTGTGAGTAGAAGCAGTCACCAACCATCTGAAACAAGCTCACAAACACCACAAAATAGATGCTACTAAAAACAGAATATAAAACAAATTCATTTCATAAGTTTAAAAATAAAAGAGAGTAGAAACACGACACTATCCCAAATGTCGAGAAAACATTTCAAAAAAATTTATAAAATCTGAATTTAAATTACAATAAAAAGAATAGCAGAAGGTTAAATCCAGGTGAAATAAAAATTAGATAGGAATACAAATCTGAAGCAATCACCTAGAATGAAACAAGAAAATGGAAATACAACACTCAGTTTGAGAGAGAAAGTGATAGAGTGAGAAAGCCTGGCTACAGCTAATCTAAACTCCAGAAGGAAAGAAGAGCTAAATGAGAATAAGTAAGACGACATTCAGTGTCAAACACGCCCAAACACGCCCTCGTGAAACTGCGGAACACCCCTACAGATGGAAGACCTTAAAAGGACTTAACGAGTAATAATACAGTGAATTATCAATAACAACAACAGAATCTTGAGAAGAGGGGAATAACATACATCTTCAAACTCTGAGAGAAAGCAATGGTTAATCTATGCCTATTATATGAATAGCATATATATATATATATATATATATATATATATATATATGCATGCTATATATATAGCATATATATATGAAAGGCATATCCATGCTCCCGACACTGCCATCAAAAGTAAAGGTTTATTATTAGACATTTTCAGTTGAACTAAAATCTAAGTTTATCCTCCAAAGACCCCTGAAAAAGGAATGCTAGAAAATGTTCTCCAGGGAGAAGCCAAATGATCCTAGAAAGAAAATCTGAGATGTTAGAAGAAATGCGAAGTAAACAAATGCTGTAAGAAGGGTAACTATTACAAAATAATGACAGCAGTGAGGTCAACTTTTGATGTAAAATATCTAAATAGAAATAAAGCACTTACAACTTCATAGAAGTGATTAGAAGGGAAGCTGAAGTTAAATTATCTTAAATTTTAGGTAATATCCAGGAGGATGATAAAGACAACAAGTGCATTAAACACTATACATATAAATTAAAGTTCTAAGGTAAAATCTAAATTAAAGTGTATATTTTCCAAAAGAGGCAGGGATTAAAAACTGTGTAAAATAAACTTTAAAAGTCATTAAAAAAAAAAGACTAAGCAAAAAGCAAAACAAATCCCTTAACCCCCAGAGATGTGGGAGATACTACAATCAACCCCATCAGAGTAGAGAGAACAAGTAGAATTCAAGGTGAGAAATACCTCCAAGCATAAAGATGGACATTTTACAATGATGAAGGCTCATTTAAGCAAGAAAACGTAACAATCCTAAGTGTATATGCACCTCATTACAAAAGGCAAAAATGGAACAGAACCAAAAGGAGAAATAGGCAAATCACAATTTTAGTTGGGAATATCACCACTGATCTTCCAGTATTGATAGAAACAGTTTAAAGATACGAAAGATTTGAACTCACTAGCAAGCAAATCGGCCTACTTAACATTCATAGAACACACACCAAACAAGAACAGAATATACATTATTTTCAAGGGGATATAGAATGGTCACCAAGATGGACCATATGCAGGGCCATAAAAAATTTAAAGAAACGAAATCAGACAGAGTATGTTGTTTTAGCACAACAAAATCAAATTAGAAATCAGGAGACAAATGGATATCTGGAAAATCCACCCAGTATTTGAAGCCAAACAACACACCTTTATATAAGCCATGGTTCAAAAAAGAAACACACAAGTAACTAGAATATATTTGAATTAGAATATATTTGAATGAAAACAGTGTATCAGAATTGATGGGATGTAGCTAAAGCAGAACAGGTGAATACATAGCTTTAAAGCCTATATTAGAAAATCCTAAAAGGTCTAAAATCCATTGTCCTAAGTTTCTATTTAAAGAAGCTACAAAAAGCCATCTTAAGTCACAGAAAGTAAAGGAAGGAAATAATAAAGAGGAGAGTCCAGGGAAAGGCAAAACAAAAGGATGAAAAAGATGAGTGAAACTCGAAGCTGTTTCTTTGAAAATATCAGTAAAATTGATAGTCTTCTCCATTGACACTAACTGAAAAAATAAACATGAGATGCAGATTACCAACATGAGAAATGAAAAGGAGGGATATCAAGACGTGTGCAGACATTAAAAACATAATAGTTTATCTTTTATGAAAAGTTTAAAACAACGAATTCGACAATTTTGGTGAAATAAATTCCTTCAAACAAACTGCCAAATCTAACTCAATTAGTAACAAAAATGGTGAATAGCTCTGTATGAATTAAATGAATAAAATCCGTAATTAACACCTTCCCACAAAGGAGACTCTAGGACAAAATTTGGCTGATCAATCATCCCACACTTTTGAGGAAAAAGACTACCAATCCAATTATGCACTCTTCAATCAAAAAGCAGAGGAAACACATTTTATGAAGTTAGTGTTACTGTAATAGCCCCAAAATGATAGATCAACATTGCTCATGAAGGCAGACAATATTTTTTGGTAAACTAGTGAATAAAATCCAGTGACAGAGAAGATATAAGAGTGAAAATGTTTAAGCCAAGATGCATAGGGTTTGTCTAAATATTAATATAAATAGCCATATAGGCAAAATAATGGGGAGAAAAGCACAAAGTCTTTTCCATAGATGCAGGGGAAAAAAACTGAACATAGCCGAGCAGGAGCCAGATTATATATCCGGTGACAGGCTCCGCGTTCTTCCAACTACACCAGAACACTGCGGGTTCTCTTTTCCCTTATCCCTTTGCCTCCGGGAGTCAGGACTCCTTCCCATGGCAGCTATAGAAATACTATTTGAATTGGAGAGCATCTGCTGGTAAGGTGGCATAAAGCGAGCCTAGAAAACACCTTTCCATCCAGCAAATCCACTTCTACTGGTAGATTGTATCTCACCATACAGATCATTATAAAATATATCTGGTAAATCATCATGGAGAAGTGTTTCATCTCCAATGGGGCTTTGTGAAATTCAAAACTATTAAATGTCTCTCATCATTAATTTAATATGTATTATTAAAGCTTCAGTGTAATTTGAGTTCAAGATACAGAGATGACTTCCATACACCATAAAATCTAGTACCTGGTTTCCAGAAATTTTCATTTTAGTGCGAAAAAAATTATATGCACTCAAAAAGCTAAATGACTTCTGTTTTCTAATGAGGTATGTAACAGTTGGTACGGAAGGATAGTGTCAATGAGTTCTATTAAGTTTTAAAATCTGTATATCAATTTTACTTTTATCCTGAAATTCCTGATGATTCTTAGGTTGACAAAATGGGGAAAAGAGTGAATTAAGTTGTACTGGGATTTTATTGCTGGCAATTGTCACTTATATCATAAAACTGAGTAAATCATTGCTCAAGGAGTATTTAAAAATCTAGTCACAAGAAATTACATGTCAATTTTATCAACTTTGAATTTATTAATTTGTCTATAGATTGCTGGCAGTAATAAAAAAATACTCAGAAATCATAACCTACTATTCCCTGAAATCACATTTACACTATACCTGGTATTTTCTTTGAACATAAATGCTCACAGTAACAAACCTGGCCCTAAGTCATCAATGGTCAAGTGATGAATGGTAATTATTAGCAACAATAACAGAACAATAATCATGACTAATACTGACAAAGAATTGACCAATTGCCAGTCACTCTTATAATTGCTTTATAGATCTTATTCAAGCTTCACAACACTATGGGGTTGACTTGCTGAGTCACTGCATGTTACAGGTGAAAAATCTTATGAAGAGAGAATCAAGTACCTTGTTCAATGCCACAGAGGTAGTAAGGCCAGCTGAGAGGCAAACCTAGGTAACTGGTTTGAAAGTCCATATTCTTAAATACTACGCATATTGCTGCTTGCTGAAGGGCATGACATGTGTCTCAGTAAACACTCTTTCCTTCATGAATATAGACGTGTTAATTTTTACTTAATGGCTAAGAAATCAATATATTTTTTTAATTTTTCCTTATTGTTTCAAACACTTTTCATTTTTGAAATGGCCCTCCCTCAGCTTTCTCTCCATTTTATAAACATTAATGAACAAGTTATATAGAGATGGCAAAAAAAGCTTGAATAATTGTTTTGAACTCATTTTGCCTAGTTTTGTTTATGCCTTAACCTATTTGACACTATGTTGTATTTTTCAACTAACTATTTTGTACTAACAGAGAATCACATTGCAAGAATTGCAGAACATGTTTTATTTATCTTACCATGTCTATCTTCCCCTTCCACTTAATAAAATTTGAAAAGAGAGTCCCTCTGCTATTCCTATTTAGTTTTTTTTTCCCCTGATAAATCAAATTAGTAGTCTCTTCATAAGAACAAAATGAATTCTTCCCTTTTAAAATAACGTCACTTGAATAGGATAATATATCAACCTCTTGGCTTTAAAATCTTTTTATTCTCAATTGTTCGAATACGGCCCAACATCAAAGAATATCCACCATGCTGCCGTAGGGAAAGTAAGGTTATGGTGTCTGGAGATTTCTCTCGCAACATTCTTTTGCCACCACATGTAATCGCTTTTTGAGGGGCCCCTCGGAGAAGCAGAAACTTGGTGTAATAGGACTTGAAAATCCTTATACTAACCATAGAATCCTTAATCCAAATTAATTTGGGGTAGGAGTTGGAGGAAATAAAATATTTAACACTTATAATTTGAAGGACATGAGGACAGAGAAAAGAAAGAGATCTTCTTTAGGTGCTTTGAAGAATTTTCCAGTGAAGCCATCAGAGCCTGAAGATTTCATTTTAGGGAGCTTTATAATTATTAACTCAAGTTCTTTTATGGTTATAGGACAGATTTTCAGGTTTTCTATTTCATATTGGTTGAGTTTGGGTAGTTGATGGCATTCAAGGAATTGGTTTCTATGCCTTCTTATAATAAGGAAATAAAACTTCTGACATCTATACCAAGGGTTCTCAACCACATCAACTATCAAAATGACCAATGTATCCTTTAAAAAATACAGGTAGTGGGGCACCTGGGTGGCTCAGTGGATTATGTCTCTGCCTTCAGCTCAGGTCATGATCTTGGGGTCCTGGGATTGAGCCCTGCATCAGGCTCTCTGCTCATCAGGGAGCCTGCTTCCCCCCTCTCTCTCTGCCTGCCTTTCTGCCTAGTTGTCATCTCTCTCTCTCTCTGTCAAAATAAATAAATAAAATCTTAAAAAAAAAAATACAGGCAGCTAGGCTAGGCCTGAGGTCTTCCAGCAAAATAGCAGGATATGAGAACAGGGACAGTGTGGCTGAATGTCTGCCATTTTGACAAGGTTTTGCAGGTTATATTGGTTTGTCAACACAGTTAAGACTATTACCATAAAGTTCAATATACTTCTCTATGATTACAACCTTCTCTTTTCCCAAAGCCCTCATCCCTCACCATCACAGAGAAATTCTTCCTCTGTAATAAACATTATACTAGATCAAACTATACCATCCTATATCTGTGGATACCATTGTCTTATTTCTTATTCTTCTGGCGTTGCCATTGATGAATTACCCGTTGGCATACTCTGAGAAACATTAAACACCTGAAACATTAAAGTCACCTATCATATCTACTGTGGGGAATGCTGAATGTATACTGGTAGTAAACACTATCAGGTCCTGAACTAAGGGAAGCTCTGTGTCTATTGAACTTATTATTGATTATGGCTATGGATATTATTATATCTTATCATAATTTTATTTTCCCTTTGGTCAATAAGAGGCTTATAATATTTCTGGTCTGTCTGTAGATGCTGTGCAATATGTTATGACATGATTTTCCTATTCTAACTCTCACTCCACAGCATATTATTTCATAGCATTGTTCTGCAGTTTGTCCTACATATCTGTCTTCTGCTACTGATGTACTTTCTAGCTGGATACAGAGCTACTCCCAGAAATCCTTAGCGTCATCATGGGACTAGATTCTTGCCAGTATCACCCCAAGTACGCTATGGCAATTTCCAAAAATGGTTCGTAATTTTCTCTACATCTTCATCAATCGTTTTCACTGTCTCTCCAACCATCTCACTACCACCATCTTGGATCAGGAAGACTGAAGACTGTGAATAATTGCCTTAAATGGACAGCAGTAAATTGGGTCCCTAGAAACTTGGGTCCCTATACCCTTCGTTGAAGATACACACACAGGCATACACACACACACACACACACACTCTCTCTCTCTTTCTTTCTCCTCCCCATACCCTCTCTCTATATACATATAGGAATGTATATATGTGTATGTGTATATACTTTAGTACAAATTATATATATACTTCTTCAAATCACTTATGGAATAAGATGTGATACTAAAAGAAAAGCATATAACTGTCTCAAAAAATTTGCACAGGACTTCAGAAAATATGTTAACTAGGTTAGTGATAGCTTGAAAATAACCTATAACATTTGTGCTGCTAGGCTATGTACCAATCATGAAATCTTTAATGTGAACATTTACCATGAAAATATTACATTGGAATTTTTAATTTATCTGAAATAAACTACTATAGTAATATAAATTGAAATCTCAGTGATATGGCATGGCAAGATTATACAATATAATTTCTAGCATACTAAACTGTTCTCTGTATTACAAGCAAATGGATTTCTACATCACTACTCTACTGACTACTCTATTGTACTATGCATGCAGTCTAAATAAAGCATGTAAGAAACAGCAGTGTATGCTTATATATGCAGTCAGAGTCACTGAAAACATTTAAAAAGTAGCTAATGCACACATATATTGAAATGAACTTTCTTTGAAAAGGCAATAAAGATGTCAAAATTAAAGTCCCTTCACAAATAGCGTCTCAATTTACCAGTACAAACAATAATTTATGCTAAGTGAGCAGTAAAGAACTGCATTTCATTCAGTTCAATTGCTTGTGCAATATCCAACATGAAGAAGAAACAACCTGGTCACAAATTGGTTTGAACCGATAAATGTGTTTTCTTGAATATTTAGTGCTGATAGAAAATTCCAATTTTTCTATTTCCATGCTGACTTATATCCTCAGTTTGATGTTTGGGTCATAGCCACAAAACAGTGGAAAACCTGCCAAACCTTCTTGGCTAATTGGTCTTTATAGTTTTTAGGAAAATACTGTGAACAATAACCAACCCACAGATCCAAGGGCAATTCAAAGTGAGGAACAGTACATATAAAAGTGTGAGAGGGGATCCAGTTCAAGAAGGCCATGTACAAGAATCCTTAACTCACCTCCTCCCATAGATACACCAAATGTGCAACTACATATGGAAAAACTTCCTAAAAGAAAACCTAAAAACTGGTGAAGCAAGTCCTATGCATCAGGAAACAACAGAAGGCTCACATTAAAGCAGATGGCAACTAAGCACCAGAGAGGTCAAAGCTGTGGTCAAAGTCTCACACTGAATGCAAAGCTCTGTGAGAGCAGGGCCTGTTTTGTATCCTTCTGTTTCCCCAGTGCCTATAGTAGAAACTGACATGCAAAGTAGGAGTTCAATAAATCATCATTGGGGAGGTGGTTCAAAATGGTGGCAGAGGAAGATCCTGAAATAACCTCCTGCCATAGACACGACAAATCTACAGCTACATATAGAAAAAATTCTGAGAACCACCTGAGTGACTACTCCACAAAAGAGGGTAAAAGGGCCTCATCAAGACAGAGAGAAGAGGCACAGACATCACTTCACCAAAACCGCACTCCTGGCACAGTAACCCACCAGTGTGAGGGATCTACAAATATGGAACTTCTCTCTTTGGAACAAGGGGTTTCTGTTCCACAGTAGACACACCAGGCCTTCAAAGGTGGATCACAAAGACAAGCCCCCAAAATGTTTGGCTTTGAAGGCAACTGGGCTCACATCCAGGAGAACCACAAGACTGTAGAGAATTGAGATTCTGCTCTTGAAAGATCACACAGAGGTTCACTATCCCCAAGACCCAGAGCAACTGCAGTAGTTTGAAGAATCTAAATCATATGTGCACGAGATTCACTTACTAATCTTTTTTTTTTTTTAAGATTTTATTTATTTATTTGACAGACGGAGATCACAAGTAAGCAGAGAGGCAGGCAGAGAGAGAGAGAGGAGGAAGCAGGCTCCCTGCTGAGCAGAAAGCCCGATGCGGGACTCAATCCCAGGACTCTGGGATCATGACCTGAGCTGAAGGCAGAGGCTTTAACCCACTGAGCCACCCAGGCGCCCCGATTCACTTACTAATCTTAAAGAGGCTGCAAAAAAAGTCTCTTGTATTACTATTCAGGGACAGAGGTGCTGGTGAGCACCATTTTTATGCTCTTCCTTTACCTGGCTAGTGCTGACACTGCTAAGTACAATTTTTGTACTATCATTCTCTCCAACTAGTGCCTGCCCCCACGCACAGGGCCATGGCCCTGCCAGGGGCAAATAGTGAGCACAATATCCTCATGTCCTATTTCCACAGTCCCAAGCACCCCACCCCACCACACTGCCTCAACAGTCCCACCCAAGACAGTAAGTGAGCACCTTACCCCCACCACTCATACATACCTTCAGGAGACAGGAGGCAAACACCGTGCCTACTCCCTGCCTTTGTGGTGTCCCACGGCCAGCAGGTGCGTGCAGCCCACACAAAGGATATATCTTGAATGCCAGCTTGTTATGTACAAGTGGACAGATCCCAAGGGTTCTGAACCAATCAGGGAGATGGTTTGAAAGACAATCAAGACAAAGATTAAACAATAAGTTACATCTCCCACACAAGGCCACCTGTTCAGGAATGGGAAAGATAGCTATTTTGCCTAATACAGAGAAATGAACACAGACTCAACCAAAATGAGGAAATGAGAACATGTTACAAATAAAAGAACATGATAAAACCCCAGGGGAATAAAAAACTTCAATGAAATGGAGGTAAGTAATTTACTTGATAGAGGGTCCAAAGCAATTGTCATAAAGATGTCCACTGAGGTTGGGAGAAGGATGGTTGAATGCTGAGAGAACTTCAGTAAAGATACAGAAAATATAAGAAAACACCAAAGAGAAATGACAGAGTTAAAGAAAATCATAACTGCACTAAGAAATACACTGGTGGGATTCAACAGCAGATTAGATGAAGCACAAGACAGACTGGTGGTGATCTGGAATTTGGGGCCACGGAACTCACCCAAACGAAGTACAAAAAGAAATAAAAATTTTAAAAAGTGACAATAACTTGAGGGATTTATAGAACAACAGCAAATGCGGTTATATCTCATTCCAGGAATCCCAGAAGGAGAGGAGAAAAAGAAAGTGGCAGAAAATATATTTGCAGGATTGATGGCCAAAATCTTCCCTAATCCAGGGAAGAAAACAGACACCCAGCTCCCACAAGCCTAGGGAGTTTCAAATAATAAGAACCAAGAGGGATCTACAACAACACACATTATAATTAAACTGTTAAAGTGAAAAATAGAAAATCTTTTAAAAAGCAAAAGAAAACAACCCGTCACATACCAGAAAACACCATAGGTTATCAAAGGATTTCTCAGCAGAAACTTTGTAAGCCAGAAAAAAGAAACATGAGTATTCAAAGCGCTGACAAGAAAAAGCTTCCAATCAAGAATTCTCTACCATGAATATTCTACAAAGAGTACTGAGAGACAATGAGTTTTCTAGACAAGCATAAGCTAAAGGAGTTCACCACCAATAAACCAGTACTATAAGTAATTTAAAGGGATGGCCATCAGTTTAAAAAAAAAAAAAAGAGTACTAAATTACCAATAAGAAAACATAAGAAAGTAAAAATCTCACTAGCCAAGGTAAATATATAGGAAAGGGAGTGGAATAATCATTTAGCTAGTACAGAGATTAAAATAAGACAAAAGTAGAAAAAAACTAATTAGATAGGGGAGACATAAAAAATGTAAACTATAGTATCAAAAACATTAATGGGAGGGGAATAAAATGTATTAAATCTTTACTTGATATTAATTTAAAGTAGACTGGTGTGTGTGTGTGTGTGTGTGTGTGTGTTTCTCCTTATATATAAGCCTCATGGTAACCAAAAAGCAAAAACCTGTAATAGGCATAGAAAGAATAATGAGAAAGAAATTTCAGCAAAATACAACAGAAGGTCATGAAACCACAAAAGAACAAAGAGGAAAAGAAAGGAATCGAGAGAAACTATAGAACAGCCAGAAAACAGTTAAAAAATGGCA
Organism: Mustela nigripes; assembly: GCF_022355385.1. NCBI lineage: Eukaryota > Metazoa > Chordata > Mammalia > Carnivora > Mustelidae > Mustela > Mustela nigripes. Next base: position 130,234,573 of record NC_081562.1, read on the forward strand.
TTTCTCAGTCTCATACCTATCAGTACATACCCATTAGTTATTACTGTACATGGACTAAAAATGGACTAAATTGTCCAAGCAAAAGACACACGGTGAATGGATTAAAAAACAAGACCTAACCGTGTGCTGCCCATAAGTGACACACATCGGGTGTAAGAACACAACACAGACTGAAAGGAAAGGGTCGGAACAAGATGTTTCATGCAAAGGGAAAACACAAGTGGGGTGTAGCTATACGTACGGACATCAGAAAAGAGACTTTAAAACAAAGACTGTAATAAAAACAAAGAAGCATATTACATAATGAAAAGGGGTCAATCCAACAAGAACATATAACACTAGTAAATATTTATGCACCCAACACAGGAGCAATTGTATATATAAACATATAATATATATAATATAAAGTACATATTAACAGACCTAGGGAAAAATCGACCACAAACAATAATATTAAAGGATTTTAATACTTCATTTATATCAATGGATAAATCATGCAGACAGAAAGTAAATAAGGAAACATAAATATTGGCCTCAAAATAACACATCTGACCTCATGGACTTAACAGACATACAGAACATTCCATCCCAAAGAAGTAGAATGCACTTTCTTTTCAAATGTACCTGGAACATGCCTCAGGACATACCACATGCTTAACCACAAAACAAGTCTCAGTAAGCTAAGACTGAAATCATACCAAACAATTTTCTGATCACAGTGGTATAAATTAGAAATCTATTATATGAAGAAAAGTGGGAAAATCAAAAATTTTTAGTGATTAAACAACATACTATTAAAAAACCAATGGGTCAACAAGGAAATCCAAGGAGAAATCAAATGATACTTTGATACAGTGAAAATGCAACTACAACATACCAAAATCTGCAGGATGAAGCAAAAGTGGTTTTAAGAGCAGAGTTTGTAGCAACACAGGTCTACCTTAAAACAAGACAATCTCAAATAGGCAATCTAACTTGACACTTTTAGAAACTAGGAAAAGAAAAATGAATAAAGCCTAAAATTAGTAGAAGAAGGAAATAACAAAGGCCAGAGGGAACATAAATAAAATAGGCTAAAAATACAATAGAAAAAAAATCAATAAAAGTAAGAGCTTGTTCTTTGAAAAGATAAAATTGACAAACCTTGTTCACTAAGGAAAAAAAAAAAGAGGATTTGGACAAATCAAAACAGAAATGAAAGATGAAAAATTACAACTGTCACCATAAAAATATAAAGGATTATAAGAGACTACCATGAACAATTACAGACTGAAAAATCAGACAATTTAGAAAAAAAAAAGGATAAATTCCTAGAAGGAAACTATCTTCCAAGACTAAATCATGAAAAAAAAAAATCTGAATAAAATCTGAATAAATGATTATTAGTAAGGAGATTAAATTACCAATAAAAAAAACTTAAACAAGAAAGGTTTAGGACCAGATGACTTCTCTTGTAAATTTCAACAAACATAAAAGATTTAACACCTTATCTTTCTCAAACCTTTCCAAATAAATGAAGAGGAGCAAATACTTCCAAACTCATAAAATGAGATCAGCATTACCATGATACCAAAAACAGACATGGGACACCACATACACACATCATCATCATCATCATCATATTTCATCATCATCATCATCATCATATTTATAATTATAATTATAACCACAAGTCAGTAACTGCAATATAGGGACAAAAATCTTCACCATAATAGTAACAAAGTGAATTCAATAATACAATAAAAAGACCATATATCATGATGAAGTGAGACTTATTCTATAGATGCAAGGATGTGTCAACCAACATCTGCAAATCAAGCAATGTGATACTCCACATCAACAAAGTATAAAAATTAAGTGACCATCTCAATAGATGCAGAAAAAGCATTTGATAAAATTCAACATCAGTTATGATAAAAACTCTCAATAAAGTGGGTATAGAAGAAACAAATCTGAATATAATAAGGGCTATAAATAACACCTAAGGGCTAACATCAGACTCAATTGTGAAAAGCTAAAAGCTTTTCTGTTAAGATTACTATGTTTATAAAAAATAAAAAATTATATTAAAAAAAAAAGATTACTAACAAGAACCCCTACTCTTGCCATTTTCATTGAAGACAGTATTTGAAGTCTTGGAGCAATCGGGCAAGGAAAAGAAATAAAGACCAAACTGGAAAAAGAGAAGTGAAACTATCATTATTTGTAGAAGACATGATTTTATATAGAGAAAATCCTAAAGATTTTGCAAAAAAACAAAAAAAATTAACAGACTGTTACAGTAAAGGAATTTAGTAAAGTTGCACAAAATCAATATGCAAAATCAATATGCAAAAATACGCTTTGTTTTTCTACTAACTACGTTGTTTTTCTAACTAACAAAAAATTATCAGAAGGAGAAATTAAGAAAGTAAAACAATCCTATTTACAGTTGCTTCAAAAATAATAAAATGCCTAAAAATAAATTTAACCAAGGAGCTGAAAGACCTATAGTCTGAAAACTATAAGACACTGATGAAATAAACTGAAGAAGACACAAATAAATGGATGATCATCCCAGGTTAATGGACTAGAATTAATATATTTTAAAAATATCCATTTAACACAATGAAATATATAGATTCAAGGCAATCCTTACCAAAATGCCAATGACATTTTTCACAGAAATAGAACAATCCTAAAATATGTATGGAACCACAAAAATCCTCAATAGCCAAAGCAATCTTGTGGAAGAACAACAAAGATGATGTCATCATGCTCCCTAATTTCTAACTATATTACAAAGCTATAGTAACCAATATAGTACGATATTGGCCTAAAACACAAAGATCCATAGAATAGAACAGAAAGTTGAGAATAAACAAAAGCATATATAGACAATTAACTTATGATACACAGACAAGAATACACAGTGGGGAAAAGACAGTCTCTTCAATAAATGGTTCTGGAAAAACTGGACAGCCATATGCAAAAGAGTGAAAATGGACCACTGTTTTACATCAGACACAAAACTATTAGAAGAAACCATAGATGATAAACTCCTTGGCACTTCTCTTGGTAATAAACACATTTTTTTTTTGTTATCTACACCAAAGGCAATGGCACCAAAAGCAAAAATAAAAAAAATGGGACTATATCAAACTAAAAAGTTTCTGCAAAGTGAATGAAACCATCAACAAAACAGACAATTTACTGAATGGGAGAAGATAGTTGTAAATCATATATCCAACAAGGGGTTAATATCTGAAATATATAAAGAAGTCATTTGGGGGCACCTGGGTGGCTCAGTGGGTTAAAGCCTCTGCCTTTGGCCCAGATCATAATCCCAGGGTCCTGGAATCGAGCCGTGCATTGGGCTCTCTGCTCAGCAGGAAGCCTGCTTCCTCCTCTCTCTCTCTCTGCTTGCCTCTCTGCCTACTTGTGATCTCTGTCAAATAAATTTAAAAAAGAAAAATCTTTTTTTTTTTTTTTAGATTTTTAAAAATTTATTTATTTGACGGACAGAGATCAGAGAGAGAAAGGAGGAAGCAGGCTCCCTGCTGAGCAGAGAGCCCAATGCGGGGCTCAATCCCAGGACCCTGGGATCATGCCTGGGGCGGAAGGCAGAGGGTTTAACCCACTGAGCCACTCAGGTCCCCCAAAGCTTTATGTTTTACACCTGAAACTAACTTAAAGTTGTATTTCAATTATATCTCAACAATAACAAAAAAGGAAACTTACAAGAACACATTTCCTTAAAAGTTTTATAGAAACATTTTCCTCATGCTTTACATTATCCCTTTTTCTTCTTTCTTTTTTTTTTAATTTAATATTTACTAAAATGTAAAAAAGAAACCTGTAAAAAAATAAGATGAACTTTTATCTTTCCCTTCTACTGAAATAGCATATATTTTAGCAATGACTTAGTTTTCTCCAAAAAGTGTAAATTCACATTTTCTAAGAATTTCAATCTTTAAAAGACCACTTGAAAACATTCATTTGGCCAGAGGACTTATTTCACAAGAGTATTGATTTTTTTAATCATTAATGATCTTACTATAGATTATTCATGAAGAATATAATGACAAAGAAAAATAGATGGTCTGACTGGTAATCTCAGACTTGAGAAACCTGATGATTTTTTTAAAAACTAGACCAGTCTTGCCTTCATTATACATAACCTACTTATACAGATAAAATTTAAATTATTTTTTATTTTTCAATAATAATATAACTCTCTATATAGAGAGTTTTAAAAGCTAAAAACTATTTCAGGTAACTCATGTCTCATTCCACACTAAGTTTATTATTATTACTTTGGATAAATTCATTTTTGCCTCTTTTACCTATTTTGTCTGCTATTTTCTATGTGTGTATAAATAAAATATTTATGCTAATCCTTGAATTTTTAAATTTTAGGTACTACCTATTGCTTTTGACCTTTGGGAAATAAGGACATAAGTCTTACACAACTCTCTTCTCCAACACATACATCTATCCCCATATATCTGAAAGCTATTATAATTTTTGGTGAAATTCATATTCAGTGTTCATTATCATTACAAATTATATATATATACACATTAGTCTTTTGACTTAATGTATATGTCAAATGTACATGTATATGTATTACATTTACATTTACACAATTATTAGTTTTCTTATTCTCAATTATTTGTATGTTTTCTTGAAGATACTGCTTCTGCAATTTACGCCTCCTGACCCAATCTTAGCTGACTGCCTTGTGAACCAACTCCATACCCATATCTATGAGAATTACCTTCGACTTTCTCATTAGGTCACTTAGAAAATAATTACTGAGGGATGCCTGATTAGCTCAGTTGGCTAATCTTTTGCCTTTGGCTCAGGTCATGATCCCAGGGTCCTGGGATAGAGCCCCGCATGGGGCTCTCTGCTTAGTGGGGAGTCTGCTTCCCCCTCTCCCTCTGCCTGCCTCTCTGCCTGTCTGTGCTCTTATTCTCTCTCACTCAAAGTCAAATAAATAAAATCTTAAAAAAAAAAAGAAAGAAAAATAATTACTGAGCTCCAATTATTTGCCAAGCAGTAAAACAAACAAACAACAAACAAAAAAACAAGCAACTCTAAAAATGTCTGAAAACATGCAATAAAATTCTGTAAGGGGAAATGTAACATAAATATATAAATGAATTTGATAGATATACTATAAAAGATGAGGTAACTGTAAACAAAATATAAAAAAACAAAAGCTGGGGCGCCTGGGTGGCTCAGTTTTTAAAGGACTGCCTTTGGCTCAGGTCATGATCCCAGGGTCCTGGGATCGAGCCCTGCATTATCATTGGGCTCCCTGCTCAGAGGGGAGCCTGCTTCTCCCTCTCCCACTCCCCCTGCTTGTGTTCCCTCTCTCACTGTATCTCTCTCTGTCAAATAAATAAAATCTTTTTTTAAAAAAAAGTTACAGAGCAATGCTTTTGATTAATATATATGCAAAACCCCTCAACAAACACTTATCAGCTATAATCTAAAATGTAGACAGGACAATACACTCTAATCAAGGGGGCTTAAATCTAAGAATGCAAAGCTTGTTCAAGATTTGAAAATCGGCCAATGTAATACAGATATTAAAGAAGAAATAAACACATGATTTTCTTCATAAATCCAGAAAGAGCATTTGACAAAATTTAATATCCAATCATGATTAAATCTCTTAGAAGATCAGGAATATAAAGAAACTTCTTCACACTGATAAATGGACACGACGTTAAATTATACAACTAACATTATACTTAATGGAAAAAGACAGACTGCTTTCTTTTAAAATGAGAAGCAAGGCAAAATGTCTCTGCCCATGACTAATTTTTCTTAAGAATCTTATTTATATATTTATTTATTTGAGAGAGAGAGAGAGAAAGAGGAACAGAACATACTTGCATGAGTGAGGTTTAGGGCACAGGGAGAAGCAAAGAGCAGGGTGCCTGACACAGGGTCGATACTAGGACCTTGGGACCATGATCTAAGCTGAAGGCAGACGCTTAACCATCTAAGCCACCCAGGTGCCTCACCACCACTTATTTTTGGTGTTGCCCTCCATGTCCATTCTAGCCAGCAAGAAAAATAAATAAACTCTTGAAGCTGGGAAAGAAAGAATAACATTGTCTTTTATCATGTTCCATGATTTTAAATCCTAAAGAATTCATGAAAGATGACTATAAAAATTAATATGTGAATTTTAAAAAGCTATAGATATAACATTATCACAAACTCAAATATAAATAATCAACCCCTGTAAAATAAGACAAAATAAAGCAGTACAACTAATAATAGCATTACAAAGTTAGAGATAACTTTTTTAAATATGGAAGACCTACATGATAAAACTACAAAGCAGGACTGAGAGAAATTAAAAAATACTTGAATAATGGCAGAGATATGTCATGTCCATGGATAGAAAGACTTAGTATTACTCATATATCAATTCATCCTAAATTGACAGATACAATGCTATGACAACCAACAATCAATATCCTAGCAGACTCAAAAATTTATATAAAAATATGTAGGGGCGCCTGGGTGGCTCAGTGGGTTAAGCCACTGCCTCTGGCTCTGGTGATGGTCTCAGGGTCCTGGGATCAAGCCCCATGTCCGGCTTTCTTTTCAGCAGAGAGCCTACTTCCCCCTCTGTCTCTGCCTGCCTCTCTGCCTACTTGTGATCTCTCTCTGTCAAATAAATAAATAAACTCTAAAAGAAAAAAATATATATACGTAGGATGTAAAACAGGTAGTGAGAGTAAACAGATAAATCAGTAGAAGAGAGCAAAGGACTAGTTTTAGTTCTACAGTTATACGATTAATCTTTGACAAAAGTTTCCAGGCAATCAATAGGTAAACAACAGTAATTTCAACGAATGATGTTAGAAAACCATGCATGATAATAATTAATGATGAACCAGGAACATAAATATAAAAGCTAAAGCTTTATGGGCGCCTGGGTGGCTCAGTCAGTCAAGCATCTGCTTTGGGGTCAGGTCATGATCCCAGGGTCCCAGGATTAAGCCTAGCTTGCAGGCTCTCCTTCTGCAGCTCTCCCTGCTTATGTGCTCACTTGCACACACTCTCTCTGCCAAATAAACAAAATCAATCTTAAAAAATAAAAAGCTAAAGCTTTAAAACTTATGAGAAATTATAGAAGGATATTTTTGTGACCTTAGATATGGGAAGTTTCCTTAGTAAGACTCAGAAAGTAGTAAGAATTATGGGAAAAAATTGATAAATTGGACATTTCCCAACAGCAGAAGACACCATTAAAGAGATGGGACACCAATATGTTGAGGGGGCAAAAACATGTAATAACATATATATGCTGATATGAGATATCCTAGTATTTAATATCTATAACTCAGTATTAAACATACAAATGAAAAAAAAAATGCTTACACAGATACTCCAAAGAGGAATATATACAGATGACCAATAAGCACAAGTACAAGCCATCAGGAGAAAGTAAACTGAAACCACAGTGAGATATCATTTCATACCTATGAGAACTAAGATTAAAAAATAACAAACGAAATCTGGCAAAAAACAAACTGGCAATCTCATGCATTGCTAGCGGGATTACAAAATAATAACTTTTTAATAATGCAAGGCATACATCTGTCCTATGACCAAGGAATTGCAGTAACAGGTATTTATAAGAAGAAAACATATTTTCACAAAGAGATATACACACAAATTTTCCTAGCATCTTAATTCACAGTATCCAATAATTTGAGACAACCCATGTGTTCATCAAGAGAATGAATGCATGATAATATATTCACATAACAGAATATTCTTCATTGATAAAAAGAAACAAATTAGTAATACACTTGACAATATAAATTTCAAAATCTTGTGCTGAGCAAGAGGATCCAGATATAACACTGATAGGAAGCTCATGTCAGGCAAATCTAATATATAAGGATAAACGTCAGAACATTGGTTGCCTCAGACTGGAGAGATGGAGGGGGTAGTTCTTTTTAGAGGGGAGTATTAATCAGAAGAAAAAGGAAAACTTCTGGGGTGGCAGAAATGTTCTATACTTTGATGTGATTTGGTTTATACTGCATGAACTTGTCAAAATCTATTGCACTATATACTGAAAATATGCACATTTCATGATATCTAAATTGTACTTCATTTTCAAAAAGGAAAAACAAGATGAAAAGATCCAAAATAAGTCTTACCAGAGATCCAGAGAGAAAAGACTGAATGAGGGAAAAGCAATATCAAAAGACATAATAGCTTAGAATGTTTAAGAATTCATGAAGCACATCAATCCTCAGATTCAAAAGTTCAATGAATCTCAAGCAGAATAAAAAGAGGACTACCTTAATTCACACAATTTACTGGAATATCAGAGAAAATAAGAAAATGTTAAGTGCGGAGGGGGAAAGAAACTACTTATGAAGGAATGGCAATTAGATTAAGAGCTGATTTCTTGATCTCAACAGTAGAATCCAACATATAGTGAGAAAACGGCCATTAAAATATTTAATAGAAAATCATGGTCAAACTAAACCTGTATGCCCAATGAAACTATCATTCAAACATTATGTTGATATTAAAGCATTTAATTAGATTCAACATTAAAATATTATCATTCAATGGATTACTTATAGTTATGTTTCAGGGAGCAAGAAAGTATTTCCAGAAAAAAAGTTCAGAGGATATAAATAGAAAAATGAGGAAGAAACTGGGTGTAAAAGTGTCAAACCTTTTCCTGTATTAAAATATTTCTAGATGAAAAGATTTCAAAGACAGAACATGCATATTCTGGCACAAAACTGTACATTAGCAACTGTGGTATTTTAAATAATACTCTGATTAAATAATTTTATTCTGGTTAATCTATCCATATGACTGTTAAAGCAATGTTCATTGGAAATTCCAAATATAGTTAAAATAATAACCCTCAGATAACCTACTTCTCTATATTTTTTCCACAAAATAAAAGAAATGGCTCATGTGGAAAAAATCCTAAAGTGAATAAAGGACATTTTGTTGGAACAATAATACAGTTAAAAATTAAAGTATTTTAAACTGCAGCTCTCCATGACTACATAAGTAGGGTACAGCCAATTGGCATTTAAAGTGAAACTGAAATTTCCCGACATATTAAGTTCGCTGGGTCGTGAAATATATTTGATTTCACACAATCATATTTTTCTTCCAAGAGAAACATTATCTCTGTTGTTTCACTGACTCTCAACCATTCAAATAGCTTATCATATGACCATTCCTGGTTTTTATGTAACTGGAATATATTTTGGGGTCACAAAAAATAAAAATAGTTGAATGTTACCTTGATAACCAAGATAATATGCTGATAATGTTATGATTTCTAACTTTGCTTATAATAGAAATATTTCAGTAAGGATCAAGTTTATAGGAAACACAAACACATATATTACTTAAGAGATCACAAATGCAGTGTTCTTTTTGGAGTTCCTAAGAACCAAAATGTAAATGCAAAGGAAGATATTTAACTTTCCAAAGCATATTTTTGAGAATTATGTAATGATATCATATTACTAATCATTTAGTAAGAAATGAAGTATTCATTACAATGGTTTACCAAGTACAATTTAAATTATTTCAGTAGTTATTCAATAAATACAGTGTAAGGTGCTACCTGAAAAATGTTTTTGAACACTGTCTTCAGTTAATTCCATTCTTGAGTTTCATCATTTCCTAACACTTTATCCAAAAAGAGGTGATTTTTAGTTCCCAGTTCTTTCTTATTCTCTCGTATAAAAACTGGTTTTCCCTTCCTTCTTCCACGCTCAATTTTTTTTTTAACTTATGTGTCCCTTTCTAACACTTTCCATCATATGCTCTGATTCTACCTGCAAGCAAATTATTCTGTATTCTCAGAATCAGAATGGCACATTTGTAAAACCCATACAACTACAGGTAATCAAAAAAATAAAATCAAACTTTCTGTACCAAATGCTTGATTGATCAGGATTCAAACACAGATAATACAAATTACTCTATTTTAAACAGAATGTGATTTCATAGAGAATTATATAGAGAATATATAGAGAAATAGTTAAAGGAGTGATCTGTTGTGTGGTCCCAGAGGAATAACTCCCAGAATTGACTTCCCAAGAGGCCAACTATCTACACAGAAATCATAGAACATCTTTGTTGGTGACATCTGGAAAACTAGAGATCCTCTAAGTATAACTAGAGACAATAGCCAAATAAACATCAAAATTACACAGTATCCAACAAAAGCAGCCAAATTGAATTCAACAGTATATTAAAAGGATAATTCACCATGATCAAGTGGGATTTATTCCAAGGATGCAAAAGTGGTTCAATATTCTCAAATCAATCAATGTGATACATTACATTAACAAAATGAAGGATAAAGAACAAATGATTATCTCAACAGATGCCGAAAAAGCACTTGACAAAATACAGTATTTGTTCATGACAAAAACTCTCAACAATGTGGGTTTAGAGAAAACATACCTGAACTTGATAAAGGCCACATATGAAAAAAACAGAGATAACATCATACTCAATGATGAAAACCTGAAAACTCTGTCTCAGATCAGGAAGAAGAGAAAGATGTCCACTATCGCCACATTCATTCAACATATTACTGAAAGTCCTAGCCACAGCTATCAGACAAGGACCCAAATTGTTAAGGACAAAGAAAAACTGTCATGATTTACAGATTATTAATACACACACACACACACACGTGTATGTATATATATGATACAAAATCTAAAGGAACCTATCATGTTTCTTTAAATTAAAAAAAAAAAAAGCACCAGAAAAAGAAATTAAGAAAACAACCTCATTTACAATTGAACGAAAAAGAAGAAAATGCCTAGAGATAGCAAGAGATTAAAAAAAAACCTATACTCTGAAAACAGTAAGATGTTGATAAGAGAAACTGAAGATGACACAAACAAATGAAAAGATAAACCATGCTCATGGACTGGAAGAACTAGTTAGTACTGTTAAAATGTCCATACTATGCAAAACAATCTACAGTTTCAATGCCATCTGTACCAAAATACCCATAGCACTTTTCAAAGAACTAGAACAAGTAATGCTAGAATTTATGTGGTAACACAAAATACCTCAAATAGCCAAAGCAATTTTGGGAAAAAAAGAACAAAGCTGGAGATATCACAATCCTTGATTTCAAGAAATACTACCAAGTTATATTAATCAAAACATTATGGGGGCGCCTGGGTGGCTCAGTGGGTTAAGCCGCTGCCTTCAGCTCAGGTCATGATCTCAGGGTCCTGGGATCGAGTCCCACGTCGGGCTC